>NC_143136.1:77290378-77593409 GCF_059928025.1 Delphinapterus leucas | reverse complement strand
CTCAATACATAAGGCAAATGCTAACAGCCATAAAAGGGGAAATTGACAGTAACACAGTAATAGTGGGGGACTTTAACACCCCACTTTCACCAATGGACAGCTCATTCAAAATGAAAATAAATAAGGAAACACAAGCTTTAAATGATACATTAAACAAGATGGATTTAATTGATACTTATAGGACATCCCATCCAAAAACAACAGAATACACTTTCTTCTCAAGTGCTCATGGAACATTCTGCAGGATAGATCATATCTTGAATCACAAATCAAGCCTTGGTAAATTTAAGAAATTTGAAATGATACCAACTATCTTTTCCAAAAACAACGCTATGAGACTAGATATCAATTACAGGAAAAATACTGTAAAAAATACAAACACATGGAGGTTAAACAATGTACTACGAAATAACCAAGAGATCACTGAAGAAATCAAAAAGGAAATCAAAAAATACCTAGAAACAAATGACAGTGAAAACATGACAACGCAAAACCTGTGGGATGCAGCAAAAGCAGTTCTAAGAGGGAAGTTTAGAGCAATACAATCCTGCCTCAAGAAACAGGAAACATCTCAAACAACGTAACCTTACACCTAAAGCAATTAGGGAAAGAAGAACAAAAATTCTCTGAAGTTAGCAGAAGGAAAGAAATCATAAAGATCAGATCAGATACAAATGAAAAAGAAATGAAAGAAACAACAGCAAAGATTAATAAATCTAAAAGCTGGTTCTTTGAGAAGATAAATAAAACTGATAAACCATTAGCCAGACTCATAAAGAAAAGAAGGGAGAAGACTCATATCAATAGGATTAGAAATGAAAAAGGAGAAGTAACAACTGACACTGCAGAAATACAAATGATCATGAGACATTACTATAAGCAACTCTATGCTAATAAAATGGACAACCTGGAAGAAATGGACAAATTCTTAGAAAACCACAACCTTACAGGACTGAACCAAGAAGAAATAGAAAATATAAACATGCCAGTCACAAGCACTGAAATTGAGACTGTGATTAAAAATCTTCCAGCAAACAAAAGCCTGACCAGAAGGCTTCACAGGCGAATTGTATCAAACATTTAGAGAAGAGCTAATACCTGTCCTTCTCAAAGCCTTCCAAAATATAGCAGACGAGGAACACTTCCAAACTCATTCTATGAGGCCACCATCACCCTGATACCAAAACCTGACAAAGATGTCACAAAAAAAGAAAACTACAGGCCAATATCTGTGATGAACATAGATGCAAAACTCCTCAACAAAACACCAGCAAACAGAATCCAACAGCACATTAAAAGTATCATACACCGTGATCAAGTGGGGTTTATCCCAGGAATGCAAGGATTCTTCAATATATGCAAATCAATTAATGTGATACACCATATTAACAAATTGAAGGATAAAAACCATCTGAAAATCTCAATAGATGCAGAAAAATCTTTCCACAAAATTCAACACCCATTTATGATAAAAACCCTCCAGAAAGTAGGCATAGAGAGAACTTACCTCAACATAATAAAGGCCATATATGACAAATCCACAGCCAACATCGTTCTCAATGGTGAAAAACTGAAACCATTTCCACTAAGATCAGGAACAAGACAAGGTTACCCAGTCTTACCACTGTTGTTCAACATAGTTTGGAAGTTTTAGCCACAGCAATCAGAGAAGAAAAAGAAATAAAAGGAATCCAAATCAGAATAGAAGAAGTAAAGCTGTCACTGTTTGCAGATGACATGATACTATACATAGAGAATCCTAAAGATGCTACCAGAAAACTACTAGAGCTAATCAGTGAATTTGGTAAAGTAGCAGGATACAAAATTAATGCACATAAATCTCTTGCATTCCTATAGACTAATGATGAAAAATCTGAAAGAGAAATTAAGGAAACACTCCCATTTTCCACTGCAACAAAAAGAATAAAATACCTAGGAATAAACTTACCTAAAGAGACAAAAGACCTGTATGCAGAAAACTGTGACACTGATGAAAGAAATTAAAGACGATACAAAGAGATGGATAGATATACCATGTTCTTGGATTGGATGAATCAACATTATGAAAATGACTATACTACTGAAAGCAATCTACTGATTCAGTGTAATCCCTATCAATGTACCAATGGAATTTTTCACAGAATTAGAACAAAAAATTTCACGATGTGTATGGATACACAAAAGACCCCATATAGCCAAAGCAATCTTGAGAAAGAAAAACGGAGCTGAAGGATTCAGGCTCCCTGACTTCAGACCATACTGCAAAGCTACAGTAATGAAGACAGTATGATACTGGCACAAAAAGAGAAATATAGATCGATGGAACAGGATAGATAGCCCAGAGGTAAACTCGAACACCTATGGTCTACTAATCCATGACAAAGGAGGCAAGGATATACAATGGAGAAATGACAGTCTCTTCAATAAGTGATGCTGGGGAAACTGGACAGCTACATGTAAAAGAATGTAATTAGAACACTCCCTAACACCATACACAAAAATAAACTCCAAATGGATTAAAGACCTAAATGTAAGACCAGACATTATAAAACTCTTATAGGAAAACATAGGCAGAACATTCTATGACATAAATCACAGCAAGATCCTTTTTGACCCACCTCCTAGAGAAAGGGAAATAAAAATAAACAAATGGGACCTAATGAAACTTAAAATCTTTTGTACAGCAAAGGAAACCATAAACAAGATGAAAAGACAACCCTCAGAATGGGAGAAAATATTTGCAAGCAAAGCAACTGACAAAGGATTAATCTCCAAAATATACAAGCAGCTCATGCAGCTCAATATCAAAAAAAAAACCCAATCCAAAAATGGGCAGAAGACCTAAACAGACATTTCTCCAAAGAAGATATACAGATTGCCTACAAACTCATGAAAGGATGCTCAGCATTACTAATCATTAGAGAAATGCAAATCAAAAGTACAATGAGGTATCACCTCACAGTGGTCAGAATGGCCATCATCAAAAAGTCTACAAACAATAAATGCTGGAGAGGGTGTGGAGAAAAGGGAACACTCTTGCAGTGTTGGTGGGAATGTAAATTGATACAGCTACTATGGAGAACAGTATGGAGGTTCCTTAAAAAACTAAAAATAGGTGTACTATATGACCCAGCAATCCCGCTACTGGGTATATATCCTGAGAAAACCATAATTCAAAAGGAGTCATGTACCACAGTGTTCATCGCAGCACTATTTATCATAGCCAGGACATGGAGGTAACCTAAGTGTCCATTGACAGATGAATTGATAAAGAAGATGTGGCACATATATACAATGGAATATTTGTCAGACATAAAAGGAAATGAAATTGAGTTATTTGTAGTGAGGTGGATGGACCTAGAGTCTCTCATACAGAGTGACGTCAGTCAGAAAGAGAAAAAACAATATTGTATGCTAACACATATATATGGAATCTAAAAAAAATAAAATAAAAGTGTTCTGAAAAACCTAAGGGCAGGACAGGAATAAAGATCCAGACGTGGAGAGTGGACTTGAGGACACGGGGATTGGGAGAGGTTGCCTGCGACAAAGTGAGACAGTGTCATGGACATATATACACTAGCAAACCTATAATAGATACCTAGTGGGAAGCAGCCATATAGCACAGGGAGATCAGCTCGGTGCTTTGTGACCACCTATAGGGGTGGGATAGGGAGGGTGGGAGGGAGACACAAGAGTAAGGGGATTTTGGGATATGTGTATGCATACAGTTGATTCACTTCGTTAAACAGCAGAAGGTATCGTATCATTGTAGAGCAATTATACTCCAATAAAGATGTTGAAAAAAAATAAAATTATGATGTGAAGGATAGAACAACTCATCATGGATGATGAATGCCAATATTGCCATGCGAGTAGATGACTGAAGTGAGTGAAAGAGAAGGTCATTGGAGATGTGGAGTTAGAGTACTGAGATTTCAGAGAATTGTTCTCTCTGTGGACATGGAAGAAAACTAGGATGGTAGAAGAAATTAAGATGATGTGTCAAAGTCTTCAATAAATGAGGGAGACTAGCCAGGCACTTGTCCTCATTGATAAACAGGAGTGTAGGATAATACAGCCCATGACATGAGTGAGCCTCAAAGGAGAAAAGGCTTACAGAAGAGAGTTAGGAGTTATATGGTGCTGGAGTAGCAGTGAGGAGCAGGGAGTGCGCTGATTCAGACCCCAAAATGAGTGGGGTGTTGGAAAATGAATAGCCTTCCCTTGAAAGACCTACAGGGAGAGTTGAGGTCTTCAGGGGAGAGCTGATTTTGTCTTAAGCAAACAAGGCAACATGTAGTAAAAAAGTTGAGGTTGTGGGGAAGTTTGTTAATAATTAAATATGAGTTTTAGAGGACACAGTGGAAACAATTTATGGAATAGAAGCAGCATATTAGAGAAGATTGTTGGTATGGAATCAATAAGCTTGTTATTGCCTCACTTCTTAATTTATAGTTTGCTGAAGATTAGTGAAATTAATTCATACATTTGCTGAGATTGTCAATTAAGTTAGGAAAGTCATTCACATGCTCCTTGAATTCCAGCAGGCTTGGTCATGTTAATGGCACAGGGAAAAGTCAGAAAATATATATGTAATTAAAATATTGATAATATAAAAGCAGGAACTGAGTTTGTACTATGTTATGCACTTTAAGAATTACATTTATAAACCATATAAAAATCAATTCAGAAATTTGGAGATCAAAGTCACCTACATATGACTAACTAAAAGGTTAACGTGATTAAAATTTATTATGCTTGTTGTTCTTGCTGCCATTTAATACCAAATGGTAGATGGCTTTTATTCAAAAGGAAGCGATTATACTGAATTTATTATATTGCTAGACTAGGTATTTTAAACTACATTTTAGAACATTTTAGGTCTGAGTCTTACAGGATAAAATAACCTTATGTATATTTAAAAAAAATTTAAAATCCTGCTCACATTTGTAAGATTATATTATGGTGTATATGAGATTTGCAGCTCCAGCTCTTCCAGAAAACGGTCTTCTGAGATTATATGGAATGATTCCTCATGGAAGGGACTGAATGCAAATTTTATTTCATATACAAATAGCTCAGCTATGGACTGGAGATGGATTGGTTTCCCTGTCTAAAGAGAAAGGGGAGGTAATGTGCTGGTTTTGAAGATTTCTTCCTTCTTGTCCCTTCCTTCCCCAGCTTGGCTCTCTCTTCATTTGATAGGGAAGATTCCTTCCCTCCCCGCAGCCCCACCCCAGGCCCCTCCACCCATGCTTTTCCTGTGCTTCCATCCTGGGGTAAAACAATGGGAAGCACTGGCAGGAGATTGGGGCCCTGGAGGAAGAGAGATGCCTGAGTATTTCCCTCCCTCTTTCACTACCTTGGTGGCATTTCTGGTACTGCTTGTTTCTTCTCGGACTCCACAACTCCTGGGCAGCACCACCATGAGTCTACCTTCTGCCAGGACAGCTCAGACCCTAGGTTTCAGTAATCCATACCTCTGCCTATTTTCTCTAGCTCTTGGGTAGTCACAGCTTCTGCTGTTTGTGGTTACAGCCTCTGGTTGCCTCTCTGATCCCTCTTGCCATCCTCATTCCTGTATTAAATTACCTTTGTTTTAAATACTTAGAAAGGTTTCTGTTTTCCTGATTGGACTTTGACTGACATAAATTTCTAACTGATAAAGTTGTGGTAAGACTCTATAAGTATAAATCAAGAAAATAGGGCAATGACTGATAGGTTCTTAAATTTTTGAGTGGGAAAAGCAACTTTAAAAAGCAGTTATGCATCATTTTTCTGAATTGTACAAAAAGGCACAGGTACCTCACAAACAATGCGTAGTCACATTAAATAACTGCGATCACTTTCCCAACTCCTGATAAGTCATGTTGTTAGGAAAGAATTTTGAAAAGAATGGAGCCAAAGATATGGTGATTCGAATCATTTTGATACTAGTTTGAGGAAAATACCAATCATCAGAATAATTCCCAACTATGCCACAGTTATAAGGAGCTGAAGTACTAGGCATTTGCATTTTATGCAAAGGATACTTTTCTGACCACCACCTTTAATTCAAAACGCATATAATTCAAGGCTAAATTTTCCATAAGCCTGAATAAATCTACAACTTGTTTTACTAGTACATGGTGTCATGGCATTTGATTGTCCTCCTTCGTGGTCTTTTATCACGTCTTCTTTTCACAGTTATTGATTTGGGCTTTTTCCTGAACTATAACTAGCGCTACCACTTGATCAATAATATACAGCATATTTTACATATAAGGAAAAAATTAAAGTATAATAGTGAATGAAAATTTCTTGTGCAATACTGATGAAGTAAACAAAAACAAGACTGTGCTATGGAAGAAATTGGGTGGGTATTTATAGTTTATATGAAAAGGTCATCTATTTGGCAAGGGCATACACATAATTTATAATAAAGTTGGCCTGCCAGCTCTGAAATCATAAAATTCTTTGTGAGCTTTTACAAATTGGGGAGGTCTAAACAATTTTCTTTTTCAAATTTTATACCTGAGGTGAGACTTTAGTAGCATGTTATTTTACATCATATCAAATTTGTGTAGTTCAACATAAAATGAGAACTCAAGTCACAGCAAAAAGTTTCAGTGCTTTACTAATCTGAAGTCAAGGGGCATATATGTTCTCAAAGGGTTTTTTTTTTAATTACTATGTAATATTTCAAGGAAAGTTTAAAAAAATTCTTCCATTCAAGTTTTGTATAAAAATGGGATTTAATTAAACAGTATTTGGTGACTGTGATACCAGTGTGAGTATCATAAAAATACACACACCTGGGCTTCCCTGGTGGCTCAGTGGTTGAGAGTCCGCCTGCCGATGCAGGGGACACGGGTTAGTGCCCCGGGCCGGGAAGATCCCACATGCCGTGGAGCGGCTAGGCTCGTGAGCCATGGCCGCTGAGCCTGTGCGTCTGGAGCCTGTGCTCCGCAACGGGAGAGACCACAACAGTGAGAGGCCCGTGTACCGCTAAAAAAAAAAAAAAAAACCTTTGAATTTTGCATTAACTTACTGTCCTTTTAAGTTTAATAATTAGGAATAGTGTTGAAATATTAATTGAAATGTTCTTCGTGTCTGGTAATTCCTCTTTACCCTGCAGCCTGTTTCCTATTAAAGCTTAAACAGAAGACTCAGGTACCATTGCCTGAGGGAAAGAGGAATAGAAAAATCAGTTAATTTTTGGCTTTTAGTTTTAAGAATAGGCTTATAAATGCAGGGGAGAAGCAGCAATTTTGAAAGAAAAAATGTTTTTGAGTTTGAAGAATCTGGGCATTTGTATTGGCTTAAAAAGCCAAGACGTTGACGAGCTTGAGCATGCAGTTATGCCATGAACAACAGATATGAAAAATACCGGCGAAGACAGTTTTTCTTCTCCCTGACTAGGTAAAATCTCAGGAGCTAAGAGGAGAGGGGAGTCTAAAGGAAGGAAGGAAGTGAGTTCTAAGTATGTCTCTGATAAGTGGGCTGTACTCTGGTCCCTGAGGTTGGAAGAGAGGGAGTAGAAATTAAATCCCCTAGAGAGGTTTTGGTATTCAAGACCAGTGGCAATTGAAGCCTTACTTCAGGGTTGAAGCCCAGGGAGGCAGCCAGCTATGAAGGGAAGCACTCCTGATTTCCTAAGAACTCAGGGCATGTGGAATAGAATATCTACGTGGGGACTTCCCTGGTGGCGCAGTGGTTAAGAATCTGCCTGTCAATTCAGGGGACACGGGTTCGAGCCCTGGTCCGGGAAGATCCCACATGCCGTGGAGCAACTAAGCCCGTGCGCCACAACTTCTGAGCCTGCACTCTAGAGCCCGCAAGCCACAACTACTGAGCCAGCGTGCCACAACTACTGAAGCCCACATGCCTAGAGCCCATGCTTCACAATAAGAGAAGCCACCACAATAAGAAGCCCGCGCACTGCAACAAAGAGTGGACCCCGCTCACCACAGCTAGAGAAAGCCTGCGTGCAGCAACAAAGACCCAATGCAGCCAAAAATAAATAAATTTGTATATATATTTAAAAAAAGAGAATATGTGGCATGTCTAGGCAGAGAGGACGTCAGACAGCCTTAGAAAGCTCTCTGCTGTTCTCAAGTGGCATGGAGGAGTGGCCACATCTTACTGTGCAACCCAGAATGAGGCCTGGGAGTAACTGAGAAAAATCTGGCACTGTAGAGATCTTGCGGATAGTTTAAGGAAGATGTAGGCCATGTTTGGACCTCATGTCTGGACATGCAATAGTCACCTCAGTGTCTTATGTGGTTTTCAAAAATTTTGGCCCATGACCTACTATAGGAAAGACATTTTACATTATGGGCCAGGACCACAAAACATTCATAAAACAATATTTTTATTTGTAGTGCTGGCTTATGTTTTCTTTTCTTTCCTATTTTCTTCTTTCTTGTAAGAGCGTTGGTGTGGTCTACTGAATTGATGTCATAGATT
The DNA here is from genome assembly GCF_059928025.1 of Delphinapterus leucas. NCBI lineage: Eukaryota > Metazoa > Chordata > Mammalia > Artiodactyla > Monodontidae > Delphinapterus > Delphinapterus leucas. The sequence goes on along the minus strand of NC_143136.1, from coordinate 77,584,958 downwards.
GAAACCCATAGTTTGAAAAACATTCTTTAGTGGATGCCAGTGGCTAGTCTTCCTGGCAGTCTAACTCCTCCCCACCCATGAGTTGTAAACAAAGGGGAGGGAGACCTCCAAATTGACTGAGATTGGGGCCAAATGTGATTAGGTAACATTATAAAAATGTAATCATATTTCATGTACTCTTGGGTACATTGAAAAAAATTTGCATTCATTACAATACTCAGTGCTTATACTTAGTAAAGAAGTACATTTGAAAATCAAAATTGAGTGGAGAAGAATGTAATATCTTGCTTTTTATAAATTGCTCACAAGATTTTGAACTATTTGGTATAATTAGTGCAATACAACCCACCTAATGGTAGCTTCCTGATTCGTGGGGGAAATACATGGTTGAAAATAACCTCTTGGAGTATCAACATTGCCAACTCAAAGCTATCATAGAATGATGAGCATTTCTCCAGGAAAGAGTTGGTAATTTTCTAAAATTCTTTCAAATCAGAGGGAAATATTTTTTCTTATGCATGTTGAAGGTAAGAGTAGAGAGAGGACACTTTGCCAGTATTGGAGTAAGGACCTTGAATAGATTCACCTGTACTGTAGATCTTAGAGTTCTATATCATGTTAATTGTGCTTTCCTTTTAATGTATTTGCACTCTTCCCTTATATTTATGGCATTCTTATCTGTCACTCTCAGTGATAATAATCCCTTGGGAGAAACTGAGTCAAATTCTGCCAACAAAATTAGGTTGTTGGCATTCTATAACATTAAATCACTTCATCTTGTTGGCCTATAACCTAAAAAAATCGTGGTAGGCCCAGAAACAAGTTTCTTGAGGACCCAGAAATACTGATCTAGGACAATAAGGCAAATGGGGAGAGAATTCTCGATTTCTGTCTTAGTCCATTCAGGCTGCTATACAAAAATACCATAGACTGGGTGACATATAAGCAACAGAAATTTATTTCTTACACTTCTGGAGTCTGGGAAGTCCAAGATCATGGTGCCAGCAGATTCAGTGTCTGGTGAGAACCTGCTTCTGGATTCATAGAAGACCATCTTTTTGCTGTGTTCTCACAAGGCAGAAGGGGGAAGGGAGCTCTGAAGTTTCTTTTGTAAGGGCTCCACCCTCATGACCTTATCTGCATCTAATGACCATCATATTGAGTGTTAGGATTTAATGTATAAATCTGTGGGCAACACACGCATTCAGTCTGTAGCAATTTGCTAGTCAACGAAGGTTATCATGTTGACACCTCATTGGGAACAGTATGACCTAACCTGTAATGGCAAGGAAGTGACAGAGACACAGACTGATGGCAAGGAAACCTCAGGCAGCCCATGAGGTCTAGGATAAAGGCCTTTGGTTTGACTCAGACTCACTCTACAGCTCTTGAGTCTTACTGTAGACCTGGAAGGAGCAAGATCTTTGATGAAAAGACAATGAAATAGAAAAATTAGATGTTTCCTGAGAAAACTTTTACTCTGTCCCTGTATTCCTTGTCATGTATATTTGGTTAGAAAGCCTTTACTTTTTAAAGTAAAGTATGTTACAGCTTTATAGAGTATCTTGTTCTAACCAGGAAGTCACAAACTAAATCCCTCTAGGGACCAAATAGAAAACAAATAAATGGAGAAACCTGGTGTAAGAGAGAATAGTGGTGATTATGGAAAATTGGAAAAATCTATGCTCTATTTGAAAACAACCAAACACCTTTAAAAATATCAATGTGTAGGCCTAAAAGGATGGTCTGTCACTGGATTCAGCTCTGTTCTACCAGTCTGCCTTCAATCAAGAAACAAAGAATTCAGTTCATCTCAGAGGAGTACAATGAGATTACAAATATAGGTCAGAGTGAATACAGATCTGACCACTCCAACTTCTGGTGGACCAGACTTAAAGCAGACATTGACTCAGGGCAAGGAAGGGGGAAATTACTTACAGTAGGGGTGGAGGCAAGTTATATCAGCTTCACCTGGAAGCTTTTTCAGAATACACACATCCATTCATTTCTCCTCCCACCCCTAGGTTTTGATATGAACCACCCCAACCAAAGCCAGGTCCTGCAAATAAGCATTATTACTTTAATGGGCTATTGTTACTGCTGATAATAGTACTTGGTATTACTCTGATGTGAGGGGAGTGCAAACAAGATTGAAAATCATTCCTTTCGAAGGTCATCTACTCCAATAAGATTTTGACTGTTTTACATTATTTGTTTTTCTCTCTAACTCCAATATCTAGTTCCAGTGAAGAATCAGAAGGAAGTCTGATCTCTTCTTGTAAAGACAGTATTTCCTTCCCCTTGAGTCAGTGTTTTCTCATTAGTTCAGATATAGTTCTTGAGAAAACTCTTCAAAACATAAATCTGAAAAATTTCTCTACAGTGAGATCCCCCTGTGTGCCTCCCTGCCCTCACCAGGCACAGAAAAACACTTTTATTATTTTCTCAGGGTGCTACAGATGTACATCATATACATGCAAATGAGGTATGTATATTTTTAAAAATGTGTACTATTTTAAGGCAATAAAATGTGTCAGAAACTAAAGGTTCAAAATAGGCTTTTACTAGTTATACCCAGAGAGTAGAAATACAGGTGTATATGTAATAAGATGGAGAAAATGTTATTCTCCAGAATTCCAGGGACTGGAAAGGGCAGACTGGCTTGCCTGGGCTGCTTACCAAGAAATAAATTCTTGAAATGGGGGAGCATCTACATCCTGCAGAGGCGTGTGTGGTGCAGGGAGAAGTTTCTAGAGGAGTATGAGGTGGGGAGGCAGTGACATAGAGACCCATAACTCTTTAAATTATTTTTTAATTATTTTATTTTTTATTGAAGTACAGTTGTTTTACAATGTTCTGTTAATTTCTGCTATACAGCAAAGTGAGTTAGTTATACATATATATACATTCTTTTTAATATTCTTTTCTATTATGGTTTATCACAGGATATTGAATATAGTTCCCTGTGCTATATAGTAGGACCTTGCTGTTTATCCATTCTATATATAATAGTTGGCCATCTACTAATCCCAAATTCCCATTCCATCCCCCCCTCACCCCCACTTCCCCTTGGCAACCACAAGTCTGTTCTCTGTGTCTGTGAGTCAGTTTCTGTTTTGTAGATAAGTTCATTTGTGTCATATTTTATATTCCACATACAAGTGATATCATATAGTATGTATCTTTCTCTTTCTGACTTACTTCACTTAGTGTGATAATCTCTAGGTCCATCCATGTTGCTTCAAATGTCAGCATCCATTTGCATCCATTCATCTGTTGATGGACATTTAGGTTGTTTCCATGTCTTGGCTATTGTGAATGGTGCTGCTATGAACATAAGGGTGCATGTATCCTTGTGAATTAAAATTTTGTCCAGATATATGCCCAGGAGTGGGATTGCTGGATCATATGGCAACTCTATTTTTAGTTTTTTGAGGAACCTCCATACTTTCTCCATAGTGACTGCACCAACTTACATTCCTGCAGAGTGTAAGAGGGTTCCTTTTTCTCCACGCTATCTCCAGCATTTGTTGTTTATAGATTTTCTGATGATGTCCATTCTAACTGGTGTGAGGTGATACCTCATTGTACTTTTGATTTGCATTTCTCTAATAATTAGTGATGTTGAGCAGCTTTTCATGTGCTTCTTGGCCATCTGTATGTCTTCTTTGGAGAAATGTCTATTAGGTCTTCTGCCCATTTTTCTATTGGAGACCCATACCTCGTTAAGCCTTGGTAAAACTACAAAGCTCTTATATTATCATCACAAGTATGACTGGACTTTTAAAATGGAAAACAGTAGTGTTTATGTTATGATTCTTGGAGTCCACTTCACAGTGCAAGCTCTTTCTGTCTCTCACTTAAATTACTGCAGTTTAGTTGTGCCTTCAGAAGTTGGTATCCTTGATTCAGGCAAACTTTTCTCTCTAAAACATTTTTGCTCAGCTGCCAAACTGATGCTTCTACAGCATTAAAAAAAATTGTGCCATATTTAAAGAATAATATTGGTGATTCTTGTTTGCCTTACAAAGGAATGCCAAACTTCTTACCACAACATACTCATGACCCTTAATGACGTTGTCCCAGAAACAAAGGCTTGCTGACATTTCTTGAAGGGGTCATGCTCAGTCACTCTTTTATTTTCTTTTGTTCACACTGACAAACCCAGTGTTTAATAACTCAAGGCTCAGAAATAATCCATAGTGAAAACTTGAGCTACATTAAGGAGGAAAAAGCAACATTGTTAGAGAATGAAGAAGACAGAGTCAAATGCAGGTGACATTGATATCTATAATTTTTTAACAGTTTAGTTATAAATTTTCACATGCTCTTTATTAAAAAAATTATGAAAAGGAGTATTTGCCCTTGGTTCTTTGGATCAGAGTTGGATGATGCCTTGGCTCCATTAATTTTATGATCAAAAATCTTGTCTCATCAGTCCAGGTTGGAAATCAGACTTTTCAACATTCCTATTAGCAACTGTGTCTTACTTTTTCTGTATAGCCATGGCAACCAGTTCTCTGCAAGTTATTTGGGTATGGTTCACATAGGGTCTCTTTTGTAGGAAAGCTGCAAACAATTCATTTCTATCGTAAAAAGTGAACTGAGGAAATAAGATTATACAATACGAGAGTATCAAACTGTATTATGTAAATGCAAATAAAATAAAATATATTCTTTCTAAAGTACCATAGGGTATTAAGAAGAGGTTAATGGGATTTACATGAATTCTCATAAATAAACCTCCTCAGGTTACCCTCCTCAGGTTGCCGAGGAGGCAAAGGACAGTGAACTGCAGTCTTTGACATTTAATAAGATCATTTTTTAAACTATTTTATACAGAAATCACTTAATGTCACTCTTCATGAAATGACAGAAAATTTTAAAAGTTTGTTGCTTCAGCCATCGGTGTTCAGCATACAAATTTTATTTGACCCAGTTGGATTTCACTGGTTTGTAGATAAGTGGGGTCATTCTGAGGGCAACATTATACAGTCAAATTCATGCCAGGTTATCGTCATTGCAAAATGAGAGTAATATTGTCTCTCATTTATTGGGGAACTATGGGTAAATTGTAATCCCACTCAAATTAGAGGTTCCGTATGGTAAAAAATTACAATATGTAGCATTCTGCATTTTATTAAGCAAAGTAAGGTCATTCAGGCGTTTGAATATTGAAATTTAAACACTGAAAACTAAAATAACCTTTTTTTCCCCTGAATAATTCTGATAATACAAATCATATTATCACATATAATCAATATATATATGTATTTGAAAGCTTTTCAATTTGTTTTAAGGTCAATGTTTAGATTTTTGATCATTCTCTTTAGCTTCCTTGCCTCTTATTCTTTCTATGATCCACTGCTTTCATTTAAAAAAAAATTTATACCGGAGTACAGTTGATTTACGATGTTCTGTTAGTTTTAGGTGTACAGAAAAGTGATTTAGTTATACATATACATATATCTATTCTTTTTCAGATTCTTTTTCCCATGTAGGTTATTACAGAGCACTGAGTAGAGTTTCCTGTGCTATACAGTAGGTCCTTGTTGATTATTTTATATATAGTAGTGTGTATATGTTAATCCCAACCTCCTAATTTATCCCTCCCCCCCATCTTTCCCCTTTGGTAACAATAAATTTGTTTTCTAAGTCTGTGACTCTGTTTCTGTTTTATAAATAAGTTCATTTGTATCTTTTTTTAGATTCCACATACAAGTGATATATGATATTTGTCTTTGTCTGACTTACTTCACTTAGTGTGATAATCTCCAGGTCCATTCATGTTGCTGCAAATGCCATTATTTCATTCTTTTTGATGGCTGAGTAATATTCCATTGTATATACGTATCACACCTTTTTTATCCGCTCCTCTGTTGATGGACATTTAGGTTATTTCTAGGTCTTGGCTATTGTAAATAGTGCTGCAGTAAACACTGGGGTGCATGTATCTTTTCAAAGTATGGTTTTCTCCAGATATATGCCCAGGATTGGGATTGCTGGATCATATGGTAGCTCTATGTTTAGTTTTTCAAGGAACCTCCATACTGTTCTCCATAGTGGCTGTACCAATTTACATTCCCACCAACAGTGTAGGGAGGTTCCCTTTTCTCCACACCCTCTTCAGCATTTATTGTTTGTAGACATTGTGATGATGGCCATTCTGACTGGTATGATGTGATACCTCATTGTAGTTTTGCTTTGCACTTCTCTGATAATTAGTGATGTTAAGCATCTTTTCATGTACTTTTTAACCATCTGTATGTCTTCTCTGGAGAAATGTCTAGATCTTCTGCCCATTTTTTTATTGGGTTGTTTGTTTTTTTGATATAGAGCTGCATGAGCACTGATTTCATTTGTATACATATAAATCTATGTGTAATATGTAGCTAGTGTATCCATTTTAGAGCCTAACGTTTTATTATTTTTGTTATTATAGGCAGTGATGTGTTAGTAAATGTTTAATAGTGGACTTTCTGGGGGGTGGGGAATGCCTGATTTGTAATATTTGCTGATTTCCATGGTGCAGATACTCCCACCTGGCTGATTTCAAGCTATCAAGGACCCCACTGAATGCAGAATTGGAAAGAGGTGTGCAGTGGCTCACCATTATTTAGTATTTCTGCTGTACAGATACATTGGACATAAATAATCTTTAGGGCACAGATATAGTAAAATAATTAGTAGGTGATACGTTCTGAGTATTTATTACCTTGGTTTTTAATATAATCTATTTAATTTCAAGTTAATACAATTTAATTTTTTAATAGTTGGCTTTAACTACTGGCTCACAAGAGTCTTGACAATTTAACAACCTGCTTAATTATCCTGGTCTGAGCCTGGCTCCAGCACATCACTAATTGTAGGCAATATACCATGGTAGGGACTTTAAATCTCACTTTCTACAGGTAGTTTTTGAATAGTTAAGCTTTGAATATGTTTACAAACTTGGCAGTTCCTTTCAGAAATCAGAATACAGAAAATTAATCAAATGAATGAGCCCTGCCCCCAGGCTGTAGCTGAAACACCAGAACCCTGCTTAGTTTGATTCTCAAATGCACTCACCTCTCCACAACTTTGAACACCTCTGAAATTGGTATGCATCTTATAATTGAGATATGTACTTTCTCATCATTTACTTGGCAGTGTTTTTCTATGGTACCTAGAATAATGGTGCATCTTAACAAGTTATGGCATCTTAGAGTTGCTGGAATATGGCACTTTTAAAGTATGAGAAATTGCTGATTTGACTAAGACATTGTTAGATTATTTTTTCTTATTGGAAAATGCAAGAAAGTCCCTTCATGTTCCAGGGGTTGAGTATCTTAACATTAATTCAAAATATCTAAGTACTGTGTTAGTAAGAACAAAAAAGACCCAATCTATCAAATGAAGGGAGTTGACATTAAAATGTTCTAGCTCTTAAAGTCAAAACTATCATGTTCTGAGAAGAAAACTTCATTATTTTTCTCCTCGTCATAGTTTCAATGTTAACATTTATTGTGTGAAGAATGAAGCATGTGCTAATCTATTTCTTATAGTAATTGGCTATATCCATTATATGTTTTAGTGATGGTAAATAAGCAGCTGTTAATGCAGAAAGAGCCTGTAGGTGACATCTGAAATGTAACTGAGCATTGTGACCCAGAGAGAGAGAAAATTGCCTTCAGTTCACCTGCTGCCAAGTCATTCCATCTTCTGATTTTAGAGAAAAGCCATGTCGATTTCATGTCAAGGCACAGAAACAAATAGGAAGTTACATTTTCTCTCTGCCCATGGCCTGTCATGGCAAATTAGTTCACTCGTATGTATCATCCTTGTACACATTAGTGGAATGAAAGTAGGAAAAGCAAAAGGGTGGTGCTTTTTCTGTGGAGTTTAATGGTTGGTTCATATCTTTTAAAATAGAAAATAAGTTTACTTTGTTTTTCTACTTATAATGGCTGTACATTTCAGTGAAAATATTTTAAAACTATAGAAAATTTTAAAAATGAAAATAAAAATTATGCATAATAATCCCATCACTTACAAATAACACTTTTGTGCAGAACTTTTTGTGGGTATCTCTGATTTTTTCAGAGGAAAATTCTTTTTCATGGTATCACCATGTTAAGAGAACGGACATTTGTAAGGTTTTGTAAAATGCCTCCAGGAATTTGGATCTGTTTATACTCTTAACAGTAGTATATGAGAGTGCTTATTCCACTGCACCCATGCTAACATAAGATATGATCATTTAATTTGCCAGTTTATTAGCAAACAATCACATCTCATTATTAATTTTTCTCTAATTGATTAATGATACTCTGATTAAGGTTGAACTTCCGTGCACATGTTCATTAGCATCTATATTTCTTTTGTGATTAGCTTGTTCATGTCCTTTGTCAACTTTTTTTTTTGTCTCTTTTATTTTTAACATCTTTATTGGAGTATAATTGCTTCACAGTGGTGTGTTAGTTTCTGCTTTATAACAAAGTGAATCACCTATACATATATCCCCATATCTCTTTCCTCTTGCATCTCCCTCCCTCCCCCCCCCATCCCACCCCTCTAGGTGGTCACAAAGCACCAAGCTGATCTCCCTGTGCTGTGCGGCTGCTTCCCACTAGATATTGGTTATACATTTGGTAGTGTATATATGTACATGCCACTCTCTCACTTTGTCCCAGCTTACCCTTCCCCCTTCCCATGTCCTCAAGTCCATTCTCTAGTAGGTCTGTGTCTTTATTCCCGTCCGGCCCCTAGGTTCTTCATGACCTTTTTTTTTTTTTTAATCCTAAACTCCCTAAGTATCCCTCCCCTCTCCGAATTCTCTTTTTTTTAAAAAAAAAAAATTTATTTATTTCTTATTAGTCATCCATTTTATACACATCAGTGTATACATGTCAATCCCAACCTCCCAATTCATCACACCACCATCCCCACCCCCTGCCATTCTCCCCCCTTGGTGTCCATATGTTTGTTCTCTATATCTGTGGCTCAGTTTCTGCTCTGCAAACTGGTTCATCATTTTCTAGGTTCCACATATATGTGTTAATATACGATAATTGTTTTTCTTTTTCTGACTTCACACTGTATGACAGTCTATAGATGCATCCACATCCCTACAAATGACCCAAGTTCGTTCCTTTTTATGGCTGAGTAATGTTCCATTATATATATGTACCACATCTTCTTTATCCATTTGTCTGTTGATGGGCATTTAGGTTGCTTCCATCACCTGGCTATTGTAAATAGTGCTGCAGTGAACATTGGGGTGCATGTGTCTTTTTGAAGTATGGTTTTCTCTGGGTATATGCCCAGTAGTGGGATTGCTGGGTCATATGGTAATTCTATTTTTAGTTCTTTAAGAAACCTCCATACTGTTCTCCACAGTGGCTGTATCAATTTACATTCCTACCAACAGTGCAAGAGGGTTCCCTTTTCTCCACACCCTCTCCAGCATTGGTTGTTTGTAGATTTTCTGAGGATGCCCATTCTAACTGGTGTGGGGTGATACCTCATTGTAGTTTTGATTTGTATTTCTCTAGTAATTAGTGATGTTGAGCAGCTTTTCATGTGCTTCTTGGCCATCTGTATGTCTTCTTGGGAGAAATGTCTATTTAGGTCTTCTGCCCATTTTTGGATTGGGTTTGTTTTTTTAATATTGAGCTGCTTGAGCTGTTTATATATTTTGGAGATTAATCCTTTGTTCAATGATTCATTTGAAAATATTTCCTCCCATTCTGAGGGATGTATTTTCATCTTGTTTATGGTTTCCTTTGCTGTGCAAAAGCTTTGAAATTTCATTATGTCCCAATTGTTTATTTTTGTTTCCATTGCTCTAGGAGGTGGATCAAAAAATACCTTTCTGTGATTTATGTCAAAGAGTATTCTTCCTGTGTTTGCCTCTAAGAGTTTCAGAGTGTCTGGTCTTACATTTAGGTCTCTAATCCATTTTGAGTTTACTTTTGTGTAGGGTGTTAGGGAGTGTTCTAATTTTAGGTCTCTAATCCATTTTGAGTTTATTGTTGTGTAGGGTGTTAGGGAGTGTTCTAATTTCATTCATTTACATGTAGCTGTCCAGTTTTCCCAGCACCACTTATTGAAGAGACTGTCTTTTCTCCATTGTATATCCTTGCCTCCTTTGTCATAGATTAGTTGACCATAGGTGCGTGGGTTTTTCTCTGGGCTTTCTATCTTGTTCCATTGATCTATGTTTCTCTTTTTGTGCCAGTACAATATTGTCTTGATTACTGTAGCTTTGTAGTATAGTCTGAAGTCAGGGAGTCTGATTCCTCCAGCACTGTTTTTTTCCCTCAAGACTGCTTTGGCTATTTGGGGTCTTTTGTGTCTCCAAACAAATTTTAAGAGTTTTTGTTCTAGTTCCGTAAAAAATGCCATTGGTAATTTGATAGGGATTGAATTGAATCTGTAGATGGCTTTGGGTAGTATAGTCATTTTCACAATATTGATTCTTCCAATCCAAGAACATGGTATATCTCTCCATCTGTTGGTATCATCTTTAATTTCTTTCTTCAGTGTCTTATAGTTTTCTGCATACAGGGCTTTTGTCTCCCTAGGTAGGTTTATTCCTAGGTATTTTATTCTTTTTGTTGCAATGGTAAATGGGAGTGTTTCCTTAATTTCTCTTTCAGATTTTTCATCATTAATGTATAGGAATGCAAGAGATTTTTGTGCATTAATTTTGTATCCTGTAATTTTATTACCTTCATTGATTAGCTCTAGTAGTTTTCTGGTGGCATCTTTAGGATTCTCTATGTATAGTATCATGTCATCTGCAAACAGTGACAGTTTTACTTCTATTTTTCCAATTTGTATTCCTTTTATTTCTTTTTCTTCTCTGATTGCTGTGGCTAGGACTTCCAAAACTATGTTGAATAATAGTGGCGTGAGTGGACATCCTTGTCTTGTTCCTGATCTTAGATGAAATGTTTTCAGTTTTTCACCATTGAGAATGATGTTTGCTGTGGGTTTGTCATATATGGCCTTTATTATGTTGAAGGAGGTTCCCTCTATGCCCACTTTCTGGAGAATTTTTATCATAAATGGGTGTTGAATTTTGTCAAAAGCTTTTTCTGCATCTATTGAGATAATCATATGGTTTTTATTCTTCAATTTCTTAATATGGTTTTTCACATTAGTTGATTTGCATATATTGAAGAATCCTTGCAACTCTGGGATAAATCCACTTGATCCTGGTGTATGATCCTTTTAATGTGTTGCTCAATTCTGTTTGCTAGTATTTTGTTGAGGATTTTTGCATCTATATTTATCCATGATATTGGTCTGTGATTTTCTTTTTTTGTAGTATCTTTGTCTGGTTTTGGTATCAGGGTGATGGTGGCCTCAGAATGAGTTTGGGAGTTTTCCTTCCTCTGCAATTTTTTGGGAAGAGTTTGAGAAGAATGGATGTTAGCTCTTCTCTAAATGTTTGGTAGAATTCACCTGTGAAGCCATCTGGTCCTGGACTTTTGTTTGTTGGAAGATTTTTAATCACAGTTTCAATTTCATTACTTCTGATTGGTCTGTTCATATTTTCTATTTCTTCCTGGTTCAGTCTTGGAAGGTTCTACCTTTCTAAGAATTTGTCCATTTCTTCCAGGTTGTCCATTTTATTGGCATAGAGTTGCTTGTAGTAGTCTCTTAGGATGCTTTGTACTTCTGCCATGTCTGTTGTAACTGCTCCTTTTTCATTTCTAACTTTATTGATTTGAGTCCTCTCTCTCTTTTTCTTGATGAGTCTGGCTAATGGTTTGTCAATTTTGTTTATCTTCTCAAAGAACCGGCTTTTAATTTTATTGACCTTTGCTATTGTTTTTTTGTTTGTTTGTTTCTGTTTATTTCTGCTCTGATGTTTATGATTTCTTTCCTTCCTGTAACTTTGGGTTTTGTTAGTTCTTCTTTCTCTAGTTCCTTTAGGTGTAAGGTTAGATTGTTTATTTGAGATTTTTCTTGTTTCTTGAGGTAGGCTTGTATAGTATAAACTCCCCTCTTAGAACTGCTTTTGCTGTATCCCATAGGTTTTGGATCGTTGTGTTTTCATTATCATTTGTCTCTGGGTATTTTTCGATTTCCTGTGTGATTTCTTCAGTGATCTCTTGGTTATTTAGTAATGTACTGTTTCCCCTCCATGTGTTTGTGTTTTTTACGTTTTTTTCCGTGTAATTGATTTCTAATCTCATAGCGTTGTAGTCAGAAAAGATGTTTGGTAAGATTTCAGTTTTCTTAAATTTACTGAGGCTTGATCTGTGACCCAAGATGTGATCTATCCTGGAGAATGTTCCATGCACACTTGAGAAGAAAGTGTAATCTGCTGTTTCTGAATGGAATGTCCTATAAATATCAATTAAATCTATCTGGTCTGTTGTGTCATTTAAAGCTTGTGTTTCCTTATTTATTTTCTTTTTGGATGATCTGTCCATTGGTGTAAGTGAAGTGTTAATGTCCCCCACTGTTATTGTATCACTGTCGATTTCCTCTTTTTTTTCGATTTCCTCTTATAGAGCTCTTAGCAGTTGCCTGATGTATTGAGTTGCTCCTGTGTTGGGTGCACGTATATTTATAATTGTTATATCTTCTTCTTGGATTGATCCCTTGACCTTTACGTAGTGTCCTTCCTCTCTCTTGTAACATTCTTTATTTTAAAGTCTATTTTATCTGCTATGAGTATTGCTACTCCAGCTTTCTTTTGATTTCCATTTGCATGGAATATCTTTTTCCAACCCCTCACTTTCAGTCTGTATGTGTCCCTAGGTCTGAAGTGGGTCTCTTGTTGACAGCATATATATGGGTCTTGTTTTTGTATCCATTCAGCAGTGCCTGTGTCTTTTGGTTGGAGCATTTAATCCATTCACGTTTAAGGTAATTATCAGTATGTATGTTCCTATTACCATTTTCTTAATTGTTTTTGGTTTGTTTTTGTAGGTCCTTTTTTTCTCTTGTGTCTCCCACTTAGAGAAGTTTCTTTACCATTTCTTGTTGAGCTGGTTGGCGGTGCTGAATTTTCTTAGTTTTTGCTTGTCTGTAAAGCTTTTGATTTCTCCATTGAATCTGAATGAAATCCTTGCTGGGTAGAGTATTCTTAGTTGTAGTTTCTTCCCTTTCATCACTTTAAGGATATCATGCCACTCCCTTCTGGCTTGTAGAGTTTCTGCTGAGAAATCAGCTGTTAACCTTATGTAAATTCCCTTGTATGTTATTTGTGGTTTTTCCCTTGCTGCTTTCAATAATTTTTCTTTGTCTTTAATTTTTGCCAGTTTGATTACTGTGTGTTTCAGCGTGTTTCTCTTTGGGTTTATCCCGTATGGGATTCTCTGCGCTTCCTGGACTTGGGTGGTTATTTCCTTTCCCATACTAGGGAAGTTTTCAACTATAATCTCTTCAAATATTTTCTCGGGTCCTTTCTCTTCTCCTTCTGGGACCCCTATAATGCGAATGTTGTTGCATTTAATGTTGTCCCAGAGGTCTCTTAGGCTCTCTTCATTTCTTTTCATTCTTTTTTCTTTATCCTGTTCCTCAGCAGAGAATTCCACCATTCTGTATTCCAGGTCACTTATCCATTCTTCTGCCTCAGTTATTCTGCTATTGATTCCTTCTAGTGTAGTTTTCATTTCAGTTATTGTTCACCTCTGTTTGTTCTTTAATCCTTCTAGATCTTTGTTAAACATTTCTTGCATCTTCTATATCTTTGCCTCCATTCTTTTTTCTAGGCCCTGGATCATCTTCACTATCATTATTCTGAATTCTTTTTCTGGAAGATTGCCTATCTCCATTTTATTTAGTTGTTTTTCATGGGTTTTATCTTGTTCCTTCATCAGGGATGTAGCCCTTTGCCTTTTCATCTTGTGTCTCTTTCTGTGATTGTTCATTGTTTTTTTTTTGGATTCCATATATATGTGTTACGTACGGTATTTGTTTTTCTCTTTCTGACTTACTTCATTCTGTATGACAGACTCTAGGTCCATCCACCTCACTACGAATAACTCAATTTTGTTTCTTTTTATGGCTGAGTAATATTCCATTGTATGTATGTGTCACATCTTCTTTATCCGTTCATCTGTCGATGGACATTTAGGTTGCTTCCATGTCCTGGCTTGTAAATAGTGCTGCAATAAACATTGTGGTACATGACTCTTTTTGAATTATGGTTTTCTCAGGGTATATGCCCAGTAGTGGGATTGCTGGGTCGTGTGGTAGTTCTATTTTTAGTTTTTTAAGGAACCTTCATACTGTTCTCCCTAGTGGCTATATCAATTCACATTCCCACCAACAGTGCAAGAGGGTCTTTGCCCACTTTTATTTTAGAATAGTTACATTTTATATGGTGACATAGAAAACATCTATATGTTTTCATATAAACACTCTTACCTTGTATATTTCAAATATTCTTCCCAATTTTTTAAAGAAAGTTTTTTGTTTCAATTATAAAAGCAATAATGTTCATGATGCAAAGTTTAGAAACTATGAAATGTAGATAGAAAAAATAAAATTCATAATAATCCTTCTGCCTAGATAGAATTATTTGTTTACATTTTGGGGATTTTCTTCCTTTTGGCTTTGCTTTCACACATTCACATACACTTTCTTTACAAATTCAAATCTGTATGTTATGTTTTTATTCAGATTTTTAAAGACCGTATCATGACCAATTATAAAAGTGCTATTTCCTTATCTTGATTTTAGTTCCTCCAAATGCAGACACTGAGACAAGGACTTGGGTGTGGGTGTTCCGCTCACACATAGAACAGATGGCAAAGCTGAAGCCTGATGAGCCAAATGGTAGAGATACAATGAGCCACTTTTAGATCAGAGAGTTGATTACTTACCTACACAGCAAGAGGAAGAATAAGCCAGAGGAGTCAACTCCCCTTGATCCTTGTCCCATACAATGAAGCAAAAGGACCCAGGAGACTGTAACACGAGTTGTGGTCCAAGCCTAGACTGCTACTGGCAGTTTTATATTCTGCAGCTCTAGTCTGATGGGGCCAGAGCAGAAGGTCCCATGCCTCATCAGAATGCAGAAAGTGGTGGGAAATCATCTTACCGTAGTCAATTGGAAGATGAGTTCAAGATAGCCTCATATCAGCTCCTTATAAGACCTCCCATCCTCTAGTTTGGTAGATAGAATACAAAGTTCTCCACTTAAATGGCTGTGTTGCAGTTCAAGCATTTACCTATAGGGATACCTGCAAGATTGCCAGGTGCCACAGCTGAGCTGTTTTCCTACAACTATAGAAAGTGATCTCAGTTAACAAAAGAAACAAAATGGGGAAAGGGAAACATGGAAGAATGAAAAACCAATAAAGTGTGCATGAACGAATTTGTTACCACTGTGGGCAACTGTGGCTCACTCCCTGGGGAGGGCTTCTGGGGAACTGTATAGACTGTGCCTCAGACGTGCTATGGGACAGAGAAGCTGAGGTCTTTATCCCCCACCCGTATCCCTCATTGGTTCTGGGTTGCCCATCACTGACGCCCTGGTCTTTCTAGAAGGTTTTGCATGTCGGTTAAGCAAGTTGCAAAGGAGCCAGAGAAAACCCTTGGGCAGAGAAGTTGGAGGCCTTGAGGTTGGGATGTCAGCAATTTGGGAATTATCTGCTGTAGCTACATGTGAACTCAGAGGTGGGCAGAAAGGATATGAGCCTCATCTGACACAGTGCAGAACGTTGAGAAAACTAAGTATTATAAAAAAGAGATACACTTCCATTTCTATGAGCTAATTTTGTTAATGTCCCAATCTTATTTCTCTGAGCTTTCTTCAATGATTATGTGATACTGCATATTCAATTTTGCTTTCAATTTTTTAAAAAAACTTATACCATTTTATAATAATTTACTCATATTACCACAGGCATACCTAGAAGATATTTCAGTTTCAGTTCTAGACTGCAACAGTAACACAACTATGGCAGCAAAGCAAGTCACATGAATTTTATTTTTCCTAGTGCATATAAAGGTTATCTTTATACTATATTGTAGTCTATTAAGTGTGCAATAGAGCATTATGTCTAAAAAACAATGTGCATACCTTAAAAAATACTTTATTGCTAAAAAATGCTAACATCATCTGAGCCTTCAGCGAGTCGTAATCTTTTTGCTGGTGGAGGGTCTTGATGGCTGCTGACTGATCAAGTTGTTGATGGGTGGGGTGGCTGTGACAATTTCTTAAAATAAGACAATGAAATTTGCTGCATTGATTGACTCCTCCCTTCATGATGATTTGTCTGTAGTGTGCAATGCTGTTGGATAGCATTTTACCCACAGTAGGATATCTTTAAAAAATAGTCAGTCCTCTCAAACCTTGTTGCTGCTTTTATCAACTAAGTTTATGTAATATTCTAAATCCTTTGTTGTCATTGCAACAATCTTCACAGCATCTTCACCTGGAGTAGATTCCAACTCAACAAACTACTTTCTTCGCTAATCCATGAGAAGAAAGTCCTCATTAAGTTTTATCATGAGATTGTAGCAATTCAGTCACATCTTCAGGCTCCACTTCTCATTCTAGTTTTCTTGCTGTTTCCACCACATCTGCAGTTACCTCCTCCACTGAAGTCTTGAATCCCTCCAAATCATTCCTGAAGGTTGGAATCAACTTCTTCCAAACTCCTATTAATGTTAATATTTTGACTTCTTCCCATGAATCAAAAATGTTTATAAGGGCATGTAGAGTGGTAAAGAGTTTGCAGAAGGTTTTCAACGTGGTTTGCCCAGATCCATCAGAGGAACCATTATTTATGTCAGCCATAGCCTTACAAAATACGTTTCTTAAGAATAAGACTTGAAAGTTGAAATTAACTCTTTAGTCCATGAGCTACAGCATGGATGTGATGTTAGCAGGCATGAAAACAACAAGAATCTCATTGTCCATCTCCCTCAGAGCTCCTGGGTGACCAGGTGCATCGTCAGTGAGCAGTAATATTCTGAAAGGAATCTTTTTTTTTCTGAGCAGTAGGTGTCAACAGTGAGCTGAAAATATTCAGTAAACCATGTTATAAATGGATGTGCTGTTATCCAGGCTTTGTTGTTCCATGTGTAGAGCACAGGCAGAGCAGATTTAGTATATTTCTTAAGGACCCTAGGATTTTAAGAACGGTAAATGATCATTGGCTTCAACTTAAAGTCACTAGCTGCATTGGCTTCTAACAAGAGAGTCAGCTATTCCTTTAAAGCTTTGAAGCCAGGCATTGACTTCACCTCATTGGCTATGAAAATCCTAGATGACATCTTCTTCCAATAAGACTGTCTACATTGAAAATCTGTTGTTTAGTGTGGCCACGTTCATTAATTATCTTACCTAGATTTTCTGGAAAACTTGCTGCTGCCTCTACATCAGCACTTTATGCTTCACCTTGCTCTTTGAAGTTATGGAGATGGTGTCTATCCTTAAACCTCACGAACCAACTTCTGCGAGCTTCAAACTTTTCTGTGGCTTCCTCATTTCTCCAAGCCTTCATAGAATTGAAGAAAGTTAGGACCTTGCTGTGGATTAGGCTTTGGTTCAAGGAAATGTGGTTGGTTTTATCTTCCATCTAGACCACTAAAACTTTCTCCATATCAGCAATAAGGTTGTTTTGCTTTCTCATCATCCATGTGTTCACTGAAGTAGCACTTTTACTTTCCTTCAAGAACTTATTCTTTGCATTCACAGCTTAGCTAACTGTTTGGTACAAGAGGCCTAGCTTTCAGCGTATCTTGGCCATTAACATAACTCCTCACTAAACTTAATCATTTCTAGCTTTTGATTGAAAGTGAGAAGTGTGCGACTCTTCTTTTCACTTGAACACTTAGAGGCCATTGTAGGATTATTAACTGGCCTAATTTCAATATTGTAGTATCTCAGGGAATGTGGAGGCCAGAGGAGAGGGAGAGAGACAGGGAACAGCCTGATGGAGCAGTCGGAACACACATAACACTTCCATTAAGTTTGATGTCTTATATGCGTGTTGTGGTGCCTCAAAACAATTACAACAGTCAAATCAAATATGAGTGATCACAGATCATCATGACAAATATAATAATAATGAAAAAGTTTGAAGTAGTATGAGAATTACCAAAATGTGATGCAGAGACAAGAAGTGAGAAAATGCTGTGGGAAAAATTGTGCAGGTGGTCTTGCTCTAGCAGGGTTACTGCAATAAAATGAGGTATGCTTTTAGAAATGCTTTGTGAACATATTTTTCTCCATGGAGATTAAAGTTTATTTGGAGATCAGTATACACAAAACAGAATTATTAAAGTAACACAGTAAATTATAGAATTATTCAAAAGTTATGTGAATATTTGGTTGAGATCATAAGTTTAAAAGGGAGATAGGATTGTGGAAGTGTCAAGAAAGGTTTCAATGTGAGGAAGAATTATAAGGTAAATGTTGAAAGACTAAACAGAAGATAGCTCAGATGTTTAGGAGAGTATCAGCTAAATTAAATCAGGTACAGCATGAGTACAGATTCTCAAACACAGTGAAGCAAACTGTATTAGGAGGCTGTGGTAGGCAGAATAATTCCCCCCCACCCCCGCAAAAAAAGATGTCCACTTCCTAATCCCCAGAACCTGTGAATACGTTACCCTGTATGGCAAAGTGCAGTTTAAGTCACAGATAGAAGTAAGGTTACTAATTAGCTGACCTTAAAATAGGGAGATAGTTTGGATGGTCAAGATGGGGCCAATATCACCACAAGCATTCTTAAAAGTGGAAGACAGAGGCAGAAGAGTAGTTAGAGTGATGTGCTGAGGTGGGAGAAGGATTTAGACTGCCATTGCTGGCTTGAAGATAGAGGAAAGGTGTGGGGGAAAGGGGAAGCACAAGCCAAGGAACGTGGGTGAATTCTAGAAGTTGAAAACGGCAAGGAAACATTTTCCTGTAGAGCCTCCAAAAAGGAACACAGCCTGTGGACATATTGATTGTAGCCCAGTGAGAGTCCAGATTGATTTTGACTGGAAAGTAATGAGTCCTTTAATTTACATATTTGATTTTTCTTTCAACCAAGAAAGTTATTCTTGCCTGTTCCTCTATTCCCATCATTAGTGTCCCTTCACAAAGTTGTTATGTTACATATCTGTTGCCTGGGTGTTATCTTTCCATTTTTACTTATAAAAATCTTTTCTCGCACATTCTAAGAGAGGTTCTCAATTTTGGCTTCCACATCTCTAATTTTATTTTCCATGGAGTCAACTACATTTAGTTGTTACATTTTTATATTTACTTGTAAAACTTTATCACACCCTTTCCTCCATCCTGTCTCTTTAAAACCCATATTCTGTCATCTTCTCCCCCAGGTTATTCTTCTTTCTTCTGGATCTTTAGTAAGTTATTTTTAGAGGCTTGCATTTCCTTTCCCCTGTTAGGATGATATTCCCTGTCATTTGTTATGAGTGACTTTTCACTGACTGCTTACCCTCCACCTACCTCCACTCTCCCCTTATTTTTCCTTTCTACCCAGTGGAATTTATATAATGAGAACTATTCAGTTGTAAAATTTTCCAATAAGATGAATTCATGAAATATGCTTAACCAACTCTCTAAGCGGTAACACAGAAAAGTACAGAATGAGTGACAAGTATGTGATTACGGGGTTTGGACAAATAGCTTAAAAGAGAGACAGGTGACATGGGTGGGGAAGAAAGCCTTCATAGTGGAGAAGAAATTTAAGTTGTTCATTGAAGGGCTAAGTTGAAAATGGCTCAGAGGTTCTCAGGTGAATCAGATAATACAGACCTCTGGTTCTCTATGAATAAAAGTACTGAATGTCCTTCTGAAATTCAGTCAGAACTTGTCATTCTGTCCTCATTTCTTAACATTTTTACCTTACTATTTAACTAAAAAACACAACGAATGGTTTAAACAGCAGAATTCATGAATTAGATAAGAAATTTGAAGAAATTACCCACATGTGGTTTTCATAAAATTGTGTAGTGAGGTACCGCTCCTGTGTTTTGATGTTATGTGTGGTTTTGTTTTGTTCTAACCCTTGTGGCAAATTTTTTTCTACCCCTTCTCACTTTCTCTTATTCCCTGGATTGTTAGCCTATAATTCTGTTTTTATTGTCATTTCAGGGCTCCTTGTCCCATGTGATAGGATGTTTCAGATCTAGTCGCAGAGTCAGCGTGTGGCTTGATTCATTTCCCTGATCTTTAGATTCTGTCTGTGACCTTTTACCTTCCTCATCCCACAGCTTGCTCAAAATCAAAGCCATAGGTGGTAGCTGGTAACGGTTTTCGTTTAGCTCCCTTGCTGAAGACTGTATTAAGATGGCACCTCCAGCACCTGTCCTCAAACAGTGAGCCAGGTTCCCCTTTTCATAGGGGAACCTTCTTAAATAAGGGCTGAACTTCGAGAGCAGTCGCTGTGACCAGAACTCAGCAGGGCCAGGGCCTCCGTTGTTTTTATTGCTTTTTGATTTTGTTTTATTTCCACTAAAAAGAGGTGTTTATCTAGGTTTTGTGTCTATCTCTGTTCATTTCTTTATTTTAATACTCTGTTTCTCTGTGTTTGGAGTACAGATGGCTTATTCAAGTATAAATTTCTACTATTTTGACTAGAAC
Organism: Delphinapterus leucas; assembly: GCF_059928025.1. Lineage (NCBI taxonomy): Eukaryota > Metazoa > Chordata > Mammalia > Artiodactyla > Monodontidae > Delphinapterus > Delphinapterus leucas. The sequence continues at coordinate 77,564,407 of NC_143136.1, read as the reverse complement.
TCTTACCTTTGTTTTTAGAAGGTGTTTGTAGACTATCAGTATTTACCTTCAGTATTTGGTTATACATGCATTTGAGAGTAAAGTTATATCTTTTTGGCACAGACATACACCAGATATCATGTTGACCTGGTGTGCTTGGCGCCTGTTGGGCTCTCTCCTAGATTTGTTAAGGCTATGATTTTTAGCTTCATTTCTAAGCATCATAGACCAAAACAGCAAAGATAAATCTTCCTTCTGGCTAACAATGACTTTCTGTTTTAGAGGGGTGGGGGTGTTCTAAACAGTTTGCTATTCCTCTGTTGTCATTTTGTTAGGAACACTTCCTACCCCTCCCCTACCAAGGAAACCAAAGGGAAGGAATTAATTTGTTTTAGTTACTGTGACCATCTTGGATTATCTGAGTCAATCTCACTTAAGGAGAGTTGTGCTTTCAACTGTTGGCTCTCTGTTGGGCCAGTTAGAGCAGTGCAATTCTGCAGCTAGAGTGAAGAGGAAACCAGGTTTAACCACATTTCAGCATTCAGCCAGGATGCCCCCCTTTTCTTGCTGCTGTGAAGTGTCCTGCAGAAGACTTTTAGGTTGTGATACTTCTTTGCCCTTCAGCCACCAGGAGGTGTGTTCTGCCTTTCCTACCAGTCTGCTATCTTGGAAGCCTAGTGGTTCATATCGGGTCTACGCATTGCAACCACGGACAATTTTCCTTTTAGAAAGGTTTTGACACTTTCTTTTCTGATGCATAACTTATTATCCTTTCCTATGATGCTGATTTACTTTCTAGTTTAGAGGGTCTTTTGTTTCCCTGCTTAAGCAGGTTCCTTTATGATGATCTCCCTGACAACATCTTATCTGGGCTGAGTGCCAGGGAATAGAAGAGGGGTTAGGATGGGGAGTCAAATAACAACACTATTAACATTATTACTACAACAGCAACAGAGTAAACCTTTTAGAGGTTTGTCAGTGTTGCCCCCGCATCACCTTTATCTCCTCTATTCATCTCAGTCCCCTTTGATCCTCACAATAGCTCGGAGTCAGGAGGGGAACACTTTTCTCCACACTACAGATGAAGGTCCTGAAGCTCACAGAGGAAAGGTGACTTGTTGAAATCAGAACTAGTAAGTATCAGAATAGGAACTAGTATCCTGTGCTTGTTCCACCAATATGTGTTGAGATACAAGCTGCACAACATGGAGCTCCTTTACATGATGGTGAGGATTCTACAATAGCACAGACATAATTAAAAATGGGTTGTTTTTCCACTTTCAGAGCCTATTTGTACCTATTTGCAAATGGACACATCTCTGAAAATAGGCACATGTATCTCCTTTATGTCTCTCTGCTCTGGCGATGCTTGACTTTGATCATAACCTGGAATGAGAGACAATGTGTATTAACTATATTTCTGCCATTTTTCATTATTTTGGGGATACTGTTATATTTGGAAATTCTAACAAAATTGTGTATCAACTACTTGAATGAAGAACCTGTGAAAACAAGTTTTGGCAGGTAACGGTGTACCCTACTTGTAAGCTCCACCTATTCACCTAGAATTATTGTATATCCTTCAATCAATGACTTTTTGGTAAGACCTTAAATTCTTTGGGAATTACTTTTTCTGTCTTAACAAGAGCTAGTAATAAAAAGAAATGACCTATCAAACCATGAAAAGACATGGAAAAAACTTCAATGCAATATTGATAAGTGAAGGATGCCAGTATGAAAGGGCTACAGACTGTGTGATTCCAACTATACAGCATTCAGGAAAAAGCAAAACTATGGAGACAGTAAAAAGGTCAGTGGTTGCCAGGGATTCATGGGGAGGAGGAGGCGGAGGAGGGGAATAGGTGAAGCCCAGGGCTTTTTTAGGGCAGTGAAACTATTCTGTATGATATAATAAAGGTGGATGTATGACACTGCATTTCTCAGAACCTATAGAACTATACAACACAAAGAGTGGGCCCTAATGTAAACTATGGATTTTAGCTAATAATTATATATCAATATTGTTTATCAATTGTAACAAATGTTCCACACTAATGCAATGTATTAATAATAGGGGAAACTGTGTGTTTTGGGGTAAGGAGAGAAGGTATATGGGAATTCTCTATACTTAATTTTTCTATAAACTTAAAGCTGCTCAAAAAAGCCTATTAATTAAAACAAAGGTGATGGGGCTTCCCTGGTGGTGCAGTGGTTGAGAGTCTGCCTGCCGATGCAGGGGACGCAGGTTCGTGTCCCGGTCTGGGAAGATCCCACATGCCGCGGAGCGGCTGCGCCCGTGAGCCATGGCCGCTGAGCCTGCGTGTCCGGAGCCTGTGCTCTGCAACAGGAGAGGCCACGACAGTGAGAGGCCCACGTACCGCAGAAAAAAAAAAAAAAAAGGTGATATTCCTTATTCCCTATAATACATATGGAGACACTAGAAGTTCTAAGGGGCTCTTCTCTGCAAAAGGTGTCCAACCCTTAGGGAAAGTACACACATGAGTCTCTATATATTTATTAAGGTTACAAAAGCTTTGTGTTAGGACCCTCCTTTGTTCATTTCTCTAAACCTTCTGAAGAGTTTCTTTTTCTTCAGTCTGAAATTTCTCTAATCTTGGTCTTGGCTGAAGGGTAAATTCTAAAGGGAATGTGAGATTCAATTTCTTCAAATATGAGTTATGAGACTGAGAGAATAATAAAAAACACTGAAGTTATTTTCTTGTATTTAGCCCATAGGCATTTTAACACTGATAAATCATAAATAACTGCAGTTAAACATCCAGTTTTGCAGGGTGCAAATCCCTTAGAAAGACAGTGGTTTAAAAAAAACAACCCCTCTGGGACATGTTGTCTTGGTTCTTTGGTATCAAAAACTTCTTTTACATGCAATGACTATAGCTGTGCAAGAAGAGAGACTACTTTTAAAATTTATGTGAATGAAAGTATAAGAAATTGCATGTTTTATATCCAGCTTGATATAAAAGTTCCATCTATACTAAAGACGTTGGCAGAAGAAAATAATACTATAAAGTTTATGCCTTTCTGCATCTTCATTTCTTTTTTTTTTCTTTTTTTTTTTAACATCTTTATTGGGGTATAATTGCTTTACAATGGCGTGTTAGTTTCTGCTTTTTAACAGTGAATCAGTTATACATATACATATGTTCCCATATCTCTTCCCTCTTGCGTCTCCCTCCCTCCGACCCTCCCTATCCCACCCCTCCAGGCGGTCACAAAGCACCGAGCTGATATCCCTGTGCCATGCGGCTGCTTCCCACTAGCTATCTACCTTACGTTTGTTAGTGTATATATGTCCATGACTTTCTCTCGCCCTGTCACAGCTCACCCTTCCCCCTCCCCATATCCACAAGTCCGTTCTCCAGTAGGTCTGTGTCTTTATCCCTGTCTTACCCCTAGGTTCTTCATGACATTTTTTTTCTTAAATTCCATATATATGTGTTAGCATACGGTATTTGTCTTTTTCTTTCTGACTTACTTCACTCTGTATGACAGACTCTAGGTCTATCCACCTCATTACAAATAGCTCAATTTCGTTTCTTCTTATGGCTGAGTAATATTCCATCATATATATGTACCACATCTTCTTTATCCATTCATCCGATGATGGGCACTTAGGTTGTTTCCATCTCCGGGCTATTGTGAATAGAGCTGCAATGAACATTTTGGTACATGACTCTTTTTGAATTTTGGTTTTCTCAGGGTATATGCCCAGTAGTGGGATTGCTGGGTCATATGGTAGTTCTATTTGTAGTTTTTTAAGGAACCTCCATACTGTTCTCCATAGTGGCTGAACCAATTCACATTCCCACCAGCAGTGCAAGAGTGTTCCCTTTTCTCCACACCGTCTCCAGCATTTATTGTTTCTAGATGTTTTGATGATGGCCATTCTGACTGGTGTGAGATGATATCGCATTGTAGTTTTGATTTGCATTTCTCTAATGATTAATGATGTTGAGCATTCTTTCATGTGTTTGTTGGCAGACTGTATATCTTCTTTGGAGAAATGTTTATTTAGGTCTTCTGCCCATTTTTGGATTGGGTTGTTTGTGTTTTTAATATTGAGCTGCATGAGCTGCTTGTAAATTTTGGAGATTAATCGTTTGTCAGTTGCTTCATTTGCAAATACTTTCTCCCATTCTGAGGGTTGTCTTTTGGTCTTGTTTATGGTTTCCTTTGCTGTGCAAAAGCATCGAAGTTTCATTAGGTACAACTTGTTTATTTTTGTTTTTATTTCCATTACTCTAGGAGGTGGGTCAGAAAGGATCTTGCTGTGATTTATGTCAGAGTGTTCTGCCTATGTTTTCCTCTAAGAATTTGATAGTTTCTGGCCTTACATTTAGGTCTTTAATCCATTTTGAGCTTATTTTTGTGTATGGTGTTAGGGAGTGATCTAATCTCATACTTTTACATGTACCTGTCCAGTTTTCCCAGCACCACTTATTGAAGAGGCTGTCCTTTCTCCACTGTACATTCCTGCCACCTTTATCAAAGATAAGGCATCCATAGGTGTGTGGGTTTATCTCTGGGCTTTCTATCCTGTTCCATTGATCTATCTTTCTGTTTTTGTGCCAGTACCATACTGCCTTGATTACTGTAGCTTTGTAGTATAGTCTGAAGTCAGTGAGCCTGATTCCTCCAGCTCCATTTTTCGTTCTCAAGATTGCTTTGGCTATTCGGGGTCTTTTGTGTTTCCATACAAATTGTGAAATTTTTTGTTCTAATTCTGTGAAAAATGCCAGTGGTAGTTTGATAGGGATTGCATTGAATCTGTTGATGGCTTTGGGTAGTAGACTCATTTTCACAATGTTGATTCTTCCCACCCAAGAACATGGTATATCTCTCCATCTATTTGTATCATCTTTAATTTCTTTCATCAGTGTCTTATAATTTTCTGCATACAGGTCTTTTGTCTCCTTAGGTAGGTTTATTCCTAGATATTTTATTCTTTATGTTGCAATGGTAAATGGGAGTGTTTTCTTGATTTCACTTTCAGATTTTTCATCATTAGTATATAGGAATGCCAGAGATTTCTGTGCATTAATTTTGTATCCTGCTACTTTACCAAATTCATTGATTAGCTCTAATAGTTTTCTGGTAGCATCTTTAGGATTCTCTATGTATAGTATCATGTCATCTGCAAACAGTGACAGCTTTACTTCTTGTTTTCCGATTTGGATTCCTTTTATTTCCTTTTCTTCTCTGATTGCTGTGGCTAAAACTTCTAAAACTATGGTGAATAAGAGTGGTGAGAGTGAGCAACCTTGTCTTGTTCCTGATCTTAGTGGAAATGCTTTCAGTTTTTCGCCATTGAGGATGATGTTGGCTGTGGGCTTGTCATATATGGCCTTTATTGTGTTGAGGAAGGTTCCCTCTATGCCTACTTTCTGCAGGGATTTTATCATAAATGGGTGTTGAATTTTGTTGAAAGCTTTCTCTGCATCTATTGAGAAGATCATATGGTTTTTCTCCTTCAATTTGTTAATATGGTTTATCACATTGATAGATTTGCATATATTGAAGAATCCTTGCATTCCTGGAATAAACTCCACTTGATCATGGTGTATGATCCTTTTAATGTGTTGTTGGATTCTGTTTGCTAGTATTTTGTTGAAGATTTTTGCATCTACGTTCATCAGTGATATTGGCCTGTAGTTTTCTTTCTTTGTGACATCCTTGTCTGGTTTTGGTATCAAGGTGATGGTGGCCTCGTAGAAGGAATTTGGGAGTGTTCCTCCCTCTGCTATATTTTGGAAGAGTTTGAGAAGGATAGGTGTTAGCTCTTCTCTAAATGTTTGATAGAATTCGCCTGTGAAGCCATCTGGTCCTGGGCCTTTGTTTGTTGGAAGATTTTTAATCACAGTTTCAATTTCAGTGCTTGTGATTGGTCTGCTCATATTTTCTATTTCTTCCTGATTCAGTCTTGGCAGGTTGTGCATTTCTAAGAATTTGTCCATTTCTTCCAGTTTGTCCATTTTATTGGCATAGAGTTGCTTGTAGTAATCTCTCATGATCTTTTTTATTCCTGCTGTGTCAGTTGTTACTTCTCCTTTTTCATTTCTAATTCTATTGGTTTGAGTCTTCTCCCTTTTTTTCTTGATGAGTCTGGCTAGTGGTTTATCTTATTTTGTTTATCTTCTCAAAGAACCAGCTTTTAGTTTTATTGATCTTTGCTATTGTTTCCCTCATTTCTTTTTCATTTATTTCTGATCTGATTTTTATGATTTCTTTCCTTCTGCTAGCTTTGGGTTTTTTTTGTTCTCTTTCTCTAATTGCTTGAGGTGCAAGGTTAGGTTGTTTACTCGAGATGTTTCCTGCTTCTTAAGGTGGGCTTGTATTGCTATAAACTTCCCCCTTAGAACTGCTTTTGCTGCATCCCATAGGTTTTGGGTCGTTGTGTCTCCATTGTCATTTGTTTCTAGGTATTTTTTAATTTACTCTTTGATTTCTTCAGTGATCACTTCATTATTAAGTAGTGTATTGTTTAGCCTCCATGTGTTTGTACTTTTTACAGATCTTTTCCTGTAATTGATGTCTAGTCTCATGGCGTTGTGGTCAGAAAAGATACTTGATACAATTTCAATTTTTTAAAATTTACCAAGGCTTGATTTGTGACCCAAGATATGCTCTATCCTGGAGAATGTTCCATGAGCACTTGAGAAAAATGTGTATTCTGTTGTTTTTGGATGGAGTGTCCTGTAAATATCAATTAAGTCCATCTTGTTTAATGTATCATTTAAAGCTTGTGTTTCCTTATTTATTTTCATTTTGGATGATCTGTCCATGGGTGAAAGTGGGGTGTTAAAGTCCCCTACTATGAATGTGTTACTGTCGATTTCCCCTTTTATGGCTGTTAATATTTGCCTTATGTATCGAGGTGCTCCTATGTTGGGTGCATAAATATTTATAATTGTTATATCTTCTTCTTGGATTGATTCCTTGATCATTATGTAGTGTCCTTCTTTGTCTCTTCTAATAGTCTTTATTTTAAAGTCTATTTTGTCTGATATGAGAATTGCTACTCCAGCTTTCTTTTGGTTTCCATTTGCATGGAATATCTTTTTCCATCCTCTTACTTTCAGTCTGTATGTGTCTCTAGGTCTGAAGTGGGTCTCTTGTAGACAGCATATATAAGGGTCTTGTTTTTGTATCCATTCAGCCAATCTGTGTCTTTTGGTGGGAGCATTTAGTCCATTTACATTTAAGGTAATTATCGATATGTATGTTCCTATTCCCATTTTCTAAATTGTTTTGGGTTCATTATTATAGGTCTTTTCCTTCTCTTGTGTTTCTTGCCTAGAGAAGTTCTTTTAGCATTTGTTGTAAAGCTGGTTTGGTGGTGCTGAACTCTCTCAGCTTTTGCTTGTCTGTAAAGCTTTTAATTTCTCCATCAAATCTGAATGAGATCATTGCTGGGTAGAGTAGTCTTGGTTGCAGGTTTTTCTCCTTCATCACTTTCAGTATGTCCTGCCACTCCCTTCTGGCTTGTAAGGTTTCTGCTGTGAGATCAGCTGTTAACCTTTTGGGGATTCCCTTGTGTGTTATTTGTTGTTTTTCCCTTGCTGCTTTTAATATGCTTTCTTTGTATTTAATTTTTGACAGCTTGATTAATATGTGTCTTGGCATATTTCTCCTTGGATTTATTCTGTATGGAACTCTCTGTGCTTCCTGGACTTGATTAACTATTTCCTTTCCCATATTAGGGAAGTTTTCAACTATAATCTCTTCAAATATTTTCTCAGTCCCTTTCTTTTTCTCTTCTTCTTCTGGAACCCCTATAATTCTAATGTTGGTGCATTTAATGTTGTCCCAGTGGTCTCTGAGACTGTCCTCAGTTCTTTTCATTTTCTTTTCTTTTTTCTTTATTCTGCTCTGCAGTAGTTATTTCCACTATTTTATCTTCCAGGTCACTTATCCGTTCTTCTGCCTCAGTTATTCTGCTATTGATCCCATCTAGAGTATTTTTAATTTCATTTATTGTGTTGTTCATCGTTGCTTGTTTCATCTTTATTTCTTCTAGGTCCTTGTTAACTGTTTCTTGCATTTTGTCCCTTCTATTTCCAAGATTTTGGATCATCCTTACTATCATTATTCTGAATTCTTTTTCAGGTAGATTGCCTATTTCCTCTTCATTTGTTAGGTCTGGTGCATTTTTATCTTGCTCTTTTATCTGCTGTGTGTTTTTCTGTCTTCTCATTTTGCTTATCTTACTGTGTTTGGGGTCTCCTTTTTGCAGGCTGCAGGTTCGTAGTTCCCGCTGTTTTTGATGTCTGTCTCCAGTGGCTAAGGTTGGTTCAGTGGGTTGTGTAGGCTTCCTGGTGGAGGGGACTAGTGCCTATGTTCTGGTGGATGAGGCTGGATCTTGTCTCTCTAGTGGGCAGGTTCACGTCTGGTGGTGTGTTTTGGGGTGTCTGTGGACTCATTATGATTTTAGGCAGCCTCTCTGCTAATGGGTGGGGTTGTGTTCCTGTTTTGCTAGTTGTTTGGCATAGGTTGTCCAGCACTGTAGCTTGCTGGTCGTTGAGTGAAGCTGGGTGCTGGTGTTAAGATGGAGGTCTCTGGGAGATTTTCGCCGTTTGATATTATGTGGAGCTGGGAGGTCTCTTGTTGACCAGGGTACTGAAGTTGGCTCTCCCACCTCAGAGGCAGAGCCCTGACTCCCGGCTGGAGCACCAAGAGCCTTTCATCCACATGGCTCAGAATAAAAGGGAGAAAAAGTAGAGAGAATTAGTAGAAGTATGAAGAAAGAAAGAAAGGAGGGAAGGAAGGAAGAAAGAAAGAAAGCAAAGAAGGCAAGAAGAAAGGAGGGAGGGAGGAAGGAAGGAAGGAGGGAAGGAAGGAAAAAAGACAGAAAGAAAGAAGATACAGTAGAATAATATAAAGTATAATAAAGTTATTGAATTAAAAATAATTATTTAGAAAAAACAAAAAGGGACGGATAGAACCTTAGGACAAATGTTGGAAGCAAAGCTGTACAGAGAAAATCTTAAACAGAAGCATACAGATACACCCTCACAAAAAGAGGTAAAGGGGAAAAAATCATAAATCTTGCTCTCAGGGACCACCTCCTCAATTTATGATGATTCGTTGTGTAAAGGAGGGAAGGAAGGAAGGAAAGAAAGAAAAGGAAAGAAAGAAAGAAAGAAGGTAAAGTATAATAAAGTTATTAAAATTAATTATTAAGAAAAAAATTTTAAAAAAATACCATGGATGGATAGAACCCTAGGACAAATGGTGGAAGCAAAGCTATACAGACAAGATCTCACACAGAAGCATACACATACACATTCACAAAAAGAGGAAAAGGGGAAAGAATCATAGATCTTGCTCTCGAAGCCCACCTCCTCAATTTCGGGTGAATCGTTGTCTATTCATGTATTCCACAGATGCAGGGTACATCAAGTTGATTGTGGAGCTTTAATCCGCTGCTTCTGAGGCTGCTGGGAGAGATTTCCCTTTCTCTTCTTTGTTCTCACAGCTCCCAGGGGCTCAGCTTTGGATGTGGCCCTGCCTCTGTGTGTAGGTCGCTGGAGGGCGTCTGTTTTTTGCTCATACAGGACGGGGTTAAAGGAGCCGCTGATTCGGGGGCTCTAGCGCACTCAGGCCGCGGGGAGGGAGGTACACTGCATGCGGGGCGGGCCTGCGGCGGCAGAGGCCGGCGTGACGTTGCACCAGCCTGAGGCCCGCCATGCGTTCTCCCAGGGAAGTTGTCGCTGGATCCCGGGAACCTGGCAGTGGCGGGCTGCACAGGCTCTCCGGAAGAGGGTTGTGGAGAGTGACCTGTGCTCGCACACAGGCCCCTTGGTGGTGGCAGCAGCAGCCTTAGCGTCTCCCGCCCGTCTCTGGGGTCCGCGCTTTTAGCCGTGGCTCGCGCCCGTCTCTGGGGTTCCTTTAAGCAGCGCTCTTAAACCCCTCTCCTTGCGCACCAGGAAACAAAGAGGGAAGAAAAAGTCTCTTGCCTCTTCGGCAGGTGCAGACTTTTCCCCCGGACTCCCTCCCAGCTAGTCGTGGTGCACTAACCCCTTCAGGCTATGTTCAAGCCGCCAACCCCAGTCCTCTCCCTGCGCTCCGACCGAGAGCCTCAGCTCGCAGCCCCCCCCCCCCCCCGCCTCGGCGGGTGAGCAGACAAGCCTCTCGGGCTGCTGAGTGCCGGTCGGCACCGATCCTCTGTGCGGGAATCTCCCCGCTTTGCCCTCCGCACCCCTGTTGCTGTGCACTTCACGGCTTCGAAACTCCCCCCTCTGCCTCCCGCGGTCTCCGCCCGCGAAGGGGCTTCCTAGTGTGTGGAAACCTTCCCTCCTTCACAGCTCCCTCCCACTGGTGCAGGTCCCGTCCCTATCCTTTTGTCTCTGTTTATTCTTTTTTCTTTTGCCCTACCCAGGTACGTGGGGGGGTTTCTTGCCTTTTGGGAGGTCTGAGGTTTTCTGCCAGCCTTCAGTAGGTGTTCTGTAGGAGTTGTTCCACGTGTAGATGTATTTCTGGTGTATCTGTGCGGAGGAAGATGATCTCCGCGTCTTACTCTTCCGCCATCTTCAAGGTCCCCCTGCATCTTCATTTCTTATGTGGTATTTAGTCTCTTTTACTTTGCATTTGAACCAGCAGGTAAATTACAATTCTCTAGCAGCACAATGCTACGTAAGGTGATGGTCAGCATTAGTCAACAATGAGAAGAGTGAAGCTTTCCTAGCAGAGCATTGCACATATGCAAGCTTCCAAAATTGTTGTTTTGTTGATCAATAACCTATGTGATTGTAAGAATGTGTATGTGTGTGTATATTATGTACAGGGGCTTTAAAAGCAACATCTGAGGGACTGACTCTATTACTAAGCAAGGGCCAGAGCCCCAGAGTGGGTTTGTTTTTTTTTAAATAAATAAATTTATTTATTTATTGGCTGCGTTGGGTCTTCATTGCTGTGCATGGGCTTTCTCTAGTTACGGCGAGCGGGGGCTACTCTTTGTTGCGATTTGCGGGCTTCTCATTGCAGTGGCTTCTCTTGTTGCGGAGCACGGGCTCTACGCACGCAGCCTGCAGTAGTTGCAGTGCGTGGGCTCAGTAGTTGTGGATTGTGAGCTCTAGAGCGCAGGCTCAGTAGTTGTGGTGCATGGGCTTAGTTGCTCTGTGGCATGTGGCATCTTCCAGGACCAGGGCTCGAGCCTGTGCCCCCTGCATTGGCAGGCAGATTCTTAACCACTGTGCAACCAGGGAAGTCCCCCCAGAGTGATTTTAACTAAGCGAGTTTATTGACGGAAATTGGCTAATCTTTGCTTACTGGAATTTGTTTTATAGTTTTTGCAAGGACATAATCCCTTGTTCAAAAGAATTGCCCCTTGACAGAAGTTGGACTAACTATGGCTCATGGGCTAAATATGTCTCACAGTCTCTTTTGTGTATAACCCATGGCCTTTTTTTGTACATCCCATTAGCTAAGGATAGTTTTTACTTTTTTAAAGGGTTAAAAAAATTACACAAAAACCGTTATGTGGTCCAGAAAACCTAAAATATTTTTATCTGGCCCTTTACCTGAAAAAGTTTGCCAGCCTCTGTCTTAGAAAATAGAAACTTGTAGGCCCAGTCCTTGTTTCCTATAACTAGATTAATTTAATTAGTTCTTATCTCTGCTCCTTTCCACAAAAATAGCTGGGATAAGTTACTTGAAGCTTTTTAAAATCTCCTCTATCGAAGGACTTTTAGTGTGTTCCTATTGCTCATATTATTAATGAAGTCTTTGAGTTGGCCTACTAATTAGCATCCTCTTCTCAGCCCATGTCCTGAATAAAGTCTTAACTAAAACAGAGGGGTGGTAGATGAAGGCCAAGTATCACCTTCATCACTGCTGAAGGCTACCTTTGGGGCTGTATGAGGAAGCAGTGTGGAACCAGTGCCAGACTCTCCGTGTGAAGAGTACAAGATGGTATGGACCCCTGTAGGCAGCTTCTTGAGGGGAGGGGGATAAAAAAGGGCAGAACTGCACTGAGCAGTCCCAATTAATTCTTAAATTTACCGACCACAGAGGGCAGTATTCCTCCAAAAAAAGAAATGAGTAATTGAGTAAAGAGAAACCAGGGGTCAAATACTATACATGCTTTAGATTCACACTGAAGAAAATCTTACGGGTAGGGAAGAAGTATTGATACTTCTCCCTGAAATAGTTATCTTCAGATCCTGAACAGAGTCTGCAAGGCATGTCATCCTTCTCTTTTTTGCCCCCCCCCGTCCACCTCTCCAATTTTACCTCTTATTACTTTCCTTTACTTCAGTATACATAACTACATTAAATTATTTGCTATAGCTGGTCTCTGTATCTTGACTCTTGTAATATTCCAGTTAGTGATGTCCTTCTCCTGCAATCTACATCCATCCTTTGTAGAAAACATCAGTTCAGAATTCACTTTTTCCAGGGACTACCTGCAGTTTAAACAGCACAACAGTTTGCTCTATTCTCTGTCTTCTGTTGTGCATCCTTGCATTTCCTAAATTTTCATGTTAATATGGTACCATGTTTTAGTAACAAGACCCGTGGATTAAGGATTGGTGGTGTTTTAGCCACCATTTCTTATGTGCTAGGTACAATGCTGAGTGCTTTTAACACATTCTCATTGAACTTTCACAATAGTCCTAATGGAGTAGATTATAAGTAGGTCACACATTTTGTAATACAATGTACTGTGCAAAAATGAGGACTGTGATTAATAAGGTTATAGATCAGTATCCTAAAATATTTATATACTTATTTTTCTTTTTTAAAAAAATTTTATTTTGTATTGGAGTTCATTTGATTTACAATGTTGTGTTAGTTTCAGGTATACAGCAAAGTGATTCAGTTATACATATAACTATTCTTGTTAAAATTCTTCTCCCATTTAGATTATTACATACATACTTATTTTTCTTAGTAGATTTCAAAGTTCTCAAGGAAAGAGGTAGTGGCTGCTCCTGTTTTATGGTTTCCATCACATTTAGTGCATTGTTCTGAAGAAAAATGGGTGTTCAGTATATTTCTGTCTCCAGTACAGTAAAATTAATAATAAAAGGAATAAAAATAGGAATTATTTTTAATAAGTTCTACAAACTAGCTGGGAGTTAATGCTGTGGCAGAGGAAAGGAATAAATCTTGAAAATAAAATCAGCAAAAGCTGTGTAGATTTTTCTTCTTCCTTAGCTTGTTAAAATGCAAAATGTCAAATTAAAACAGATATAGAAAGAGTAATAAAATGATCCCTCATAACCTGCCGTTAGGCTTCAACTCTTATCAACCCATGGTCAATTTTATTTCAGCTATACGTCACCCACCCTAGATCAATTTGAAGAAACTTTCAGGCATCATAATCAGTTTCTGTGAATATGTCAGTGTGTCTTTGTAAAAGATGAGAGCTCTTCTTTTTTAATTGAAGCATAATTGATTTACAATATTGTGTTAGTTTCAGGTGTACAGCAGAGTGTTTCAGTTATATATTTTTAGATTATATTCTATTATAGGTTATTACAAAATATTGAATATAATTCCCTATGCTATACAGTAAATCCTTGGTGCTTATCTCTTTTATGTATAATAGTTTGTATCTGTTAATCCCATATTCCTAATTTGTCCATCCCTTCCTCCCTCTCCCCCTGTGGTAACCATAAGTTTGTTTTCTATATCTGTGACTGTGTTTCTTTTTTGTAAATAAGTTCATTTGTATTATTTTTAGATTCCACAAACTGTAGTATTTGTCTATCTCTGTCTGACTTACTTCACTAAGTATAATATTCTCTACGTCCATGTTATGTTGCTGCAAATGGCAATATTTCTTTTTTATGGCTGAGTAATATTCCATTGTGTATATATATCTTCTTAAGTCAGTCATCTATCGATGGGCACTTGTGTTGTTTCCGTATCTTGACTGTTGTAAATAGTGCTGCTATGAACATTGGGGTGCATGTATATTTTTGCATTAAAGTTTTTGTTTTTTTCTGGATATATATACCCAGGAGTGGAATTGCCGGATCATACAGTAGTTCTATTTTTAGTTTTTTAACGAACCACTACACTGTTTTCCATAGTGGCTGCACTAATTTACATTCCCATCAGTAGTGTGCAGTGGTTCCCTTTTCTCCACACTCAGATGAGGGCTCATTTTTAGAACAAAATGACAATTGCATTATTGTCCAAAAATTTAACAGTTCTTTAATATCATCAATTATCCAGTTAATGATTGAGTTTCTCTAGTTGTACACAATTTATTTCAAGGTTAGTTTGCTTCAGGATCTGAGTAAGATCAGTACAGTGTAATTGGCTTACATATTGCTTAAATATCTTTTAATTCATAAATTATGCTCTCTCTCCCTCCCACTCCCTCCCTCCTTGCAATTATTTTTTTTTTCAAAAGAAGCTGGGTCATGTGACTTTGGATTCTCATACTGTGGACTTTGCTGATTTCATCCCATAATGTCCTTTACCATGTTTCTTTGTTCCTTGTATTTTTGTAAATTGATGGTTATATCTAGAGGCTTGATCAGATTCAGGTTCAAACATTTTATCAGTGGTGTTTAAGTGGTATTAAGTACTTCTGTCAGGAATTTTTCTTCTCTTCTGTTATGTTAGCAGCCATTGGTAATCATTATGAAATCCATTAACTCATTAGGGATTATAAGATGGTGGTATTCTAATATACCATTCCTTCTTTATTTGCTGGAATATTTCTATAAAGAGAAACAGCACTGCATTAACTGTAAGGCTACTCTGAAATATGTTTATCTACTCTGAGGTAAACACTTAATGCACTCTTTTGACTTACTATTTTTCAAAATAATGAATCACTTCCCTAACCTTCTTTGAAGGTGACCAACAAGATATTTTTTTTTTGAGATTCATTATGAACTTGTGGATTTAAACATATTTTTGTTTCAGTTGGTTTCAATATTCTTACTGATGTTCAAATTTTCCTATCTTTGGCTAATGGGAGCTTCATCAAGTTGGTTCCCGAATCTTTTCAGTAATTTTGATAACTTTTTGCTTTCTAATATTACACAATTTTCCAGATTAATCTTTAATATTTTCTTGCAAGATCTGAAATCATTCTTCTCTCCAAAGAGCCCTGGATTCTTTACGTGAAAAATATTAAGCGACTGTGATTTGGGTAATGGGGTGTTAATTATGACAGGGTTGGTCACTGGGCATCATGTAAAGGCTTATTCAGATAGTCAAGTGAGGAAATATATAGTTTTGAAAATAAGCAGTAACTCTCTTTTCCCGTGTCAAAAACCTCATTATATAAAACACTAGTATACTCATTTTCTTTACAATTCAGACAACAGTCTTAGAATAATATCACCGCTAATATCTATACTATGATTACTAGAAATAGTTTAAGGTTTTCAAAATTTCTTTTACAGTTCTTTCTGCCCTTAAAGCAAATATGTCTAGGGTATGTATAACTAAATAATTCCTTTCTGTATAGTTACACCATCAATTTGAGTTAGGTTTATTTATTTCAAATTTTAAGCTACTGTCTTTTATTATAAAATTGACTTAGTTTTATAATTATGTATAATATTTACATGGTTCCAAAGTCAACTGTATAAAAACAAGGTTTAACCAGGGAGATCTAGCTTCTATCCTCATGTCCTTCACCCTATTTTCGTCTTCCCTTTTAAGTAACCACCAAATGTTTGTGGTCTATCCTTCCATTTTTTAAATCCTTCCACTTTTAAGTATATGTGTGTGTATATGTATGTGTGTGTATTTGTACTGACCCTTTACTTAGATAAATAGATTAATTTACGTAACTTTCTCTACCTTGCTTTTTCTACTGTACAGTATAAACTGGGAATCACTGCATAGAAATATGAAGAGAGATTACTTATTCCTTTTCACAGCTGCATAATGGTCCACTAGTGAATATTCGAAAGCATATTCAATCAGTCTGTTACTGATGTATGTTTCTGCTTTTCTCGCTATTACAAACAATACATCCATAGATAGCCTTGTTAAAAGTTCTGTTTTTACCAGGGCATCTTTGGGGTAGATTCCTGGAAAAGGGTGCTGAGTCAGAGGCTAAATGTAAATTTTTTTTTTGATTACTAGTGTTAAATTCCTCTCCAGAGGGCTTATTTATATTTTGCATTCCTATCAGCAATATGTGAAAATGCCTGTTTCTTCAGAACCTTGCAGCTTTTGGATTTTTGCTGAAATTATATCTCATTTAGCTTTAAGTTCCTATTACCTTGTTATGAGAGAGATTGATCATCTTTTCAAATGAGTAAGGGTTATGTGAATTTCTTTTTGGGTGAACTGTTTTTCCATATCTCTGGTCCATATTTTTTTTTTTTTTCCTTTTCGGGTTGACTTTTTTTCTTTCTATATTTAGAAGCTTTCTCTACATTTAGAAAACTAAACTTTTAGGATATAATTTGCAAACATATTTTCCCAGTATATCTGTCTTTTTACCTGGCTTAAGTTGTTGAATGTTTTACCCCACAAAAATATTATCATGAAATTTATCAATCTTTTAATTACGTTACTGGATTTTGTGTTATAGTTAGAGAACTTTTTCCAATTCAGATAATAAAGCTATTCACCCATGCTTCCTTGAGTACTTATATAATTTTTTACATTTCAAGTCTCTGATGGAATTTCTGCTGTTTTATAGTTGAGGAATGTATCAAATTTTATACTTGTAGCTCTATGACAACAGCCTTCATTTAAAAGTCCATTTCCTTACTGATTTCTTAGCCACTTCCTCTTATACTAAAAATTCCATAAGCAGTTAAATCTGTGTCTGGATTTTCTGTTTTACGTTATTGGTTTGTATGTCTGTTCAAACATGAAGAACACATCAACTTAAGTATTGAGGCTTTATGATATCTTTTAGTATCTGGTTGTGCTAGATCTCCTTCATTCTTTTTCACAGTTATTCTGACAAATCTTGCTTGTTTTTATGCCTTCTAATGCGCTTTAAAAACAACTTTTAATGCTCTAGGAAAAAATGGTACTTTTACTGGAATTGTATTCTATTTAGAAGTTAACTTAGGAAGAACTTTAACCTTTATGATGTGGGTCTTCCTATCCAAGAATGTCCTGTATATTTTCATTTGTTCAAGTCTAGTTTTGTGTTTTTCAGATATTTTTCATAGTTTTCTTAAGTTTTAGACATCTCTTGCTAAATTTTTGCATAAGTCTGGCCTCTTTCTCTTTCTCCTTCTCCCCAACCCCACTTTTGTAAATGAAGCCTTTTTTGTTGTTGTATTTTCCAAGTTGCAAGAGTGGAAATGAATGGTATTAATTTTTGTATGTTGGTTTTTATCACTCACTATTTTCCAAATTCTCTTATGTTTGCAGTAATGTTCCATCAATTTGGGGGTTTTGCTAGATATCATCTGCAAGTAAAGAGGTGTTACTTCTTCCTTTTCAGTTCTCATGCCTCTAATTGCTTTCTGCTGTTTCTCTGTATTAATTTATACCTTCAATAAAATATTAAATAATTATGAAGCCAGTGTTATTAGGGTTAGGATTGGCTAGATTGAATAATTTCATAGGCTCTGGGGCAGAGGGGCTGTCCCTAGTTATCTGATACGTGGCCCTGGGGTGGCTAGGGCAGGTAGATACGTCCTGAGTGTGAGAAACTTATAAAGGAGGGGGTTGGGGTGAAGGGTCTGGATCAGTTGATTTGCATTTAAAAGGAACATTGTGTTCAATTTAATTGATATATTTATTTATGCTATGAATTTTCCTCTGATAATGGCTTTAGCCCTATCTTACAGTTTCATATATGTTGTGTATTCATTGTTACTATAGGGAAATTCTGTAGTTTTGTATTTCTTTTTTTTTCTTTGCGCTATGCGGGCCTCTCACTGTTGTGGCCTCTCCCGTTGCGGAGCACAGGCTCCGGACGTGCAGGCTCAGCGGCCATGGCTCACGGGCCCAGCCACTCCGCGGCATGTGGGATCCTCCCAGACCGGGGCACGAACCCATGTCCCCTGCATCGGCAGGCGGACTCTCAACCACTGCACCACCAGGGAAGCCCTGTATTTCTTTTTTAATCTGAGTTGTTTAATAGCATATTTTTAATTTTCAGGCAGAAAGTTCTTTGTTTTTATTAACATTTTGGTCATAGAATGCTGTATTCTAATTTTGGTATTAATTGATCATTTCTTGTGGACACACGTATTTTAATTTTCATAGATGTTTTGTTTACTTTTACAAAGAAGATGTATTTTCTATTGGGGTTTGGAGTTTGACATGTATCCATGAGGTCCTCTTGTTGTTTTTGTTGTTTAGGTCTTCTACATCCCTACAGATTTTTTTGTCTACTTGATCTTAGATTGAGAGAGCTATGCTAGATTATAAATTTTGGATATATGTTTTTATCTATTCTCTTTGAATATTCTATAGTTTCTACTTTATGAAAGATTTTGCTGTGTTACTGGGAACAAAAATTTTAATCATTTCTGTGTTCTTGTTGTGACTCTTAACTTCAGCATTTTAAAGTTTCCTTTTTCTCCTTTCATGCTTTTTGTTCTGAACTCTTCCTTTTCAAATATGAACATCATGACCACTGAATTTTATTTATTTTGCATTTTTCTGTTACTTATTGTCCATGCTTTTATTTTTAACCTTTCTGAATCTCTCCCACTTAAAATTTTAGATGTGTTTCTTATATACAGCATAGAGCTGTCTTTTGCTATTTTAGGCGATATGAGATATATTTGGTTTCAATTCCATATTGCTTTACATACACACATTTATATATAAAATATTCCACTATATGGCATATTTTCCTTTATTTTTTCTTTGGTATTTATTGGTATATCACTCTCTCTTGTGTATTTTTGACTATATAAAATTGTTTAAATTGTTCAAACAATTAGGTGTGTACCAATAAATTATGCTCCCAGCTAACTTCTATCAGATAATCAGTGAATTTATTTTAGTTTTCACATAATCTCCCCATTCTTTCCTAATTTAGGGTAGTTGCACTCTCCCTACATTGTCAGACTATATAGCCATTACTTAACACACAGTTTCCTTTATAACCATCATTTAGTTTTAGTTCTTTTTTTTTTTTAACATCTATATTGGAGTTTAGTTGCTTTACAATGTTGTGTTAGTTTCTGCTGTATAACAAAGTGAGTCAGCTATATGTATACATATATCTCCATATCCCCTCCCTCTTGCGCCTCCCTCCCACCCTTCCTATCCCACCCCTCTAGGTGGTCACAAAGCACCGAGCTGATCTCCCTGTGCTATGCAGCTACTTCCCACTAGCTATCTATTTTTACGTTTGGTAGTGTATATATGTCAATGCTACTCTCTCACTTTGTCCCAGCTTACCCTTCCCCCACCCCATGTCCTCAAGTCCATTCTTTACATCTGTGTCTTTATCCTTTCCTGCACCTAGGTTCATCAGAACCATTTATTTTAGATTCCATATATATGTGTTAGCATACAGCATGTGTTTTTCTCTTTCTGACTTACTTCACTCTGTATGATAGACTCTAGGTCCATCCACCTCACTACAAATAATTCAATTTTGTTTCTTTTTATGGCTGAGTAATATTCCATTATATATATGTGCCACATCTTCTTTATCCATTCATCTGTCGATGGACACTTAGGTTGTTCCATGTCCTGGCTATTGTAAAGTGCTGCAGTGAACATTGTGGTACGTGTCTCTTTTTGAATTATGGTTTTCTCTGGGTATATGCCCTTAGTGCTTCAAGTACGTGTAATGTTCAGTACCAGTCTTTATATCAATGTTTGTCTGGTCATTTTGATTTTCTGAAGTTTATATGCTAAGCTTCTTCATGAAGCACTCTTAGCAATAGTATCCCTGAACTCTTGCTTATTCATAACAATGTGTGGCCTTTTTACCTGAAGACCACCTTAACTGGGTATAAAATCCTTGGCTTGAATTTCAATGAAGCAAATACCTGCATTCCTAAGCAGAACTTTCTCCTCTAAAATTAATCACTATCATGTGGTTATGCCTTATATTTATAGTTTTACCACCTAAGTATATGCTACTACACATGTTTTAGATTTTAAAAAAAAACAACTAAAATTTGTAAAACTTAATAGAAATGAAACCATGCAATATATATTCTTTTCCAACTTTCTAAAACTTAAATCACATTTATGAGATTTAGCCACATCATTGTGTGTGGCTGTAATTCATTTTCATTGCTTATAGTATTCTGTATAATGAATATGCAATAACTTATGCATTATATTGTTGATGAATATTTAGATGTTTAAATTTTTGCTGCTTTAAACATGCCTGCACACATTTTCAGGGTGGAATTGGCTGAAGTAGATTTCTAGAGTCATGGAGTATGTGTAACTTCTGCTTGATTAGATAAAATAAAAATTTTCCAAAGTGGTTATAGCAATTTATATTTTCACTAGCAGCCTGTGAGATAGGCTCTTAGAGTTGGAAGGAGACTAAGAAAGCATCTTTTTCAATTCTTTTAAATATGATAAAATGAGTTTCTGATAGGTCCACAGTGATGGATTTGAAATTCCATTGCTGGTTAGTGAGTAAGGTGGCTGTTTTTTTATTTCTTTCTTTTTTTTGTTCATGTTAGTGTTCTTTCTGTGATATTTTGACAATAAAGGAATAGACTGAAAGATGATTGGAACACATGCAAAATCTCAAAAAGTCTTATACTTTAGGTCATGCCATAGCTTGAGCTACCCATAGCTCAAATATGCTCCAAGTCTTACTGTTATAGAAATATACAATATTGTTATTGTGCTAAGCCTGAATCATTACAAGGTTGATTTGGTATTGTGTGTTCTGTTTATAAAGGCAGATAAATACAGTATGTATTTGAGAAAGATTTCGTTAAAATGTTATAATTGAAATAATTATGCTTAAAGAAAAGATTTTAATGGCTGAATATTTTACTCCATGTAAAATGCCATACCATCCAAAGATATGGATAAATTAGGCATAACTCTAATATGCAATGTTTGATGTTCTCTGTTTATTTCATATGTTATCTAAGTTACCGGTTCTTGTACAGTACATATAGTATCTGTTCTTTTATATTCCTTTTAGCTTTTGTATAATACATGTTATGCAGTAGGAAATTTATTAATATATTGAATACTTCAATTTCCCACAGAGTATGCAAGTCTGGAGTCAAAATAGTAGGTGTGACTAGCATTAGAGTTGCACTTCATAAATATTTCTGAGGAGAGTTGAAAGTATTATAGAAGGTATTTATCTTAGTAATTATGACTAAGTTGATAAAACATGTTTTTGTACCCTAATACCTGTTTTGTATAAAACAAGGGATTGAGAAAAAGCCATACACTATGACTCTAGAAATCCACTTCTGCCAATTCCACCCTGAGAAACAGGTGCAGGAATTTTTAAAACAGCAAAATGTTAAATATAAATATATTCATCAGCAATATAATGGATAAATTATTGCTATAATTCTCCTTTGATCCTTATTTAGTACAAGCATATTTAATAGTGTAAATGATAAGTGGAGAATTCAGAAGAATTGGCCCAATTTTAATATTGTTGTGCCTCAAGTAATAGGGAAGTCTGAGGAGTGGGGTGAAATGGGGGAACAGCTGGGCGGTAGAGCAGTCAGAACACATACATTTATTAATTAAGTTTGCCATCTTATATGGTTGCAGTTTGTGGTGCCCCAAAACAATTACAGTAGTAACATCAAAGATCACTGATCACCGATGAGCATAACAAATAGAATAATAATATAAAAGTTTGAAATATTGTGAGAATTAGCAGGATGTGACAGAGATGCAAAGTGAGCAAATGTTGAAAAAATGGCGCTGATAGACTTGCTCAATAAGGTTGCCACAAACCTTCTATTTTTAGAAAATGCAATATCTGCAAAGTGTGACAAAGGAAGTGCAATAAGAAAAGGTATGCCTGTATCTTTAGCTCCCTATGGAAATGAATATCTATTTAGTGCCGTGCAGAGAAGCCTACTGTGTCAATTTGGGGACTTTTAAGCAATTATACTTGGGGAAATTGTTTTGGAAGAAACAACGAATTACTTCGTTTAAATGTGACTTTTGGGGGTTGTGACTCTTGTAGGATTATCAGTCTCATTATTTCATGTTCCACTGAAAATGAGTATATTTTGCTCACCTTCATTCTATTTGACCTTAAATATGTAAGTATATAAATGTTTTTCTTCACTAAAAAACATGAAGGACAGGCACACAGATCTCGACTGGCTTGTAATAATATCTAATATATATGCACGTTTATAATTCATGTTGATATATATTTATAACATCTATATTCATGTAAAATATATAACGTAGGTGCTCATATATTCTGTCAACAACACAACACGTGACGGCATATAAAGAAGCATTTTGATTACCTACCAATGGTATATTAGTAAACAGTGGGTTTTTGGAGAAAAATAAAACCCTGATTTTTAGCATTTGTCTACTTCCATGGTGTAACTACTCTAACCATAGCCTAATTCAAGATACCAACACTCTTTACTACTGAACATGTAGTAGAGGAAAGATGCTGGTTTCAGGACACCTTGTATCTCTATTTTTCAGATGAGAAAACTGAAGCATAATGAAGTGATGCGATTTGTTAAAAGTAGAACTCATATGTTGAAGAATTGTACTTGAACCAGGTTATTTTATTTCTCCAAATATCTGTCTCTCCACTAACATATGTGATTCCCTCATACAATAAATTCCTAGAGTAGAAGGATAGCACTTTTATCTTCTTGGCATTGCCTCCTCTTCCCTTATGAACTAAGTAAGCCTTTTAGTATAAGTATGCCCCATGCAATATCGTGAACAGAATGCAAAAATTGGGACAATCTTTGACTAAAAAATATTTTTGTGATTTATCTGAAATTCAAATTTAACTGTGTTCTGCATTTAATCTGGCAACCCTAGCTTTGCCTTATATAAGCAGTGTTTAAGTTGGAATGACAAGGGCCATCACATGCTGAGGGAAGATAATGAACAAAGGCATAGAGGGAGAATTGAATACCGACTGCTTATAAAACCCCAAGGAAAATCATGTGACAGAAGAAAACTCTATGAAAGCTCTCTGAGAACAGGAACTGTGTCTTATTTACCCTAGGACCCACTCTGATTACCACAGAATAGGTGATTAGTAAGTATTGTCCAATGTTTAAATGCACAATTGCTCTGTGACAAAGAGAAATAGGTTGGAGCTGTGGAGTGAGCCTGGATTGTGGAGGGCTTGGAAAGCTGGGAGGTGTGGGTTTGAGGGAGACCGTGCTGAGGATCAGGTTTGAATGGGATTGATCAGAATCTCAAATAACCAGTGTACCCAGTTCAGATAGAACCCTTACATGCATTCACACTTTCACATCCAGAAAACACCAAATTCTTCTATTACTTCTGTGGTCTTTGCTCATGTTGCCAGAGAAAGGAGCAGGAAAAAAAAAAAAGTGAAGTCTTTAGGATAATGAAAGGACATGGAAAGTTGCAAGAACATTTTCACTTACAATCATAGGATCATTTCACAGTGTTCCTTCCAAAACTGACTAATAAACAAGATGGATGAACTTCATTCTGTCTCAGGTTTTGGATATGTCTGAAAAACTGGTGAGATATTCCAAGGAAGGGAAATATGGCATTCTCATACCGATTCTGAGACCAGTTCTGTCTGTCACTCAGATTGTTCTCCAACCCTGCCCCAGGCACTCACTGAGGTGGGCAGGGATGAGAGAAGACATGACCAAGGTTTTATGAGTGCTGAGGGCATTGTTGGGTGCCAGTGATGGACCGAGGCATTGCTGTGGTTCAGGCAGTGACTGGCGGTCGTGCCCTTGGTGCACATGATGCTCAGCCTTCTTCATACGGCAGTCCTGGGTGTCATTAGCAGGGGCAGTTTCCTAGTTTGGTGTCAACAGCAACACCATTTCAAGGCAGTGTAACTACTCATTTGGGTATCAGCCGATACAGAAGCATCACTACAGTTTGATGGACCTGAAGAAGAGGAAAACTGAAAACTTGTAAGTCACTATGGCATCAGCTAAAGGGACTGGTTCACAAGGCCCAGAGGAGACTGAGAATCACAGTGGGAAGAATTTTGAGATAAGCTTGTACTCTCGCAGAGAAGGTGCTGTGAGAGGCAGAGAAAAAAATCTGATTTGTGTCACTCTGAACTTGTGCTCTATCAGTCTTCCCCACCTTGGTATATTGTCATGTCCTGGGCACAAGGGGCAGTGGGGATGGCTTAGTTTGTGTTGCTTATTGTGTATATTCTAGATTATATGCATCCCAATAAGTATAACAGCATTATCCACACTGAGGTCCACAGCATACTTGTTTCACAGCAAAGTTACCTGTTACTTAAAAAAAATGCTGTCTAAATAAATGTGGATTCATGAGTTTAACAAAATAGTTTTCTCAACTGTAAGACTTCTCAGAACCTTAAAATGCTAAAATATTATAAATATCCAAGAGGCAGATTTAGAATTAGTCTGTTCCAAGCTTAACTGACCACTATAATTTCCCCCCACTGTGGTACATCTTTTAAGACCAGTGTTCCAAGTGACACACTCTAGGAAAATGTTCTTCCTTCTATTCATGATGGTATGCAAGTTATGGGTTTATTGGAAAATCACTCCAGGGATACAAACACTTTTTTTTTTTATGAATCTTACATTGGTGAATTACTCTAGTGGGCAGAGAGGAGCATTATTTAACTGCATGCTCACACATTCTCAAGTGTACCTAGTCTCTCCTAGGCTGTTGCCTCAGGAATGAAAAGAACATCATTGTATTTGCCACTGGAAAACACACTGTGTCTGCACACATTGGATCTGAGATTCCTCTGTTTATGGGCTTGGCAGAAGTAGAAAGGACCTTCAAGGCTGACCATATCCAGGGAACGTCAGAGCATTCACTGGTTGTTTATCATCTGTCATGGTTTTACTGCTAGGGATCTGGGTTTTTCTTTTGCACTTTTGAGATATCCTTCCCGTTGTCCTCCAGTATCTGAAATTTAATGTACTGCATTCTGTTTTGTTTTGTTTTTTTTTAAAGTCTCTAAGCCTTTGGGGATCAAGAATGAAGATGATTTGTGAAATTTAATAGCTGTTTACTTGTCACTTAATATATAAATTTTTTCAAAATTGACTTACTCAGCTACTTTTCTCATTTGAGATATGAAAAAACAAAGAAGATTCTGACAAAAACATACCTTCATTTAGAATTATAACTGTTAATATCTTCTCTTATTTTAGATATATGAAGTAAAAAAGCTATAGTTTACCTCAACCCCACCCTCAGTCCCTGAATCTCACTCTCTTTTTCCTATATCGGACGTAACCGTTGTCAGGAATTTAGTGAGTACTCTTCCATTATATACTTTTCCATACATATGAGTATTTGTAACATCTATACACATAAATGTACATTATACATATATATATAGATATAAATGCTATATTTCCATAAAGAGCATCATACTTTATTTTTATGCATTTATGTTTACTAATTTGTATGAATACATACTAAATTTCATTTGTTTTAATAGCTGTATAACCTTTTATCTTGTATATTTATATATTGCATTTGGACATGAGGGTTGTTTTTAGCTTGTTTTTCCCAATTACAGGTATTGCTTGAATAAACATTTTTTTATGTGTACACTTATGTGAGAGTTCCTTGAAGTCACTTCACACCTCCAGGATTGTTGTCACTGGGGTATAACATATGGGGTATATTTGCAGTTTTTTCCTAGATACTGCTGATTGTACCCCAATATGGCTGTAACAATTTTCATTCTCTTTGGCTGAATCTTGAGAGTACCATTTCCCCTGAATTCTTGCATATATTTAATTAGATCATAAAACTTTGCTTGTGTGGTGGAAGAAAAATATCAGTTAATTTGTATTTCCCTGATACCAAGAGAGATTAGCATATTTTCACATTTGTCTTTTCAGTTACTATTCTGGAAATAGCTTGTTTTTAAATTTTGCCAGTTTTATTGATGTGATTTTTGTCTTTCTCATTGATTAATTGAAGTTCCTTTTATAGTCACAATATTACTTCTTTGTTGGATATTACGTTGTAAAAATCTTATATTCTCAGGCTATATTTTAACTTTATAATTATTATTTAAAATTTAAAATTAAATATTCTTGATGTGTCTTATTTAATTGTCATAAACATATTTTCCAAAATTTTAGAAGTTTCTCACATTTAGAACTTTAGTATACCTGGGACTGGTTTTTGTTTGTTACGAAGTAGTAAATTTAATTTTCTTAGGGTTACTTTTGCTAACACAGTTTATTATAAACTGTATTTTCCTCACTGATACATTGTAACGCATATATTATACACCATATTCTTCTATATTTATGGGTCAGTTTCTGGGCTTGCTTCTAGTCCATTGATTTGCTTGACAGCTATGGTGCCAACACTGTATCAGCTGAAATAGTATTGTTCTACCTTTTGGTAGGCAAGAACTCTTTCTTTAAGATTGTTTTGGCAATTTTTTTTTTTTTTACTTTACATGTGATTTCAGATTCAGTTTAAGTTCTATGAAAATGTCATTCCAGTTTTATTGGAAGTTGTATGAAATTTTAGATCAATTTTTGGGAGAAGGCATTTTAACTATGCTGAGAATTTCCAGTCACTCAGGTCTTCATGACTTTCAAAGAGTTTTCATCGTTTTGTCCAAAATGTCTCATATATATTTTTGTTAGAATTTTTCATAGACTAAAAAACTGTATTTGGAATCTCTTTTCTTTTGCTTTTTCCTAACCAGCTCTTACTGGCATAAACAAAACACTATTGACTTTTGAATGTTCATCTTCTATCTAGAAACCTTATTAAACACTCTCATTGGTTTTTATAACTTTTTCTTTGTGAATTTCTTCAGGGAAGAATCCAAATAATGACAATATTTAAAGTCTTTCTGTGACAGAGGCCAGTATTTGTCATCTAATATCCTTTTTCCTTTGAAGATAGCCCTGCATTTTAACTGGGCACATGGCTATCCAGGATAAAGCCAACATTTCCCAGGCTGTCTTATATTTACGTGTGACTGTGATTAAGTTTTAATCATGGGGATGTAATCAGAAGGAACCTATTCAGCTTCAGAGAACTGAATTTAAAGGGAAAATATTGATATAACTTCTTATCACCTCTTCCTTGTATGGAATGCAGAAGTGATGGCAAGTGCTGGAGCATTTGTCTTGGACCATGCAGTGAAAACTGCATATTGAGGAGGGCAGAACAAGAAAGAGATATCCTGACTCTCTGATTGTCAGTCTTTACAATCGACCCAGGTCACTGAAGTTTATAAGAAGGAAAAAAAACCCAAACAAAACTGCTGTTTTGATTCTTTGGGTTTTCTGTTTCTTGCAACAGAGCCTATTCTTTCCAATCTTCATATAAGTTGTATAATTTTTTTTCAGAAACAGTTATATATGATAGAGATCATCTGTTCCTTAGAAATTTGCTAAAACTAAACTGTAAAAGTGTTTTGTTCAGTATAGGAGATTTTTGAGTACCACATTAATGTCCTTAATAATTTATCTATTTAGGTATTCATTTCATCTTGGATCCGTCTGTCTTCTATCCCTCTGTCGTTGTTTCTCTCTCTCTGTGTGTGTGTTTCTCTCCCTGTCTCTAGATAGATATAGAACATAACCCTAGAAAAATCTTTTATTCCTTTCTGATTTTTCAGGTTTATTGGCTTTATTGTATATCTTATGAATTTTTAAAATCTCAGACGTATCTTTGTAAATACTTTAGTGTCTACGTTTGAAGTTAATTTATTCTGTTGAATGATCATTATCCATTGGGAAAGGAACATTTGATATATTAAGGTTCTCTAATTTTCAGTTTGAAAGTCAAATGTTTATTTCCTTGGAGGCAAATGTTACAAAAAGAATGTAGTGCCAATCTGGTAGTATGATGTGAATTGCTATGCATTTTAGGCAATATTTTTAATAAAGAAGAAACTCAAAGTTTATAGTATAGGTTGAGGTGGCATATAATACCTTCTAAATCTTGTTCTCTCTCCAAACCATTCCCCCAAATAGCTGTTATCTATCTTATTCAAGTTAAGTCTTCAAGTTAAATTAACTTCAAGTTAACCACCAGATAAGTCAATCCCTTATCTCTTGGTATGCCAAGCCACATGGTATACCAAACCCCCTTCATAGGTGTGTCATCAGATGCTAATCAATATGAAAATGTATTTTTGCCAGGACTGTCATGGGAATGTCCATCAGAGGTTTCACTGAATTGACTTAATCGTGTGGTAAGGTATGTTGTTGGCTACAACCTCTGCTAGAAAACAGGTAAGAGGCATGGCATATTGGCAATAGGGATAGCATGTTTACTGAAGTACAGTCCAGGGTATTAAATGCTGATACAGCCTTCCAACTGGCACCCCTGCCTCCACACTTACTCCCTATTCCCCATGTACCTCTTTCAAAGACGAACTAGGCTGACCTTTCTTAGGTCTACATTTATCATGTTACTTTCCCGTTTAAAATCCTCCAGTGACATCACTCTGCATCCAGAAGAAAATCAAACTCCTACCGTGGCCTAAAAGACAACAATACTCACCACTGCCAACCTCACTGACCCCAACCTATCTTTACTACATCTTGTTCACTCTTCCTGCCACACTGGCTTCCTTTCTGTTCTTGAAGTATGCCGTTCCTCTCTTGGGCCTACTTCTTGCTGTTCCTTCTGCATAGGACACTCAGAACTACTTACACCTGGCTTCCCAACTTAAATGTTGACCTCTCCAGAGACACTTGCCCTGTCTACCCTACTAGACCCCAGTTACTCTTTATCTCATTACTGTGTGTGTGATGGAAGACAGCAACATACAGCTTGAAGAGGTATATTTTCTTTAGTGGTGACGGATATGGCATTTTAAGGAAATAAACACATTCTCAGACTTAGGTTTGGTTTTTCAGGGCCCCTTAGTTTCCATTTGGATGTACAGAGAGAATAATACTACCTCTGTAAATGGATGAGGGGGGTCTATCCTGACCCTTGGTGATTTTCTTCTCAACACTTCTCAGTTCTTGAAACAATCTTTTCTTGGTTTGCTTTCTTATATACAGTTGACCCTTGAACACTGTAGGGGTTGGGATGCTGACCCCCCCACCGCCCCCAGCATAGTTACAAATTCACATACTGCTGTCTTTGCCTCAAAAACAAATGAATTGATAAATGACTTAACCAAGGTTAGGAAGCTGAAACATTTGGATGGAATCAGGACTCAAACCCTAGTGCTTTTGATTCCACATATTGTGATCTTTAATCAAATGCAAACATTTCCTTGCACTTAATTTAAAGATCTGTACAATAAAAATACAGGTACTATATTTATTG
This sequence comes from Delphinapterus leucas, assembly GCF_059928025.1. Taxonomy (NCBI): domain Eukaryota; kingdom Metazoa; phylum Chordata; class Mammalia; order Artiodactyla; family Monodontidae; genus Delphinapterus; species Delphinapterus leucas. The sequence goes on along the minus strand of NC_143136.1, from coordinate 77,535,067 downwards.
AAAAAAATCTGCATATAAGTGTCCCCATGCAGTTCAAACTCATGTTGATCGAGGGTCAACTATATTATTTGTTACCCCACACTAAAATATAAGCTCCTTCAGTTCAGAATCTCTAGTGTCTTATTAATTGTTGTAACCCTTATACACAGACCGCATCTGAGAGGCATTCAGTAGGTATTTGTCATCTGCTGATTGACTGAATAGCCTGGTCTCCAGTGCCTTTAGTTCACTCACTCTTCCAGAAATGTTTTTGAGTTTGCAATGCAAATATAAGTTCTCCCTTCTTTGAAACTTTGTACTTACCCTGTAATGACCTCATATTCTTCCTGTATTCTCACTATTTTTGTTAACTTCCTATCCTCTGCACTAAAGAGTAAACTTCTAAAGGACAAGGATGATGTCCTATTCATCTTTATATCCTTTATAACACTTAGCAAAATGCCTTGTACAACTTTACTGTTAGTGCATTAATTTATCCGATTAAAGCAGTCCTAATTTTCTATTTATGCTTTTAAATTTTGAATCATGAGTTTTTGAGTTGTATACACTTTATGTTAAATGGAAGTAACAGTTTTCCCTTTTAAAAATTTAGTTGTTTCTGACCTGGCCTCATTCCTTATGTTTTCTTTGACCAGATGTGCTCCACTTAGAAACTGCAAAATGGCAGCTCACCGTCTAAATGCAGGCTGCAGATACGTTTTATTTGGCTCTCATAATGTTTTTAAAATTTTGAGTTAGCTGATACAATTTAAAAATTAGGTTTCATAAAATTTTTTGGACTTTTGGCTTTCCTAAAAAGTAGGACAATCTGGCATCCCTGGGTTCACATACTCTCATGACAACAAATACTAAAAATGCACATGAGCTCTGGTTTACCATAGGACTCTCTTGTCTTGCCTCATTTGTTTGCAGTACATGCTTAGACTCTTCATATATTGGAGTTTGAGACTCCAGATTTATTCCACTTCTACAATGTCTATGTAATTTTAGTGATGATTCAATAGTAACTACCTAAAAACACCTGCAATTTAACTCAGCTCTGTTTGACTCCAAAGTCTGAAGTGTTTCATCATCTACCATATTTGACTAGGTATAGAAGCATGTAAGGCTTTGAAAGAAAAGGAGAGTTATAGAACCCTCACACAGAAACTTCCATTTGCTTAGGAGCCATGAGAAGAGGTGAATTCATGTATAGAGGTTAGAATGCTTGAGTTCTACTATCAGTTTTTCACAGATTTCTTTTGTGATGGTCATTTCACCATTTTGGGCTACAATTCCTCCTATACAAAGTAGGAATGATGTGTATTGATTCCTAGGTTTCCTTTTAGCACTTGCCATCCTATGATTTTTTTTTTAATTGAAGCATAGTTGATTTACAATATTGTGTTAGTTTTAGGTGTACAGCATATTTATTCATTTTTTTGCAGATTATATTCCATTACTGGTTATTATAAAATATTGGGTGTCATTCCCTGTGCTATACAGTAAATCCTTACTGCTTACCTATTTTATATATAGTAGTTTATATTTGTTATTCCCATATTCGTAATTTGTCCCCCCCGCCTCACCTTTGGTAACTAAGTCTGTTTTCTATGTCTGTGAATCTGTTTCTGTTTTGTATATATATTCATTTGTATTATTTTTTTAGATTCCACATATAAGTGATATCATATAGTCTTTGTCTTTCTCTGTCTTATTTCACTAAGCATAATATTCTCTAGGTTCATCCGTGTTGCTGCAAATGACAATATTTCATTCTTTTTTATGGCTAACATTCCATTGTATATATATACCATATCTTCTTTATCCATTCACCTGTTGATGGGCACTTGGTTTGCTTCCATGTCTTGACTATTGTAAATAGTGCTGCTATGAATATTGGGATGCATGTATCTTTTTGAATTAGAGTTTTCATCTTTTCTGGGTATATACCCAGGAGTGGAATTGCTGGATCATACAGTAGTTCTAGTTTTTTAAGGACCCTCTGTACTATTTTCCATAGTGACTGCACCGATTTACATTCCCATCAACAGCAATGAGGGTTCCCTTTTCTCCACATCCTCTCCAACATTTATTATTTGTAGACTTTTTGATGATAGCCATTCAGACTGATGTCAGGTGATACCTCATTGTGGCTTTGATTTGCATTTCTCTAATAATTAACAATATTGAGCATCTTTTCATGTGGCTGTTAGCCATCTCTATGTCTTCTTTGGAAGAATGTCTGTTCAGGTCTCCTGTTCATTAAAAAAAATTTTTTTTTATTTTTTGATATTAACTTGTATGAGCTGTTTTTATTGGGTTAGCCAGAATGTTTGTCCAGGTTTTTCCATAACGTCTTAAGGAAAAACTCGAATGAACTTTTTGGCCAACTTAATATATTTTGGATATTAACCCTTTATCAAATATATCACTTACAAATATTTTCTCCCATTCCATAGGTTGTCTTTTCATTTTGTTGATCATTTCCTTTGCTGTGCAAAAGCTTTTAAGTTTGATTAGGTCCCATTTGTTTATTTTTGCTTTTATTTCTTTTGCCTTGGGATACTGATCTAAAAAATATTGTGATGATCTATGTCATAGAATTTTTTGCCTATGTGCTCTTCTATGAGTTTTATGGGGTCATGTCTTACATTTAGGTTTTTAAACTATTTTAAATTTATTTTTGTATATGGTGTGTGAGACTGTTCTAATTTCATTGATTTACATGCTGTTGTCCAGCTTTCCCAAGACCACTTGTTAAAGAGACTTTTTTCATTGTATATTATTGCTTTTTTGTTGTAAATTAATTGACTCTAGGTATGTGGGTTTATTTCTGGGCTCTCTATTCTGTTCCATTGATCTATGTGTCTGTTTCTGTGCAAATTCCACACTGTTTTGATTACTATAGCTTGTAGTAGAGTCTGAAGTTTAGGAGAGTCCTGGAGGGTATACCTCCAGGTTTGTTCTTTTTTTTTTTTTTTTTTTTTAATATTTGTGAAGGTATTAAACACATCAATCTTAGACACTTTATTAATTTATTTTTGCTGTGTTGGGTCTTCGTTTCTGTGCGAGGGCTTTCTCTAGTTGTGGCAAGCGGGGGCCACTCTTCATCGCGCTGCGTGGGCCTCTCACTATCGCGGCCTCTCTTGTTGCGGAGCACAGGCTCCAGACGCACAGGCTCAGTACTTGTGGCTCATGGGCCTAGTTGCTCTGTGGCATGTGGGATCCTCCCAGCCCAGGGCTCGAACCCGTGTCCCCTGCATTAGCAGGCAGATTCTCAACCACTGTGCCACCAGGGAAGCCCCCTCCAGGTTTGTTCTTTTTCCTCAGGATTGTCTTGGCAATTCTGGGTCTTTTGTGGTTCCATATAAACTTTAGGATTATTTGTCCTAGGCCTATGAAAAAGGCCTTGGGTAATTTGATAGGGATCACATTAAATACGTAGATTGTTTTGGGTAGTACGACCATCTTAACAATATTAATTCTTCCAATCTAAGAGCACAGGATATCTTTCAATTTCTTTGTATCATCTTCAGTTTCCTTCATCAGTGATTTGTAGTTTTCAGTGTATATGCCTTTCACCTCTTGGTTAAGATTATTCCAAGGCATATATTTTTTGTGTGTGATTTTAAATGGGATTGATTTTTACTTTTTCTGATATTTCATTATTAGTGTATAGAAACACAACAGATTTCTGTATATTAATCTTGTATCCTGCTACCTTGCTGAATTCATTCATTAGTTCTAATAGCTTTTGTGTGGAGACTTTAGGGTTCTCTATATAGTATATCATGTTATCTGCAAATAGTGACAGTTTTCCTTTTCCATTCCAGTTTGGATAGCTTTTATTTATTTTTTCTTGTCTGATTGCTGTAGCTAGAACTTCCAATACTATGAAATATAGAATTGGTGAGAGTGGCATCCTTGTCTTGTTCTTGAATTTAGCAGGAAGGGTTTCAGCTTTTCACCATTGAGTATTATGTTGGCTGTGGGCTTGTCATAAATGGCCTTTATTGTGTTGAGATGTTCCTTCTGTACCCACTTTGAGAGTTTTTATCATGAATGGATGTTGAATTTTGTCAAATGCTTTTTCTGCGCCTATTGATATGATCATGTGTTTTTTTTTTTTCTTTTCTTTTCTTAACGTGGTGTATCACATTGACTTGCATATGTTGAATTATCCCCGTGACCCTGGAATAAATCCAACTTAATCATGGTGTATAATCCTTTTTATATATTGTTAGATTCAGTTTGCTAGTACTCTGTTGATGATTTTTGCATCTATATGCATCAAAAATATTGGCCTGGGCTTTCCTGGTGGCGCAGTGGTTGAGAGTCCACCTGCCAATGCAGGGGACACGGGTTCGTGCCCCGGTCTGGGAAGATCCCACGTGCTGCGGAGTGGCTGGGCCCGTGAGCCGTGGCCGCTAAGCCTGCGCATCAGGAGCCTGTGCTCCACAACGGGAGAGGCCACAGCAGTGAGAGGCCCGCATACAGCAAAAAAAAAAAAAAAAAAAAAAAAAGTGTTGGCCTGTAATTTTCTTTTTTTGTAGTGTCTTTGTTGGGTTTTGGTATCAGGATGATGTGGCCTTTTAGAATGAATTTGTGTGTTCACTCCTCTTCAATTTTTGGAATGGTTTGAGAAGGATAGGTATAACTTATTTATGTGTTTGATAGAATTCTTCAGTGAGGCCATCTGGTCCTGTAGTTTTGGTTGCAGGAAGATTTTTTTTTTTTAAATTACAGATTTTATTTCACTTCTAGTGATCTGTCTTTTCAAGTTGTCTGTTTCTTTTCTTTTTTTTTTTTTTTTTTTTTTTTGCTGTGGCCTCTCCCATCGCGGAGCAACAGGCTCCGGACGCGCAGGCTCAGCAGCCATGGCCCACGGGCGCAGCTGCTCCGCGGCATGTGGGATCCTTCCAGACCGGGGCACGAACCCGTGTCCCCTGCACCAGCAGGCAGACTCTCAACCACTGCGCCACCAGGGAAGCCCTCAAGTTGTCTGTTTCTTCTTGACTCAGTCTTGGCAGGTTGTATGTTCCTAGAAATTAGTCCATTTCTTCTAGGTTGTAGAATTTTTTGGCATATAACTGTTCATAGTGTTCTCTTATGATTTTTTTTCCCTCAGTGTTATTCATTGTTATTTCTCCTCTTTCATTTATTTTATTTTAGTCTTCTCTTCTCTTCTTGGTGTGCCTGTCTAAAGATTTGTCAGTTTTATTTGTCTTTACAAAAAACCAGCTCTTGGTATTACTGATCTTTTCCACTGGTTTTTTAAATCTCTGTTTTATTTATTTGTTTATTTCCTCTCTGATCTTTATTGTTTTCTTCTTTCTGCTGACTTTGGGGGTTTTTTGTTGTTTTTTTTTAATTCTTTTAGGTGGTAGGTTAGGTTGTTTATTTGAGTTTTTTCTTGTTTCTTGAGGAAGGACTGTGTCCATATGAAATTCCCTCTAGAATTTCTTTTGCTGCATCCCAAAGATTTTGTAAAGTTGTGTTTTCATTTTCATCTGTCTCAAGGTATTTTCTGATTTCTTCCCTGATTTCATTGACTCATTGGTTTTTTTTTAGTAGCATGTTGTTAAGTCTCCATGTGTTTATTCTTTTCCCATTTTTCTGTCCATAGTTGATTTTCAGTTTCATATCATTATGGTCAGGAAAGGTGTTTGATGTAATTTCTATCCTCTTAAATTTGCTGGGGCTTGTTCTGTGACCTAATATGTGGTCTATCCTAGAGAATGCTCCAAGTGCACTTGAATACTGTGTATTCTGTTTATTTTGGATGTAGTGTCCTGTAGATATCAATTAAGTCCAACTAGTCTATTGGGTCATTTAGGACCTCTGTTGCCTTATTGATTTTCTGTCTGGATGACCTGTCCATTGATGTCTGTGGGGTGTTAAAGTCTCCTAATATTATTGCATTATTGTCAATTTCTCCCTTTATGTTTGCTTTATATATTTAACTGCTCCTATATTAGGTGCATATATGTTAATGTAACACCCACTTCTTGTATTGATCCCTTTATCATTATATAATGCCCTTCTTTGTCTTTTATTATGGCCTTTGTTTTAAAGTCTGTTTGGTTTGATATGAGTATTGCTAACCCTACTTTCTTGCCATTTCCATTTGCATGAAACATTTTTCCATCCTCTCACTTTCAACTTGTGTGTGCCTTTCACCCTGAAGTCAGTCTCTTGTAAGCAGCATATTGCAGGTTCCTGTTTTTTGTTTTTTTTTTTTAATCCAATCAGCCACTCTGTGTCTTTTGAGTGGAGCATTTAGTCCCCTGACGTTTAAAATAATTATTGATAGGTATGTTTCTATTGCCATTTTATTCCTTGTTTCCAGTTGTTTTTGTGGTTCTTCTTTGTTCATTTCTTCCTTTTGGTTTTCCTTTTGTGGTTTGATTTTCTTTTGTAATACGCTTGGGTTCCTTTCTTTTTGGTTTTTGTGAATCTCTTGTGTGTGTGTGTATATATATATATATTTTATCATCTTTATTGGAGTATAATTGCTTTACATTGTTATGTTAGTTTCTGCTGTATAACCAAGTGAATCAGCTATATGTATACTTATATCTCCATATCCCCTCTCTCTTGCATCTCCCCCCAACCCTCCCTATCCCACCCCTCTAGGTGCTCACAAAGCACCGAGCTGATCCCTGTGCTATGTGGCTGCTTCCCACTAACTATCTATTTTACATTTGGTAGTGTTTATTTGTCCATGCCACTCTCTCACTTCATCCCAGCTTAACCTTCCCCCCTCCCTGTGTTCTCAAGTCCATTCCCTACATCTGTGTCTTTATTCCTGTCCTGCCCCTAAGTTCTTCAGAACCTTTTTTTTTTTTTAGATTCCGTATATATGTGTTAGCATATGGTATTTGTTTTTCTCTTTCTGACTTACTTCACTCTGTATGACAGATTCTAGGTCCATCCACCTCACTACAAATAACTCAATTTCATTTTCTTATTTTTGATTTGTGGTTACCATGGGGTTCATGTATATTGACCCATAACTATATCTACTTGCTTTAAACTGATAGTCATTCAAATTCAAACACATTCTAAAAGATCTACATTTTTTACCACCTTCCCCCACATTTTGTGACTTTGAAGTCCTATTTTACATCTTCATGCTTATCCTTGTATTGTTTATTGTAGTCATAATCACTTTTACATTTTTTTGGTTTGTTTTTAATCTACCTACTGGCTTATTTAAGTGACATTCAATCTTTACTTGAATCTTTACTTCCTATTGAAATTTTCCCTTTCCTATAGATTCTTATTTCTTTCCCATTTAGAGAAGACCCTTCAATATTTCTTTTAGGGTAGGTTAATATTGCTGAATTCTTTTAGTTTTTGCTTACCTGAGAAATTCTTTATCTCTGTTTCTATTCTGAATCTTGCTGTGGCATGGAGTGGGTGGGGCCAGAGTGTTTGATCTGCTGGAAGCGGGACTGAGGCATGCTGGTTTTTGGTGCCACTTGAGTAAGCACTGAAAATGGCTGCCACTGCTCCACCTGTACCACACTCCAGGCTCTGGGCTGTCACTGCATAGCTAGACTGAGTCTTTTCCCAGGGCCCAACTGGCCCAGATCCCACAAGCTGTGGTATAGAATGAGTAGGGCCAGAAGGTTCACCCTGCTCAGATGGGGGAGTGTGGCAAGGCAACAGCCACAAGTGCAGAGCTCTCTCCGCCCTCTTTGTTGACAAGCCAGCACCCACACACTCTTCTTAAGTAGAGTCTAGGCTTTTTCAGTGCTTTCATCTGTCCCAGCAGTTCTCCTAGCAGCCAAGGTCTCCTCCTCTAGGACCCCAGGATTGAGATTCCCATCTACGGCTTGAACTGCTCGCTCCCCAGGGTGAGGGTCTGTCCATGCAGATTTTCTCTTCCTTTCAGATCCCTCCTGGGGGCAGAGGACCTGACCCTATACCATTTTCTGTCCTACCCAGTTATATGGAAATCTTTCTTGCAGCTTTTGTTGTATAGGAGTTCTTCTGCCAGTTTCCAGTTAGTTTTCCAGGAGAATTGTTCCACATTTAGATGTATTTTTGATGTGTTTGTGGGGGGAGTTGATCTTCATGTCCTCCAACTCTGCAATTTTGATCCAATTTCCTTATGATTTTTTTTTGAAAAAATTTTTTGATGTATTCTTTATATGTTGATTTCAGTTGTTAACCCTGATATACATAGAGCTGACAAGTCTCTGTCGACCTGCCATTTATTCATATTTGAACCCCTGTTTGATATTTTCTAATCACCCCATGGACATTTAAAAGTGTTATTTAAATTGAATATTATTCAAATAACTCCCCCAAAGATTACATTTGGCAGAGTTGAGCTGTGTGGTGACATTTCCCTTGGCTTACACTTAGATTTCTAAATGAAAGGGGAAATTTGACGGCAACGTGCATTTTTTGGCTTTCAGAAAAATGTTGATGAATGTATGCATCATTCCCTCCCTGTGTAGTTGGCATATCTTAGAACATGCATCAGTTGGCCTGTGCTCAGGGAGATTGTGGCCTTTCACTGAACTTAACCTGTCTGAACTCCTCTTTAAAGCATTTGTTCAAGCCTACCCTCTCCCCATGTGAATACATGTCAGACATGAGTAAGTGAGTGGTGTGCTTTATATCATGACTCTTTACAGAAGCAGAGAGAAACTAAATCACAGCACAGCAAGCACAACACCTCCTTGCTTCTTAGATGAGTGTTTCCTTAACGGGGAATAAAAATGAGGTATTCCAGTCTAAGGGTGAAAGGAAATCCAAGACAGCTTCACACTTTTTTAAATAATGAGATGGTCATTTTTCTAGCCAGTGTCAATGTGAAGTGATGTGTACCCAAATATTAGACACCAAGAAATGTAGGTATCAGCCTATACTGTTAGGAGTGAGGATGAAGGCTTTCTTTATGACCTGCAAATGGATGCTAGAAGAAATATTTCTTCAACTTATGTGAGGCTTGAAAATTAGTACTCACTTACTATTTACAGAAAACTCTTTTTGTTAAAAGCTCTGGGACTTGTTTTCTCTAAGAGAGAGATTTGTAGCTATAATTAAGAAATCTGTTTAAATTGTGCTGATAATTATCATAATTGGTATGAAAATCTGATTAAATACTTAGAGGAGTAAATTGCCCCAGCTGAGTTTGATAAGCAACACACTTTTTATAAAAGAGAAGCTGAAGTAGGTAAATAGGTTTTCAAAAATAAAGATCCTGCTAACTTTAAGTAGGTCACATTTAGAAGTGCTCTTTGTGTGTTTGTTTATCTTAATTTGGGAAGCTTGGTGGCCTTGCAATATTTATATCTAGGACTAAAACAAGGTCCAGAATAAAGTGCTGCTGGATTGGTTGAGGTGCTTTGAAACGAAAAGTCCTCACTGTTAATATCCAGACACTAAAATCTCTGAGAGTTAAAGGGCTAAGACAATGGCCGAGTGCATGATCGAATGTAGGAACTCGAGTGTGGGCCCATCCTGATGTGCATGAGACCAGTGGTTTTCCATATGTGTCAAAGAAATAACTGCAGTGATCCTTAAAATGTATGTTTCCGGTGAATAGCATATCTGGGAGAAGGACCTGAGAATCTCAATGATTAAAACATGGTCCTTTGGTGGCTTTTCAGTTCACTTCAGATTTGAGATCATAATTGCACTGATTTGAAAAAACTTCAGATTTCAAGTGGTGGAAAAGAAGGGAAACTAAAGGAAAGGGCATTTGAACCAAAGAATAAAGTAGATTATCTTCCTGGAGAGGAACAGAGAAGTGAGTAAAAATGTATAACATCAAATCATTTATATTTGCCTTTGGAAGATGCCCTGACTGTGTTTTGGCAGCAGATTTAGAGTCATAACTTAATTTTGCTTAGGATAATAATAAATAGGTTTTCATTTCCAAAACACACACCCAAGAATGTGTGTGGGTGGAGAGAAATAGCTCCCCACATTGTAAGGCAATGACAAAAGAAAGCCAGCTTGGGATTTAAAGTTTGTCAGAGAGAACCCACAAAGTGGACAGTCCAAATATAGATAATTAAGGGGTAACTGTTTATTGGTTAAACACCCTCTGTAACACATACCGTTACTAAAAAAGCATACTGTCTTAGAGGTGGCTCATAGCAAATTTCCTTTTGGTACAATTGTAATATGATAATTCCATAAGGAACAAGTATTTTTTCATGTGGTAATCACTTTGTAACAGGAAACCCTGAATTATATGCTGTGTGCATTGCAGTTGGGGAGAGAGGGTGGTAATGTGAACATGGTGGGCAATTTGTGTTTTTTATGATAATTATTCTTCAACTTTTTATCTTTCTTCTCATCTCTAAGATTGCAGTCACTTAAACTATATCTATTTATCAAAGCAAAACCAAACAAAACATCTAGGAATTTGGAAAGAGAAAGAGTGAAGATACTGATTCAATTTTTCTTCTATTATTAATTACTTAATTCTATAAAGAGCATTACAATATACGTCTACACACACTATCTCATGTTAGTGATTCTAGCCTAACTCTGTGAGTGGGCAGGGATGATCCAGTCACCTGAAGATACTCTTAATGGGTAATGGATGAGAAACCTGAGCCTCAGAGATATTAAGTAAGTCCCCAAAGTAAAAAGCAGTCCTAGAATCCAACATCTTACAACTCTAAAACCAGTGTTCTCTGTAGTGCTTAAAAATCAAGATTACTATTAACTTGCTAATTAACCATGGGGATATTGTATATTTCCCCTCTGTTTCATCTCTGGATGCTCTAGGCTAGGAATATGATTTTTAGCCATGTGCCCATATAAAGATATTTCATTGAATAAACTGTTACATATGAGAGTTGTGATTTGGAATAAATTATAAATGCAAATACAGAGATGTTGAAAATATATCTGGAACCTCAATTGAAGCAAGTGTAGTTTAGGAGGCTCCGATGAGGGTAGAATAATAACATGGTTGTAACCTTGGGGTTTTCATGTCCAAGAGATACTGGGGGTTTCTAGATTGACATGCTGTAGAACTGCTCCCTAATAGATCTCTTGTTCTGTTTTATGCCCCTATATATGATGAAATTTTGATAATTCATATATATATATATATATATATATATCATAGACTGAGGGAATTAATTCTAAAGATGAGAAAACTGAAACTCAGACATGCTGTGTCTGTGTGTATAATAGAATGGTCAAACCAAGGCTTGAAAGCAGGTCCTCTGACTCTTTGCCCAGTGTTTTGGAAGGAACTTTAATATGACATTTAGATACCCTCATCACAATTGACAAGCATTTTGTGGGCTCCAAGTATTTGTTGGACACAGTGGAAGCAAAGCACTATAAAATCTGGCCCTACTTTGAAGGAATGTACCGACTGTTTTGGGAAAACAGAACAGACCATTTCAGAAAGATAGAATCGATAGAAAAGTCTCTTTCCCTAAATGTTGATAGGTCTGTCCACTCTTGCAGAAAGACCTTCCAGTGTTTAATGGTGAATAAGAAACAACCTAATGCCTCTTGCTGCAACTGAGCTAGTGTAAAGTAGCTGAAAACCTTCAGGCTGAAAGTTGTACCACGCCTGCATTGCTGATTTGTCTTATGAAGGTCAGTGAATCTCCACTTCTGCCAGTTCTGTTCCTCTTCTGTAGACCCTTCCATTCACTGTCATCTCAGGACAATAATCTGACATTTTCAGTAAGCCCAAAACAATTTTGATTCTTTTAAAGTATTAAAAATAAAGGCTCAGTGATGATGTGAGTGCAGAAAGCAGGATGACTTGGGCTGTATTGGGTTTTAAAGTTAAACAATTTTATTTATAGACTTTTGTTCTGCATGAAATATTAAACTATAAAAGCACAAGGAAAACAGATTTATTTATTAAAATTTATTTATTTATTTATTTTTGGCTGCATTGGGTCTTTGTTGCTGCACGTGGGCTTTCTCTAGTTGCAGCGAGCGGGGGGCTATTCGTCGTTGCAGTGCACGGGCTTCTCATCGTGGTGGCTTCTCTTGTTGAGGAGCACAGGCTCTAGGCACGCAGGCTTCACTAGTTGTGGCACACGGGCTCAGTAGTTGTGGCGCACGGGCTGAGTTACTCCACCGCATGTGGGATCTTCCCCGACCAGGGTTCAAACTCGTGTCCCCTGCGTTGGCAGGTGGATACTTAACCACTGCACCACCAGGGAAGCCCAACAGATTTATTTTTAATTTGTATATATGACATCCTAGACATCTTATCAAACTTTAGAATAGGCTGAGTGATTCTGTGGTTTGGGGTTAAATGTACATCTGTTTTCTCTCTGTGTTGATAAGACAACTCATAAAAATTCATTTTCAACAGATGGTTGTAATGGAAGACAGAACTACCTTATTTGGATTAATACACATTAATGAAGAACATGATACTTTCTGATGAAACCCAAGTCATCCCATAAATCCTATCAATAAAGTGATATGGAATTTCTTTAAAATGTACCAAAACATGAGTAACGAGTAGTTGGAATGTAGACTTCCGCCTCCTGTTTCTGTCCCTTGACCCCCACATTCCCGCTTTTGATCTTTGATAGCTTTGTAGTGGAGACAGAGTTTTGTTCTAAAAGATCCATGTATAGATCTGTTTTATTGAAGCTGGAAAAACTGAATCTTACTATGGACATTTCCAGGTATCTAACAATCATCATCCAAGTGTAAGTTTTAAATAGTTGGTAAAGGACTCTTTTTGGAAAAGCTCTTCTCTTAGTAGAGTTTAAGGCATAAAACTTCACTGTTTTTCCCTGTTTTTCTACTATTTAGGCTTCAGCTCTTGCCCCAGGTTTGATAAAGAAACGGACATTGGACTTGGGTCAGGATCTCTTGTTGACAGCTCTGACTCTGTCTCTCACAGGATGTGTGACTTCAGGCAGGAGAACTAATGTCTAGGACCTCAGCTTTTACTGCTTCCAGATGAGGGCCCAGAGTGATCACTGCCATTACAGTCTTGATATTCTAGGATCACTTATGGGCAAGATGCTTTGCTGTCATCAGATGTATTATTGCTTTCTTTCTACCTTTGAGCTATTTCTAGGGAGAGAAGTTGAGACTATCACACACACTGAATCTTGTGTAGGCTCAGCTGGAGCCTTAGAGGAAATCACATGTTTTATTCTATCTCCTACACAGGAGTCTTCCATGAAGTATGATGGAAGACAAAACAAATTAAATTGCTTATGAATGCAAGTGACTTTGAGATTGAAATGACCCCATAGATGTTTGTAAAATGACTACCATTATATACCAGTCCTTGTCCATCCTCACCTCATTGATTCTATCCCTCTTCACAGTTAGGCACTCTTAGCAAAGAGAAGTAGATTAATATGAATCTGCTTTGTAATGGCACAAATTATCTAGTTGTTACAATTCAATAGAAGTTTCCAAAATTGTATTTATCATTGTTAAAACTATGCATATCATATCATAGATTTTAAAAGAATCTCTCCTTTAGAAGACCATGATCTTATATTTCTTATTAAATCCATTAAGGGATATTAAACAATAAAAACTTAGCAATTCCTTTAACATCTTTGACAACCAAAACCAGATCTGAAATACTGGAACGCAGGCAAAAACGAAACTTGTTGTTTACGTGTGAAAAAACACCTTTAATAATGCTGAGAACACTTTTGACTGGAGATTCCATATCTTATTCTGGACAAAGTCGTCTTGTTCAGTTTTGCAGCTGTATTTATAGGTGAGAAAAAATTTACGTCTAAATGATTTTAAAATAGAGAAATCCACTCATTGTGAGAGGAGCAATTTGAAGAGATAACAGGATGGAAAAATGTGATTTTAAAACAACACCACTAGACATGGAAATAGTTTGGTACCCAGATTGCCAACATGAATAATTCTCATCTTGATTTGGGTATTGTTTAGGTAAACTTTCTCACAACTCATATGCGTATCATGGGAAAAAGAAAGTAATTTTAGCAGGCTTTCCTGAGACCTTCTTTATCATAATCATACAAATACTATCCTTTTCCCTGAAATTTGACCTGTCCCTCCTTCTATTCCTTCTGACTGTCAGGTCTGTTGCTAAAATAGATAGTTGTAAAGTTCTGCTCCCAAATAAATGCCCCTGTGTTATCTATCTCTGGGAGTTGACTGTTGCATTGTAAGAAATCTAATCCTTAAGATCTTAAGTGGTAATTTATATAGAACATTTTTCTAATATCTGTTTAAAGGATTATACTAGACAATGAGGATGTACATTTGCTCTCTACCCTCCCATCCCCAAACCAAGTGACTGCCTGTCTTACACCATTCGGAGTGATACTTCTTCCGCATTCCTATATTTCCTTCCATATGGAGGGGCAGAGTGTAACACTCCTAACCTCTCCCTCTGCCTCTTTGTTCACCTGTTCACAAGGAAACTGAGTGGTGATTGGTGAGTTTGGCTAGAGCAAACTGGTCATGCTTGGATCTACACTTTATTCTTCTTGAGAGCCAACTGTCTACAGGGAGTACGTGCTCTACTCCTCTGCAGTGAGGTCTCTATTCTTTGTTGGCCGTGTCCTACCCAGCAGTGCCTATGAGTGGGTAGTTTAGTCTGTCTAATTGTGGGTTCAGTATTTAGGAAACACTCTCTTCTACTGATGCAAGCCATATCCACCTACTCTGCTATTTTAGTAATAAGTGACACTTGTTTTGCTCCCCCCATCTCATTTATTTCTCAATTCCATAAAGTAGAAAAGAATATTAATTAGCTTCTATCAAATACCAAAAATATGTATGTAGATTCTGACCGTTATTCTTCTGTTCCAGGCTGATGGAATGTCCAGGCTAATATTTTGTTAGAATACATAAACTCCAGGATTTCAGAATTTAAAGTGTTGAATTAGGCTTACATTTATGTTCTTAATTATAAAACACATTTTGTCTCCCTCATTTGAGGTTTTAATTTCCCCACTTAAAGACAAACAGCCTTTTACTTTTCAATACAGTTATAAGCAGACTAGTTCTCACCACCAAGTTCTTAAATGTGTTATTCTCTGTTAAGATGTTTGTAGCTGTGGTTTAGCTTTAACCTATATAAGAAAGTGTGGGAAAAAATATACACAGAGAACAACGTGTCAAAATCTACAAGCTTGTTCTCTCTTTGGTTCCAATCAGATAATCTCCAGTTAGGAAGAAAAGACAGGAAGGAGATACTTCACTAAAATATAGGTGCATTCAGATCAAAATCCATTTAAGGAATTCCAGAGTAGAAAGAAAGAGAGATGTGTGAGACTTGTGTATGTATGTTTTCACTTTGATTCAATCCCATTATTAATTTTAAAAATGTATTTTTATTTATTTACATAGTTTAAGTGACTGTCTGTTGAGGAGGTTAGTGTGGCATTCTGTTCTGGCAAGAATTTTGGATGCTTGGTTCATAGAGTTTTGACCTTATCCCCCCTATTTCCTGAGAAGATACAGGGAAGGGATTCAGAATATCTTCTATCCATCTAGGCAGGAGGACAATTTCCAACTCCGTGTCTGGAAGTGTTTACTTGGATGTTTCTGTCCCTTCACGTTGGATTCCACATTGCAAGCATCAGCAGTACTGCAAAACTTTAGCAAAAGCAGCTACATTTTTTCTGCTTTTCTTGTAAGCAGTGAGTTGTTAAAATTTTACAGCTCAAATCCATCAAGTATAAGAGCATTTCTTAATCTTGTACTCCAAGGGTCTCACAACTTTTAGGGAAGCCCATGTGAAATATCTATGTTCTTACAGGCAAAACTGAGTCCTGCGAACATAGGGCGCCCACAGTACTGCATGGACACTGATGGAGTTTTTTTTTTTTTAATACATTTTCCATCTCCCTTGCACTTTTTTTTAATATAAATTTATTTATTTTTGGCTGCGTTGGGTCTTCATTACTGTGCACAGGGTTTTTCTAGTTGTGGCAAGCAAGGGCTACTCTTCATTGCAGTGCGCGGTCTTCTCATTGCGGTGGCTTCTCTCGTTGCAGAGCATGGGCTCTAGGCATGTGGGCTCAGTAGTTGTGGCTCACGGGCTCTAGAGCACAGGCTCAGTAGATGTGGTGCACGGGCTTAGTTGCTCCGTGGCATGTGGCATCTTCCCGGACCAGGGCTTGAACCCATGTTCCCTGCATTGGTAGGTGGATTCTTAACCACTGTGCCACCAGGGAAGCCCAACACTAATGGAGTTTTGAAGGTAGATTTTTGTACTGTCTTTAGGTCAGCTAATTTTTAGCCTTATCCCTAGGTAATCATCCTTCTTCTAAAAGGTATGCATATTTATCGAAGCCAAATATGTTGTATATATGTCCAGCCTCATATGCCATTCAAAGCAAAGCTAAAAAACCTCATAGATCTTGAAAAGGTCCAGGACATCATTCGGACCTCTCGTTTTATATTTGCAAAAAACTGAGAAATAGGCTTGCTCAAACTGACTTGCCCAAATTTGTTAGTGGCCATCCAAGATTAGAAACTTAGAATTTTGAGTCAATCCTGTGTGCTTTTCATTGTATTGCATTAAATAGAAAGGAAAGGCACAGCAGTTTAGAGGTGGTTTTGGCCAGGATGAATTTCTTCCCAAAGTTTGCATATACTACCTTTTGTCCTTAGCTTGAGTTGAGACAGCACTGGGCAAGCATAAAGTAAACAGTGAAATAGTTTTTGTGTATTGACAAAAATTGAAATAGACAACTCTTCACTTGCTGCTTCTCTTACCTTTGTGAATTTTCCTAACACTTAGCCCTCATGAGTCATTTTGTAGACAGGATTTCAGTGCTTAAGGATGCAAAACAAGGAGCTAGACTTTCTGGATTGTTTTCCTGGTTCTGCCATTGATAAGCCATGTGAACAACCATCAAGGATAAGTTGCTAAGCTATTCTAAACCTCAGTTTTATCCTTTAATAAGTGAAGATGACAATTGTGACATCATCAAGATCAAATGAACTAACTCACAGAGCTGTTTCAAGGGATTAAGTAGGATTGACCTAGATCAGGTTTGTGTCAAAAGGGATACTCTTGGAATTTTCAAGTTCATTGATTCTTTATTGTATGGGACTGTTTATATTCTTGGCTCACACTTGCTAAATGCCATCCTGACCCCACTCATTATTACAACTCAGAATGCTCCCTAAATGCCAAAGTAGACCTCTTTGAGAACCGTCAAACTCATCTCTGTGTGTATAGTTCCTAACATTGTGCTTGGTACATATTAAATACTCCTGAATACCATCATCATTATCATCGTCCCAGAAATGGCCAGAAGAAGATGTTTGGGGTCTTTCCAGAGCCTCAACAGCTTCACCAAGTTGGGACTTTATTATGGACTTGAGTGAGCTTTTCTTGTGCTATGAACTGTTTCAAAGGGGTAGGACTGGCCTAGATCAGATTCGGGGGCCCATTTAAGCCCTGCTGTTTCAAATAGTTTGGTTTGTTTAGTGGTTAAATTTGGTGATCTAGTTTCCTGACTCTAGGTTCACCTATTGGACAGAATGGGATAAGATAAGGATTCTGTCATTTCTGGAGAGATCTTGGGAAAGTCTGGGTCACATGCTTGTCTTAATCCCCTTTTAATCTCTTCTCTGTCACCTGACATTGCCCTTAGCTCAGCCATTTAGTTTGAGGCTGTCTTGCTAGGCTTTCCCTAGGGCTTCACTGCTGCTCAGTCTCCCTTCTTTGCATCCAGGTATCATGTGGGTTAATGCTATGGACTGATGGTTACATTGCCCCAGTCTGAACTTGGAGATGATGTTTCTCTGGCCCTACCAAAAATGCCAAGATTTGCTCAAATTGGATTATAGTTCCACATTCTTGTTTGATCTTGTTTGTTATTCAGCTCCTCCCTGGGTCTGTGACTTCATCCTTTTTTCTCTCACTGTGGAGGTTATTTTCCTATAATGCTGTGCAACCATCCCCGTGTTTTCACTCTCCTGATCCTAGTTCTTGGACTGTGGCCTTATATCTTGGCTAGATAAGAAGTCAGTCAATTCCACTTCTGTCAGTAGTCTGATAAAAAGATTGAAGAGTTTGGAGTAGAAACTATTGACTAAAATAATTATCCTGCTCATTGTGGATCAATTTGCTATCTACTTCAAAGAGATAGTAATAGCTTTGGATCCTAGTGTGTAGAAAAATGTGAATACATCTGTGAACTGCCACCAGTGAGGATTTGATACTAAAATTGCTTTTGACAACTCAATATGGGAAAGAGATAACAATTGAAATGACTGGCTAATGGGAACCCACAACTTACCTGGGATTGTAAAGAGTATTTTTTCTTAGTTTTATCTAGGATGTAGGTCAAACATGTGTCACTGAATCAAACTTGGGTCTGCTCACCCATGAGCAGTAAAGCCATTCTACTGACACTGGGCTGTGGTGAAAGAAAGTGCAGCCTTTATTCTAATGGTCTGTACAAGGAGTCCAGGACAACTAATGCTCTAAAAGTCTGAACTCCTCAATGGGATTCAGCAGAGCATTTTTAAAGGCAAGGTGAGGGAGTGCATCCCAGGGTATGTGATCGGCTTGTTCACAATTCTCTGATTGGTTGATGGTGAGGTAACAGGGCAGTGTCACATGGGGTTAACATTATCAATCCTTAGGCACCAGTAGGGCTGGGGGCTATGTGCTCGTGGTCATCAAGTAGTTAATTTCTTCCATTTGGTGAGGATTTTAGCATCTATAAAACAACTCAGGAACTGTGCATCAGATACTATTATCAAGGTTCTTCAGAGAGGAGCTAAAGCAGAGGATATGGGGGGAGGGGTCTGTCCCAGGAAGGCCCCGTAGGGTCCCACTCAGTTATACATGGAAAACTACTTCTCCACTATCTTTTTAATTTAATTGGTTTGGCAGTAAGTTTAACTAGAATGGTAAAAACTAACTTTACCAATAAATTTCAAAAATGATCACTAGAACATTTCTTCTCCTCCTCCTTCACTTCTTTCTCCTCATCCTCCTCCTTCTTATTGTTATAAAGCAGTCTAGCATAGTCATTAAGAGTTGGGCTTTAGAATTGGATAGACCTGAGTTTAAATCTAATTTCAGAAAATATAAGGCGTGTGACTTTGGACAAATTATTTCACTTCTTTGAACCTTAGTTTCTCTATCTGTAAAATAAGGACAATAATATCTACCTTTGGGGGTAGTTGTGATTGTTAAATGAAACAATATATGTAAAGTGTTAAGGTGAATGCTTGCTTCATAGTGAGTGCTCAAAAAAAAAGTATAGGTAAGCGTTTGTAGGTCGAAATACTTGTTCAAATGCTTTATCAAACTTTTATTAAAAATTAAGTTGTGGTCCTCATGCCTTGGAATATGCCTCTGTCATCCCTCTCTGCCCTTTATTTGTTCCACATCCCAAATAAATTTGGAAATTTTTCCAAAGGCAAGTTACCCAGGAAAGGAGGAGTAAATCAGTCAAGGTAGCCGTGAATCACAAATGGAGAACATCTGTTTATGATCCTGAAATGCAATAAAACAATGCCACTCAGAAGAAATGTGCTGATAAGACACATCAGCATGTATTGCCATCAAACTAGCACATGTTTTTATTAAGTCAAGACCATTGACGCTTTTCTCATACTTGATTTTGGTGATCATACTCCAAGCTTTCATTAAAATGAAATGTATGTGACGTTTGATCATTGTAAGTATTCCTTTTAATGCACAAAGGGAAAATTAAAAATCTATGTAGGATCAGAAATTATTCATTATATGTTCCAAGACATTACGCAGTAAGGATAATGATAGTGTCTGTGTCTCCTATTTTCCACCGTGCCTTTACTACATAGCATCATTCCTAGAACACAGTAGTACTAAAAAACAGACAAATTGCCTACTTGTATATAATTATTCATATAATTAAACACTGGTCTATAATTAGGTATTTATGGAAGTAGTTGTTGAAAAATCTAAAGATGAAATGACATTCAGCCAAAGGTTCCAGTCAGATTTGTCTAATAAAATTCCTTTTATGCGAACCAATTAAACTTAGGTCATTGCTCTTCCTTAAGGGAACAGCATTCAGTTGTGATCAACCTATGTGACTTTTCCAGGGGGTATTTTATTTTTAATAAAAAATTGGCCAGTGGTATTTTTTAGAATTTTTCATTAACATTTCAGCTATTTTATCTAAAACACTGATGTATGGTTAAATTAAGGTTGTGGTTTTAGGAGATAAACCAAAAAGTATCAGAATGTTACGTTATATATAAAGGACAAAGAGATTTAAATTAGTAATAAACCAATCTGTATTGGGTTGTCTTGAAAACCTTAATGATTGTGCAAAGGACTAAGTGTAAATACATATTTTTAAGAGCTTCAGCATCTATTAAAATTTGTCTGAAATTAATTTCTTTGGGAGGTCTTGTTGAAGTTTTTTATTAGAAAATCTGAAAGAGTAGGGAAATAGTAAGATTTTATAACAAAGTAATGAGATTGATTTTTCCATTTTAATGAATGGATTAGAACATGTAGTTTAATGCTTATTCCTTCAAAATGGTCATTTAGTCCAAGTATACAGTGATGTTTAGACTTTGTGTTTGGGATTTGCCTATAGCACTAGGAAAATAGAAGAAAACTATCATCATTATTTTATGGTTATGCTTCACTCTTGAACTTACTTGTTTACCTTAATTACTTGCTGAAAATGATGTTTAGTTGGTCATAAAAATCAAAGCCAACTTTAAATAAAAAGAATGTACGGTCATTAAGTACATTAAAATAAGAGTGGCAGGCTTTGATGACTATTCTTAAAGAATTCTAATGCTGTTTTGAGATGCTGAGAAATGGCAGCATCTTGGGAAAAAATGTCTATCCTTCTAAATGATCGCTACATTGAAGGTGGAAACACTTAGATATATGTGTGCTGTTTTCTTTTTTTAAATAAAAAACTAGCCTCGTTATTTTAGAGTTCTAGCAGAGGAGCACAGTTAAAGATAGGATCCTTCCTTGAACCACAGGCCTCCTTTATCTAGGGAAGTCTTTGTCAATGGTACAACCTTGGGATAATTACATATACAGTAACAAGGGAGAAAGAAACAATCATAGTGCAGTCAATCTTGGAAATCAAATGATAACTGACAGATTAATCTCTAACAACTGCATAATAATTATGGCTCATATATTTTGAATCAAGATTTAACTTACCCTCTCAGTTTTAGAGTGGATATATTGGAGCACCATCATAAAATGAAATGGACAGAACTTTATTGGAAACATGAAAGAGAAAGTGTTATTCACTGATTTCATATAAGATTCAGCCATTGAAAATCTGGGAATGGGAGATGTTATTCAGCTTAGTAGGTACACCCAACTCATATGTTTATTTTGGTGTGATTGAGGCACCAGGGTGTCATCTAATTTCTTTCCAAATACCATATAACTTCTGGGTGATATCATCTACTTACACACTCACATATTGATGTCTCCCAAATCCAAGAGACCCAAATAGACACCTCTGCATGACTGTTCTGTAGGCTCCTCAAACTTGCTTGTCATTATCCAACCTCATCATGGTCCCCTAACCCCTGGCCCAAACCCAATGTTTCTGTATCCCTGATGCCTATTAATATTGTGGCCAGCCAAATTTCAAGAGCTGGAACTCATAGCATCCTTCTTAACCCCTCCCTCTTCTCTACCTAAACCTATCCGATTGTCACCACCAACAAAAGCTTCCTGCAACCTGCCATTATTCTTGTTCCCACTGCCCTTGCCTCAGGGGAAGCCCACTTGCCTTGCCTCTGACTTACACTGTAGCCACAGCAAACTCTTTGCTTCTTTGCTTTCAATCAATCCTTCACATTAATGACTGAATTCTTAAGAAACAAATTTGAGATGTCACTTTCTGCAAAATCAAAACAAAACAAAACAAAAAGCACCACTTCTTCCTTCTCATTCTTTATAGAAGAAAAGTCAATAATCTTCACCTGGTGAGCAGAGACCTTTATTCCCTAGTCGTAACCCAACACTTCTTCCCACAAAACACTCTAAATTTCACTCACACTTTAATTTCTTACCGTCTGTTTTTTTTGCAGTACGTGGGCCTCTCACTGTTGTGGCCTCTCCCATTGCGGAGCACAGGCTCCGGACGCACAGGCTCAGCAGCTGTGGCTCACAGGCCCAGCCGCTCTGCGGCATGTGGGATCTTCCCAGACCGGGGCACAAACCCATGTCCCCTGCATCTGCAGGCGGACTCTCAACCACTGCACCACCAAGGAAGCCCTTACCATCTGTTTAATTTGCCCATCTACTATTGTTATTAGTCTGTTTTACTAAACTGTTGAGTTCCTAGAGGGCTGTCATATATCTAATTGATATGTACAGCTAGAGGGTCAAAAGAGTCCCTGGCACAGAGCATAGGCTGCTTAAATGGCTAGGTGAAAAAATAAATAACAGCTAACGCTTATATGGGGCTCATTATGAGCCAGTTACTTCTCTAGGTTATTTATATTAACTCATGCAAATTTTCCACAGCACTATTAAGTAAAATTATTATTTTCATGTTATAGATGAAGATATTGAAGTGGAGAGAGGTTAAGTAACTTCCTTAAGGTGCACAGCTAGTAAGTGTCTGAGTACAGTATTGAACTCAGGCTCCAGACATGGGGCTCCTAACAACTATATCTTATCGCCTCTTAGTTTACCCCAAACCAGAAACCCAAATTAGTTTTTGTGAAATCCTTGCTTTTAGGGGAAAAAAAATAATTACAAGAAAATTAAATAGAGATTTACTTATCCAAAGGCAGTTTCTAGCATATATCTGAGGGTAGAAAACAAAATTTTTCTACTATGACCGAAATATATCATAGTATTAAATGCAGTGTACATTGAAAAATGATAAAAATGACACTGTCATATTTCCAGAATTTCTCTGAGGGAGTAGCTTCTGTGGTAGATGTCTTAATAATGGCTTTATTTTCTAACTTCCCTTCCCTATATCATTTTTTCTCTATTTTAAAATATTATACTTCTATTTTCTACATATTTCTTATATGTTACAAATTATTTTCCTTGGAATACTTTTCTCAGAGTCTGTTTCTGGAAGAACTCAGCTAGGACAATGATGTTTATAATTATTACCTTGGTTGCAAAATGTTGAATAAAAATGTGTTAATATATTAAGAAAGAGTTAAAGCACACTGGGGAATGTTTTTTATAATCACTGATTATAAACGCAGCTCAGAGCTCTGCTCTGGGCCTCGGGCACTCTGCCCAGTTTACCCTTACAACCCTACTTAAACCAAGAAGACCAACAACCTCAACACAAATAAGGACTCCACTCAGCCCTCCTCTTCATGTGATAGATTCTTTCCACTCTAAAGGAAAACAAATCTTCCCCTCAGACACCAAATGCAAGACTTAGCAATGAGAAGAACTGCCTTATGTCTACCAAAGGTTGAAGTGACCACAGCTAGAAAACAATTTATTTGGGCCTTTCAAACTTCTCTCTGAGTGGATCATGGGGTCTTGAGTGAGATTTGTCTTTGGGCAAAATTTTTCCTACTTGGCATCCTTAGGTATCAAGGTCAATGTAATGGAAATACAACCGTTACTTTTAAAATTGTAAAAATCCTAATGAAAACCATATATTTACCCACAAAAATCATTGTGCAGGATAACCAAAGGGTTAAATATACTTGCTCTCAGTTAGAATTTTACTATCTCATATTTGTCTAAAATTCTGACTAGGAGTTAGATTTTTTTTTAATATATAAATTTATTTTATTTATTTTTGGCTGCATTGGGTCTTCGTTGCTGCACGTGGGCTTTCTCTAGTTGTGGCAAGCGGGGGCTAATCTTCGTTGTGGTGTGCGGGCTTCTCATTGTGGTGGCTTCTTGTTTTGGAGCACGAGCTCTGGGAGCACGGGCTTCAGTAGTTGTGGCTCACGGGCTCTAGAGCACAGGCTCAGTAGTTGTGGTGAACGGGCTTAGTTGCTCCACGGCATGTGGGATCTTCCCGGACCAGGGCTCGAACCCATGTCCCCTGCATTGGCAGGTGGATTCGTGACCACTGCACCACCAGGGAAGTCCCTAGGAGTTAGTTTTTATCTTTAATAAAAAAGGAGATGAGTTATTTAATAAAAGCAATTTTGTAAATGTCTTAGAAATTTGGAGTTAGGGCTGGGGGAGGAGCGGGAGTGAGAGGGTCCTTGGTGGTCAAAATGTTGCGAGTAGAACCCCTCCCCCTGCTTCACCAAGCTTGCAGCACTGGGCAGAGAGAAAGCTGCCTGTCAGTGTGTCAGTGTGAGTGAAGCCAGAAGTAATATACCTGGGAAAAATAATTTGAATCTAGTTACTGTGTGATATGCTCCAAAATGTCAGTTACAATTAGGAAAAGGAATCGTGGAGTCATTTAAAGCATTTCAATTCAACTCTACAGACATCAGCTGAGTGCCTGTTGTCAGTATAGGTGATGTTCCAGTTAGAAAGACCAGGAAAATACTGGGCCCCCTCAAAACATATTTGGGGACAGTGGGGAAGCACAATGGCATGTTGGATAGAATCCTGGTTCATCTGGCCTTGGGAGAGATTCATTTGGGCTCTGTGCCCCAAGGAAGAACTCATAAACTTGGAGAATGCCAGATCTACCAGACATTTGCAGCTTTACTGTCTGTCAGGCACTAACCAGGTAGTATGCAATTGATTTTTAAAATGTGGGTTTTTTCTGATTTCAAAAACAATCCCTCTGTAGAAAAAAGTTAAAATCCCCCAAATAAAAAACAAACTCAAATAGATAAGGAAACTAATGCTTCCATCCATTAAGTACAAAAATTTTAAAAAAAAAAGGACTAATAATACTGTCTCATTATCTTTACCACTATTTCATTTTTCATTTTGGTCAGTTTTCGTCCATTTTTTCCTCCTATAATACAGTTCTGTTTTTATGTATTTGTAATCATGGTATACATGCAATTTTGTACCCTCATTTTTATTTCACATGAAAAGCATTTTTCCAGATTACTACATAGTCTTCAGTCCATGCCTGCAGAGTATTTCATTCAGTGGATAAAAAAATTTTCTGTTAGGTATTTATTGTCTCTGTTATTTTATTAATGTTAGTTAATGTATAGTTTTATGTTTATGATTTCTTTTAATATTTTAGATTATTTCCTTAAGTTATATTCCTCCAGAATGTGAAGTATGGACTATATTTATTGTTCACAGTTGCCCCAGTGCCAAGCTCACTGTCTGGCATATGGTGTGTACTTCATAAATTTTTGTTAAATAAATGATTAATAAAGAGGAATTACTAGATTTAATGGCATGGGTACCTTTTATTGCCATTTTTCAATCCTAATAGTGTAATATTATTTTGAACTGGCTAGATACTTTGCAAATGTTATTTTATTTATTGATAATTCCAAGAGAAACTCAGTGATGCAGTTGAAGAAATAGAGGCTCAGGGATTGAATTACAGTGACATGGCTGGGGTAGAGCCAATATTCGGACTTGTGTCCTTTGATGCTAACCTTAGTGTTTTATTCATTTTGCCACCCTGTCCCTCATCTAAATTTTCTCATTAAGAGGATCTTGAAGACAAAGCCTGGAGGCTTTTAACTGTTGTTTGTCTAACAACAGTTAGTGGAAGAGTATATAACTGGTTGGCTTGAGCAGAGTTTGCTAAAGTGTTCTCTGTGCACCATTCCCAGAGAACATACAGAGCTTCTCAAAACAGCAGATCCCTAAAACCCTTCCAAGACCTATAGAATCAAAATCCCTGGGGGATGGAAAATTCTTGTTGGGTGGGAATCTACATCTTTACCAAGAACTCTGTTGTGTGTTGAGTTGTGTCCCCCAAAATGAGGCGTTAAAATCCTAACACCTGGTATTTGTGAATGACCTTATTTGGAAATAAGGTCTTTGCAGATGTAGTCAAGTTAAGACGGTTCCTACTGGATTAGGCTGAGCCCTAATCCAGTGACTGGTATCTTAATAAAACGAGGGAACTTTGTATACAGAGAAGACACAGAAAGAACACCATGTGAAAATACAAAAGACAGAGCGACAAACACCATTTGAACACAGAGGCAGTGATTGGAGTGATGCATCTACAAGCCAAAGAATGCCAAGCATTAATGGCAACACCAGAAGTTGGGAAGAGGCAAGGAAGGATCCTCATCTAGAGCCTGCAGAGAGCATGGCCCTTCCAAAACCTTGATTTCAAACTTCTAACCTCCAGAACTGTGAGAGAATAAATTTCTGTTTTAAGCCATTTGGTTTGTAATACTTTTTGTGGCAGCCCTAGGGAACTAATACACATCCCAAGATAAATTTTCTTCATGATTAAATTTGAGAGCCACTAGTTAAATTTGACCTAAATTTAGGTCCTAAGTTGACTGATTATTAACCCAAAATAGTAATTTAAAACCAGAAACTATCAAGTAAAGGGCAAGAATAGGGGTGCTATACCATTAATGGAAATAAGGACTAATAAGCCTGGTAAGTTTGGATCAATAAAGATATATTTTTGTATGTCTGAATTGTGACTCTACCTTTTGAAAAAGGAATAAAACAAATCTCTATCTGCATGTTTCACACTGAAAAAGAAGCGTATATATTTGAGATCTTTAGAAAGAAGAAAGCTATCTCTTTCTGTGGGATATACTTACAATAATGATTCAATGATTCATTCAATAATGATGTCTTTAATATTGGCCACTAATTTCTTAAGGGCCCAAATACAGAGGCTCCATTGTAACTAATTATAAATTATACTTAAGTAAGAATAGCTGTTTGGTAATTTTTCCAGAAAAAAAATTTTTAAGGTATGGTAGATGGTGTCTGAAATGATTCCCCACCTCCTGGTATTCACATTTTGTATTGTTGATCTAAAACATATAAACTGCCACTTATTTCTCTGGCAAAAAATGGGTTTATTTGAGAGCAGGAAAGAATTGCAATTCGGCGTTTGCAACCATGGCGAGCCACCTGCAAGTCCCCTGCATGGTAAGGGAAGGAGAAGTCATTTATAGAGAGGAAAAGGAAGTTGGGAGGGCTATAGTAAACAAAGAGTCCATGGCTTTTCATTGGCTGAGTCCTTGCCAGGAAAAAAGAGGAGTCTTTCTTCTTCCTGTTGGGCTCTGCTCTCACCATAGGATTTGAGAGCTCCCCCTTCTGGTCTCCTGACTTTATTTGAGATTTCTGTTCATTAATTTTTTACAGTATGATCCTCTCCCCTTGATTGTGGGCTGAACTTACTGACTTGTTTTTAACAAATAGAATATAGTATATGTGATGGCATATGACTTCTGAGATTAAGTTGTAAAAGACTGTGACTTCTGCCTTGCTTGCTCTCTCTTTGGCTTTTCTTGCTTGCTCTGATGAAGCAAGCTGCTATGTTGTAAGCAACCCTATGGGAAGGCTCATGTGGCAAGAAACTGAAGGCAGCCTCCAAGTAAGAGCCAGCAAAGAATTGAGGCCCTCAGTCCAACAACCCACAAGGTATTGAATCCTGTCAAAAATCACATAAGTTTGGAAGTGTGTCCTTCTTTATCTGACACTTGAGATGGCTATAGCCCCAGCTAAAACCTTCATTACAGTCTTCTGAGATCCTGAGCCAGAGGACCCAGTTAAGCTGTTCATGGATTTCTGACCCACAGAGATGTGAAATAATAAATGTTATTTTGAGCCACTAAGTTTTGGGGTAATTTATTATGTAGCAATAGATGGCAAATACAAAAGCTATTAAAACACCTGAGCATTTCCATGTTGGAGATACTGTATCTATTTCCACCATTAGGCTTATCTTGCTTGGTTTTAAATGTGAATGATTTTATGAATTTCTGCTTAATAACTAGGGAAAACAAATATGGTGAGTTTTGCCTCTTGCTTATCTATAAACAATATTTTTTATGGTGTCTCACGTAGAGGTCATTCTGGCCAACCCCTGCACTTCTCAAATGATGAAGCCATCATTAGCTTGCCCAAGTAGGGTTGCCAGATGTAACAAATAAAAACACAGGCTACCCAGTTAAATTTGAAATTCAGATAACCAGTGAATTTTTTCTTTATCATGAGTATGTCCCATGTAATATTTGGGACATGCTTACACTAAAATGAAATTTTTGTTGAATTGAAATTGAAATTTAACTGGGTGTCCTGTATTTTTATGGCAACCCTATGCCTAAGGTCATGCAACTCAGTTAGTAACAGAGTCTGCACTAGCAGCCAGATGTCTGGTTCCCAGACCAACATTATTCCTTCCACATGACCCTGCAATGTTGATGAAAGTGGTGCTTTAGAACCCCATCATAAGGTTGTGCATGTTTGAAGTTTTAATGTAGTAACCATTACTGAACTGCTTTTGAAAGGAGCTCGTGGGTCATTAAAGGACAAAACTGATGTTTTTTGACACAATCAATGGGTCTCATTCTGCAAATGAAAGTCTAGTCTTACAGCCTTAATGGAAGGCAGCTGCAGATCCTGATATTCCCGTAATAATGAGCAGGACTAGATGATGTTAGTTTCTGACTGGATTGCGTTAATATAATGATTCAAGTATGCAGATGTACTTCAAAGAGGGACAATTTGTAGAAAAAAACCTGAATCAATTTTAAGGAGCTTTTATGTTTATGTTTAACATATGCAAGTCTATAAGCATTAAAGTAATTAAGTGATATACATAAATATGCACAGTAGGTATGAAAAAGCCCCTTACTAACTGGTACTAGGAAACCTTATGCCTGTTGTGTGATTGCTCTTTAATTAGAATTAGTGTTTCTTTGCTTTTGTTCTTTAACTTTGAATATCTATGTGGCTTTAATTGTTTAAATACATTTACATGGATAATTTACATAATCTCTTGTTGATAATAGGTTTATGTAGAGTATGATCCTTTTTTTTTTTTTTTTTTTTTGTGGTACGCGGGCCTCTCACTGTTGTGGCCTCTCCTGTTGCGGAGCACAGGCTCCGGACACGCAGGCTCAGCTGCCATGGCTCGTGGGCCCAGCCACTCCACGGCATATGGGATCCTCCCAGACCGGGACACGAACCCGTGTCCCCTGCATTGGCAGGCGGACTCTCAACCGCTGCGCCACCAGGGAAGCCCTAGAGTATGATCTTTTGAGGATAACAAGTGAAATGAGAAAATAAGAGACTGGTGAAGAAAAAGAAAAAAAAAGGGAATGCCCAGTGATTAAGGAATTTGAATAAATGCTGTTCAGATTTTGTGTCTTCACTCATTCCAGAACATTTATTCCAATGTGTCTTCTTGGAATGCTTTGTATTTTAGGGCTTAAACAAAACTGATTGCTATTTTTCAGAAGTTCCACTGATAAACCTTCAGTAATTTTGTCTTCTTTGGAGATAAATAGTCAAGTAAAGTATGAGCAGTAACTTAGAATTCACCTAAATGTTAGGGGTTTCTTTTTCATGGTGAAGGGTTGTATTTATACTTTTTTTGGTAAGCCAGTGCTAAGCTAAGTACACAGCGTTGATTATATATATTTAATTGTGACAATAGTAAGGAAAATTCACTGATATTAAAGTAAAATAACTCATAATAATAATGCATGAATGAATAGTGCTATACTTTTAATAAAATGCTTTTACTTATGTTATCTCCCCAAATATCTAAAATCATCCTGAAAACAGTCTTAAAGAAAAACAATTTGCCTAAGGTCACACTGAGAGAATGTGGCACAGCCTGATTTCCACACGTATTTTCTGATTTCAGGCCCAGGAATCTTCGTACTGTGCCACACTGCCTCTAGATTTCTGATACTGTCCTATTGAGGACTGTATTCATCTTGCAAAAATAGAGCCAGTGCTGTAATAAAACCAGGATTTATTTACCAGACACTGTAGAGTCTTGCTTCCAAGAATTTAACATCTGAACCTCTTGAAGACCGAAAATGACTTATTCAGAAATGCTAAAGGAGAAGGAATGGAAATTCACTTTTTCCATTTAGAATTCTCGTGGCTGATCTCATCTCCATTCAGAGTGGTGTGTCTCTCTGCATATTTTATTAGAGTTCTGTTGCAGTTGAGTTAAAGTTGTGCCTGCCCCACTGCCCTGAGCCTGTGCACGGGATATGTCCCATAAATTTTTGCTGACTGGCTGACTGACCCAAGGCCCTCAGGAGAGATGTGAGGAGTGCTAAGGCAGCTGAGAGAAAGTGCAGAACCTCTCAGCAGCCAGGAATTGAACCAAAAATGAAAAGGATAGGAAATCTAATTTCTGAAGAAAAGAAAAGCTACACAAGAGTCTTTGAATTATCTGTGTCAGTGTTTGATTTTGTTGGTATGGATAATGGAGAATTGAGTCTTATTATTATTTTTTTGTCTTTAGTGGTAACCCAGTACATTATAAATCAATAAGCCTATGACTTTATCCTCCATTCTAAACTAATCATTAGACTTTACAATAGAGCCCCTGGACCCTAGTAATAGATTTCTCCCTTCAGCATACTGAACTGAGGAATTCTAGGCATTTGAGTATCAGATTTATTTGAATTAACTGCTTTAATGTAGTTGTGTAGCCTCCTGTACCCATATACTCGTGATGAATGAAATTCTCATATAAAGTTGAAGTTACAGAAGAACATGACTGTGATGTTCCTCCCCTAATTCATCTTTTTATCACCATCCTCTCCTGAGTCTCCCCCATCCCCACCACATACAAAACACTCAGACATGTCAAAACCATTCTTGTTACTTTTTCTTATCTCCAGAGGAACTTGGAGACCATAATCTTAGTGATATCCAAACTCCAGGCTTACCAGTCTTTTTGATTTATCCTTCTACTTGTACTTTTTATTTTCTTCTAGTTATTTTGACCCCCAGATTCACAGTATAGCCCTGAAATATGTCTTCTGGACTACCTTTGAGTCTCTATTCTATTCTGAGCTTTCTATATTCTGAGCTTCGCCACATTTTTCATCTATGCTCTCTTTATCTCATGGCTAACTGTTTTTCCTAGGCCTTTTGTAGTTTTGTGTAATACTTTTTGAATGTAATCCAGTATATTTCTACATGATCAAAGGACCAATGGGGAAATTGAAGTTCCTTTGATCATTATAATAATAAGATATTCACTGAGAATTTACTATGTGGCAAGTGCCATACTCTGTGTTTAATACTCATTTAATGATTACAACAGCCATAAGAATATACGTATTATGAGGTATGCATATTATGACTTATGGATGAGGGGAGCAAGGCTTTTGTAGCATTAAGTAACTTACCCAAAGTCAACATAAAGCTACAAGGTAGAGCCACACTGTGGATCCATGTCTCTCTGACTCCAAAGATCATGATTTTTTTTTTTTTTTTTTTTTTTTTTGCGGTATGTGGGCCTCTCACTGTTGTGGCCTCTCCCATTGCGTAGCACAGGCTCCGGACGCACAGGCTCAGCGGCCATGGCTCACGAGCCCAGCCACTCCGCGTCATGTGGGATCTTCCCGGACCGGGGCACGAACCCACGTCCACTGCATCAGCAGGCGGACTCTCAACCATTGCGCCACCAGGGAAGCCCATGATATTTATTTCTGTAGTGCTTCTTCTCTGTCATATTGTCTTACTGAGTATTGGATTACTATTTAGGTTGGGGTTTGTGCCTTCCAACCATTGCAAAGAATATGTCATTGTTACAATTAGAAAATGACATTCTATTTATATGTGAAAGGCAGCTAGCTCTATCAGTCTCTCTCCTGTATGAGAGTTTATGCAGAGTGTCTATGGGGATTTCTTAGATAGGAATGTGCTGTCAGTAGTACATAGGAAATCCGCCAATACTGCTTGATTCCCCTTGGATGTTGTTTAGCCTGCACAGCCATTTATCTTGCCTTCAGCACACTAGGGTGAAGACTAACTTTTCGAATGCAGTTCTACTTACATGTGAGGGAAATGCAATCTGGTCTTCCTTGAGGGTTTGATTTTGGGAAGAAAGTCAAGAGGCTGATCAAGGTTCTTCCACTTATAATTTTCTAGTGTTCCTTGCATGGGGTGTTTTCTCTGGCCAAATGAAAAGTCCCGACCCAAGGCAAATTAGGTGACTTCTAGAAGTGATTCATTCCTTCTCACAGATTCAGGCATGAAATGCTTATGTGGTGTTTTAGCTACTATATAGTAGGCAATGGGAGATGAATTGGATTGTAGGTATGTGTGGAGAATAACCATTTATTAAGAACCACTTTAATGTTTTAATAGTAACTAAAAATATAGGATCCAGGAAAGTGTCTCAGGATCAGGTATGTTAATAGCAGTAAATATATATTTGTAGAGTGGATAAATTAATAAAAGGAACAAATCAAAGGCTAAATTTGAGAGTCTAGACTGGATTTATAGAAAGGAGATTAGAAGAAACTTTTAAAAATAGTCATATACTTTATTCAAGCCGTAAGAGAATATATCCTGTAATAATAAAAGCATCAAGATATAAGGATAGAGGAGGAGCTTCAAGATGGCGGAAGAGTAAGACACGGAGATCACCTTCCTTTCCACAGATACATCAGAAACACATCTACATGTGGAACAGCTCCTACAGAACACCTACTGAACACTCCCAGAAGACCTCAGACCTCCCAAAAGGCAAGAAACTCCCCACGTACCTGGGTAGGGCAAAAAAAAAAGAAAAAACAGAGACAAAAGAATAGGGACGGGACCTGCACCAGTGGGAGGGAGCTGTGAAGTAGGAAAGGTTTCCACACACTAGGAAGCCCCTTCACGGGCAGAGACAGGGGGTTGTGGAGGGGGGGAAGCTTCGGAGCCGCAGAGGAGAGCACGGCAACGGGTATGGAGGGCAAAGCGGAGAGATTCCCTCACAGAGGATCGGTGCCGACCAACACTCACAAGCCCGAAAGGCTTTTCTGCTCACCCGCCGGGCCAGGCGGGGGGCTGGGAGCTGAGGCTTGGGCTTCGGAGGTCAGACCTGAGGGAGAGGACTGGGTTTGGCTGCGTGAACACAGCCTGAAGGGGGCTAGTGCACCACAGCTAGCCGGGAGGGAGTCCAGGAAAAGGTCTGGAGCTGCCGAAGAGACAAGAGACTTTTTCTTGCCTCTGTATTTCCTGGTGCACGAGGAGAGGGGATTAACAGTGTTTCTTAAAGCGACTCCAGAGACGGGCGCGAGCCATGGCTATCAGCATGGACCCCAGAGTTGGGCATGGGACGCTAAGGCTGCTGCTGCAGCCACCAAGAAGCCTGTGTGCAAGCACAGGTCACTATCCACACCTCCCGTCCCGGGAGCCTGTGTAGCCATCCACTGCCAGGGTCCCGTGATCCAGGGACAACTTCCTTGGGAGAACACGTGGCACGCATCAGGCTGGTGCAACGTCATGCTGGCCTCTGCCGCCGCAGGCTCACCCTGCATCCGTACCCCTCCCTCCCCCTGGCCTGAGTGAGCCAGAGCCCCCGAATCAGCTGCTCCTTTAACCCCGTCCTGTCTGAGCAAAGAACAGACGCCCTCAGGCAACCTACATGCAGAGGCGGGTCCAAATCCAAAGCTGAACCCCGGGAGCTCTGTGAACAAAGAAGAGAAAGGGAAATTTCTCCCAGCAGCCTCAGGAGCAGCGGATTAAATCTCCAAAGTCAACTTGATGTACCCTGCATCTGTGGAATACCTGAATAGACAACGAATCATCCCAAATTGAGGAGGTGGACTTTAGGAGCAAAGATATATATTTTTTTTTCCCTTTTTCTCTTTGTGTGTGTGTGTATGTATATGCTTCTGTGTGTGATTTTGTCTGTATAGATTTGCTTTTACCATTTGTCCTAGGGTTCTGTCTGTCCGTTTATTTTTTGTTTGTTTTTCAAAAAATTTTTGTCTTAATATGTTTTATTTTAATAACTTTATTCTATATGACTTTATTTTATTTTATCTTCTTTCCTTCTTTCTTTCTTTTTTTTCTCCCTTTTATTCTGAGCCGTGTGGATTAAAGGCTCTGGCTGCTCCAGCCAGGTGGCAGGGCTGTGCCTCTGAGGTGGGAGAGCCAAGTTCAGGACACTGGTCCACAAGAGACCTCCCAGCTCCACGTAATATCAAACAGTGAGAATCTCCCAGAGATCTCGATCTCAACGCCAAAACCCAGCTTCACTCAATGACCAGCAAGGTACCGTGCTGGACACCCTATGCCAAACAACTAGCAAGACAGGAACACAACCCCATCCATTAGCAGAGAGGCTGCCTAAAATCAGGCCACAGACACCCAAAACACACCACCAGACTTGGACCTACCCACCAGAAAGACAAGATCCAGCCTCATCCACCAGAACACAGGCACTAGTCCCCTCCACCAGGAAGCCTGCACAACCCACTGAACCAACCTTAGTCACTGGGGAGAGACACCAAAAACAACGGGAACTACAAACCTGCAGCCTACGAAAAGGAGAACCCAAACACAGTAAGTTAAGCAAAATAAGAAGACAGAAAAACACACAGCAGATGAAGGAGCAAGGCAAAAACCCACGAGACCTAACAAATGAAGAGGAAATAGGCAGTCTACCTGAAAAACAATTCATAGTAATAATAGTAAAGATGATCCAAATTCTTGGAAACAGAACAGAGAAAATACAAGAAACGTTTAACAAGGACCTAGAAGAACTAAAGAGCAAACAAACAGTGATGAACAACACAATAAGTGAAATTAAAAATTCTCTAGAAGGGATCAACAGCAGAATAACTGAGGCAGAAGAACAGATAACTGACCTGGGAGATAAAATAGTGGAAATGACTACTGCAGAGAAGAATAAAAAAAAAAGAATGAAAAGAATTGAGGACAGTCTCAGAGACTTCTAGGACGATATTAAATGCACCAACATTCGAATTATAGGGGTCCCAGAAGAAGAGAAAAGAAAGGGACTGAGAAAATATTTGAAGAGATTATAGTTGAAAACTTCCCTCATATGGGAAGGAAATAGTTAATCAAGTCCAGGAAGCACAGAGAGTCCCATACAAGATAAATCCAAGGAGAAGCACGCCAAGACACATATTAACCAAACTATCAAAAATTAAATGCAAAGAATAAATATTAAAAGCAGCAAGGGAAAAACAAGTAACACACAAGGGAATCCTCATAAGGTTAACAACTGATCATTCAGCAGAAACTATGCAAGCGAAAAGGGAGTGGCAGGAAATATTTAAAGTGATGAAGGAGAAAAATCTACAACCAAGATTACCCAGCAAGGATCTCATTCAGATTTGATGGAGAAATTAAAACCTTTACAGACAAGCAGAAGCTAAGAGAATTCAGCACCACCAAACCAGCTTTACAACAAATGCTAAAGGAACTTCTTTAGGCAGGAAACACAAGAGAAGGAAAAGACCTACAAAAACAAACCCAGAACAATTAAGAAAATGGTAATAGGAACATACATATTGATAATTACCTTAAATGTAAATGGATTAAGTGCTCCAACCAAAAGACATAGACAGGCTGAATGGATACAAAAACAAGACCCATATGTATGCTGTCTACAAGAGACCCATTTCAGACCTAGGGACACATACAGACTGAAAGTGAGGGGTTGGAAAAAGATTCCATGCAAATGGAAATCGAAAGAAAGCTGGAGTAGCAATTCTCATATCAGACAAAAGAGACTTTAAAGACTATTAGAAGAGACAAAGAAGGACACTACATAATGATCAAGGGATCGATCCAAGAAGAAGATATAACAATTGTAAATATTTATGCACTCAACATAGGAGCACCTCAATACATAAGGCAAATGCTAACAGCCATAAAAGGGGAAATCGATAGTAACACAATCATAGTAGGGGACTTTAACACCCCACTTTCACCAATGGACAGATCATCCAAAATGAAATAAGGAAACACAAGCTTTAAATGATACATTAAACAAGATGGGCTTAATTGATATTTATAGGCCATTCCATCCAAAAACAACAGAATACACATTCTTCTCAAGTGCTCATGGAACATTCTAGAGGATAGATCATACCTTGGGTCACAAATCAAGCCTTGGTAAATTTAAGAAAATTGAAATCATATCAAGTATCTTTTCCAACCACAACGCTATGAGAGTAGATATTAATTACAGGAAAAAATCTGTTAAAAATACAAACACATGGAGGCTAAACAATACACTACTTATTAACTAAGAGATCACTGAAGAAATCAAAAAATACCTAGAAACAAATAACAATGAAAACATGACGACCCGAAACCTATGGTTTACAGCAAAAGCAGTTCTAAAAGGGAGGTTTATAGCAATACAATCCTACCTCAAGAAACAAGAAACATCTCAAATAAACAACCTAACCTTACACGTACTAAAGCAATTAGAGAACAAAAAAACCCCAAAGTTAGCAGAAGGAAAGAAATCGTAAAGATCAGATCAGAAATAAATGAAAAAGAAATGAAGGAAACTATAGCAAAAATCAGTAAAACTAAAAGCTGGTTCTTTGAGAAGATAAAAATACTGATAAACCATTAACCAGGCTCATCAAGAAAAAAAGGGAGAAGACTCAAATCAATAGAATTAGACATGAAAAAGAAGTAACAACTGACACTGCAGAAATACAAAGGATCATGAGAGATTACTACAAGCAACTCCAGGCCAAAAAAATGGACAACCTAGAAGAAATGGACAAATGCTTAGAAATGCACAACCTTCCAAGACTGAACCAGGAAGAAATAGAAAATATGAACAGACCAATCACAAGCACTGAAATTAAAACTGTGATTAAAAATCTTCCAACAAACAAAAGCCCAGGACCAGATGGCTTCACAGGCGAATTCTATCAAACATTTAGAGAAGAGCTAACACCTATCCCTCTCAAAGTCTTCCAAAATATAGCAGAGGGAGGAACACTCCCAAACTCATTCTATAAGGCCATCAGCACCCTTATACCAAAACCAGAGAAAGATGTCACAAAAAAAGAAAACTACAGGCCAATATCACTGGTGAACATAGATGCAAAAATCCTCAACAAAATAATACCAAACAGAATCCAACAGCACATTAAAAGGATCATACACCATGATCAAGTGGGATTTATCCCAGGAATGCAAGGTTCTTTAAATACGCAAATCAATCAACGTGATACACCATATTAACAAATTGAAGGAGAAAAACCATATAATCATCTCAATAGATGCAGAGAAAGCTTTCGACAAAATTCAACACCCATTTATGATAAAAACCCTCCAGAATGTAGGCATAGAGGGAACTTTCCTCAACATAATAAATGCCATATATGACAATCCCACAGCCAACATCGTCCTCAATGGTGAAAAACTGAAAGCATTTCCACTAAGATCAGGAACAAGACAAGGTTGCCCACTCTCAGCACTGTTATTCAACATAGGTTTGGAAGTTTTAGCCACAGCTATCAGAAAAGAAAAATAAATAAAAGGAATCCAAATTGGAAAAGAAGAAGTAAAGCTGTCACTGTTTGCAGATGACATGATACTATACATAGAGAATCCTAAAGATGCTACCAGAAAACTACTAGAGCTTACCAATGAGTTTGGTAAAGTAGCAGGATACAAAATTAATGCACAGAAATCTCTTGCATTCCTATACACTAATGATGAAAAATCTGAAAGTGAAATTTAGTAAACACTCCCATATATCATTGCAACAAAAAGAATAAAATATCTAGGAATAAACCTACCTAAGGAGACAAAAGACCTGTATGCAGAAAATTATAAGACACTGATGAAAGAAATTATAGATGATACAAATAGATGGAGAGATATACCATGTTCTTGGATTGGAAGAATCAACGTTGTGAAAATGACTATACTACCCAAAGCAATCTACAGATTCAGTGCAATCCCTTTCTAACTACCAATGGCATTTTTCACAGAACTAGAACAAAAAATTTCACAATTTGTTTGGAAATACAAAAGACCCCGAATAGCCAAAGCAACCTTGAGAACAAAAAACGGAGCTGGAGGAATCAGACTTCAGACTATACTACAAAGCTACAGTAATCAAGACAGTATGGTACTGGCACAAAAACAAAAATCTAAATGAACGGAATAGGATAGAAAGCCCAGAGATAAACCCACGCATGTATGGTCACCTTATCTTTGATAAAGGAGGCAGGAATATACAGTGGAGAAAAGACCACCTGTTCAATAAGTGGTGCTGGGAAAACTGGACAGGTTCATGTAAAAGTATGAAATTAGAACACTCCCTAACACCATACACAAAAATAAACTCAAAATGGATTAAAGACTTAAATGTAAGGCCAGACACTATCAAACTCTTAGAGGCAAACATAGGCAGAACACTCTATGACATAAATCACAGCAAGATCCTTTTTGACCCACCTCCTAGAGAAATGGGAATAAAAACAAAAATAAACAAATGGGATCTAATGAAACTTCAAAGCTTTTGCACAGCAATGGAAGCCATAAACAAGACCAAAAGACAACCCTCAGAATGGGAGAAAACATTTGCAAATGAAGCAACTGACAAAGGATTAATCTCCAAAATTTACAAGCAGCTCATGAAGCTAATACCAAAAAAACAAACAACCCAATCCAAAAATGGGCAGAAGACCTAAATAGACATTTCTCCGTGGAATATATACAGATTGCCAACAAACACATGAAAGAATGCTCAACATCATTAATCATTAGAGAAATGCAAATCAAAACTACAGTGAGGTATCATCTCACACCAGTCAGAATGGCCATCATCACAAAATCTAAAAACAATAAATGCTGGTGAGGGTGTGGAGAAAAGGGAACCCTCTTGCACTGTTGGTGAGAATATAAATTGATACACCCACTATGGAGAACAGTATGGATGTTTCTTAAAAAACTAAAAGTAGAACTACCATACGACCCAGCAATCCCACTGCTGGGCATATTCCCTGAGAAAACCATAATTCAAAAAGAGTCATGTACCAAAATATTCATTGCAGCTCTCTTTACAATAGCCAGGACATGGAAGCAACCTAAGTGTCCATCAACAGATGAATGGATAAAGAAGATGTGGCACATATATACAATGGAATATTACTCAGCCATAAAAAGAAACAAAATTGAGTTATTTGTAGTGAGGTGAACGGATGTAGAGTCTGTCATACAGAGTGAAGTAAGTCAGAAAGAGAAAAACAAATACCACATTCTAACACATATATATGGAATCTAAAAAATGTCATGAAGAACCTAGGGGCAAGACGGGAATAAAGACACAGAACTACTAGAGGATGGACTTGAGGATATGGGCAGGGGGAAGGGTAAGCTGTGACAAAGTGAGAGAGTGGCATGGACATATATACACTACCAAACGTAAAATAGATAGCTAGTAGGAAGCAGGTGCATAGCACAGGGAGATTAGCTTGGTGCTTTGTGACCACCTAGAGGGGTGGGATAGGGAGGGTGGGAGAGAGGGAGACGGAAGAGGGAAGAGATGGGAACATATGTATATGTATAACTGATTCACTTTGTTATAAAGCAGAAACTAACACACCATTTTAAAGCAATTATACTCCAATAAAGATGTTTAAAAAAAGTGATATAAAGATAAATGTACAGCTGTTTTCAGTGTTTCTAGAGACAAACACCCCAAGAGTGTTTATCAAGCATTAGAATGGTTGAATAAATTTTCATATTTCCATTCTATAACACAGCTGTTTAAAAATATTTATTTCCTGGGAGAGAGAGACATGAAATATTAAGTGAGAAAATAAGTTGTAGTTTGATTGCATATATATGTATATACACACACACATATATACTTTATATATATACATGTATATATACATGTATATGACATCACTTGCTTTCTTTGTAAAAACAACAAATAATTACATATTTGTGTATGTATGTATATGCAAATATTTGTATGAACACAGAGGAAATTACTTCAGAGTAGGAATGAATGAGTTAAGGAAATCACTAACTTGCTGTTCATACAACCTTGCGTGTTTGACTAGTTATGATAATATGCATTATTTTTAATACAGTACTAAAAATAAAATCTTAAAGGGAGACTATAGTTCTAGTTAAGAGATCATTGATGCTTGAATGGAACCTCTTGAGATGTTGGGTTTTTTTAAATTGAAGTATAGTTGATTTATAATGTGCCAATCTCTGTTATACAGCAAAGTGACTCAGTTATATACATATAGACATTCTTTTTTTTAAATATTCTTTTCCATTATGGTTTATCACAGGATATTGAATATAGTTCCCTGTGCTATACAGTAGGACCTTTTTGTTTATCCATCGTATATATAATAGTTTACATCTGCTAACCCCAAATTCCTAGTTCTTCCCTCCCCCATGCACCTCCCCCATGGCAACCACAAGTCTGTTCTCTATGTCTGTGAGTCTGTTTCTGTTTTGTAGATAGGTTCATTTGTGCCATATTTTAGATTCTACATGTAAGTGATATCATATGGTATTTGTCTTTCTGATGTACTTCACTTAGTATGATAATCTCTAGTTGCATCCATGTTGCTGCAAATGGCATTATTTTGTTCTTTTTCATGGCGGAGTAGTACTCCATTGTATATATGTACCACATCTTCTTTATCCATTCATCTGTCAATGGACATTTAGATTGTTTCTATGTCTTGGCTATTGTGAACGGTGCTGCTATGAACATAAGGGTGCATGCGTCTTTTTGAATTATAGTTTTGTCCAGGTATGTGCCCAGGAGTGGGATTGCTGGATCATATAGTAATTCTATTTTTAGTTTTCTGAGGAACCTCCACATTGTTTTTCATAGTGGCTTTACCAACTTACATTCCCATCAGCAGTGTAGGAGGGTTCCCTTTCTCCATACCCTCTCCAGCATTTGTTATTTGTAGACTTTTTAATGATGGCCATTCTGACCAGTGTGAGGTAGTTGTTTTGATTTGCTTTTCTCTAATAATTAGTGGTGTTCATTGTAGTTTTGATTTCCTTTTCTCTAATAATTAGTGATGTTGAGCATCTTTTCATATGTCTACTGGCCATCTGTGTGTCGTCTTTGGAGAGATGTCTATTAAGGTCTTCTGCTCATTTTTTGATTGGATTGTTTGTATTTTTGTGGTTGAGTTGTAGGACTTATTTGTATATTTTGGAGATTAAGCCCTTGTCTGTTGCATCATTTGCAAATATTTTCTCCCATTCCATAGGTTGTCTTTTCATTTTTTTTATGGTTTTCTTTGCTGTGCAAAAGCTTGTAAGTTTGATTAGGTCCCATTTGTTTAGTTTTGTTTTTATTTCTATTTCCTTGGGAGACTGACCTAAGAAAACATTGGTATGATTTATATCAGAGAATGTTTTGCTTATGTTCTCTTCTAGGAGTTTTATGGTGTCATGTCTTATATTTAAATCTTTAAGCCATTTTGAATTTACTTTTGTGCATGGTGTGCGGGTATGTTCTAACTTCATTGATTTACATGCAGCTGGACAACTTTCCCAGCACCACTTGCTGAAGAGACTTTCCCATTTTATATTTTTGCCTCCTTCGTTGAAGATTAATTGACCATAGGTGTGAGGGTTTATTTCTGGGCTCTCTATTCTGCTCCATTGATCCGTTTATCTGTTTTAGTACGAATACCACACTGTTTTGATTACTGTAGCTTTGTAATAGGAGGATCTTGAGGGTTGTTTTTTTTTTTTTAAATAAATTTATTTATTTGTTTTTATTTTTGGCTGCATTGGGTCTTCATTGTGCGAACCGGCTTTCTCTAGTTGCGGCGAGTGGGGGCTACTCTTCGTTTTGGTGCGCGGGCTTCTCATTGCAGTGGCTTGTCTTGTTGTGGAGCATGGGCTCTAGGCACGCAAGCTTCAGTAGTTGTGGCATGCAGGCTCAGTAGTTGTGGTGCACACGCTTAGTTGCTCCACGGCATGTGGGATCTTCCCGGGCTAGGGCTTGAACCCGTGTCCCCTCCATTGGCAGGCAGATTCTTAACCACTGCACTCCCAGGGAAGCCTGGATCTTGAGTTTTGTTGGAATATTGAAAGCCCCTCCTATCTGATATAGCATTGGATACTTATATGAGAAACTCAGCCTCTCCAAGGCTCAGTGTCCTTTTCTGGAATCCTAGAGA
Organism: Delphinapterus leucas; assembly: GCF_059928025.1. Classification (NCBI taxonomy): domain Eukaryota; kingdom Metazoa; phylum Chordata; class Mammalia; order Artiodactyla; family Monodontidae; genus Delphinapterus; species Delphinapterus leucas. Next base: position 77,493,136 of record NC_143136.1, on the reverse strand, counting down.
TATAAAACAGATGCTTTCTGAGACCTCTTCTATCACAGATATTCTATTTTATTGCTTAAAAATAATAATAAATAAATATATGTGAAAATAGTGATGGTGCCAAGGGATGGCTGGAGTTTAATCCTCTCCTTCCCCTCTACCTACCAATCCATCAGTCACCTACAAATTGCTTCAAATAGCCTTGTGATCTAAAGAAAAAATGATGCTGTTATGCAAACTCAGCTTCAAGATAAGCTCCCTGACCATTCCCTTACCTCATGTCGCTGTCTCTAAAGCCTCTCTAAAGTAGAAATTCTTGGTCTACTACTGTTAGAACTTGCTCCATAAAATAAATCAATATGTGTGATTAGAATCAGAAGAAGTATTTATTCATGAAGTTTAAAAGGCACATTATTCACATACAACTATTCTTTTAAAATGCAAATATCCTTTTGGAAAAGTACACTTTAAGCCTTACTATTCATTTATATATCAACAGATACATTTTTAAGATCTCTTCATAAGAGCAAGATTTTGTGAAGGAAACATGGGAGAGAAGGAGAGGGACGTGGAGGGAATGGAATAACCACAGAGAGGGGAGAAGGTTCAAAAAGTGAGTGCAGGGAGTTCCCTGTGGTCCAGTGGTTAAGACTCTGCTCTTCCAATGCAGGGGATGTGGGTTCGATCCCTGGTCAGGGAACTAAGATCCCACATGCTCCGTGGTTTGGACAAAAAAAAAAGTGCAAACACAACAGGCACTTCTGGAGCTTGTCAGAAGAATGCACTTGGGCCAAGAAATAGCCTTTAAATCCTCCTTGACTTCTGTCTTTCTCTCCTACCTCACATCAGACACATCTGCAAATCCTATCAGTTCTCTCTTCAAATATATCTGGAATCCAACCCCTTTTCACACCACTATTGCTCCACCCTGGACCAAACCACCATCATCTAGATTATTGCAAAGGCATTCTAAAACAAGTTCTGATTTCTGTCCCTTTAGGATCCGTTCTCAACACAGTAGCCAGAGGGACATTTTGAAAACCTAAGGAAGATCAGACACTCCCTTGCTCAAAACCCCTATTCTAGTGGTTTCCCATTTACTCAGAGTCAAGTTACCTACAGTGTCCTGCAAGAGATTCTTACATTAGACACAATCTGGCGAGCTTTAAAGAAATATTCATGTTGGGGTCTGATTTCCCGAAATGTTGATTTTACTGGTTTTATGGTTGAGGCATTTATATTTGCTGGAAGGTCCTCAAGTGATTCTAATGAACATCCAGAGTTGAGAATCACTGTCCTCTATAATCTGCTCTCAGCTTTCCTCCTCAGCCCTCTTCTCTCACCTTCTTTTTGCCCTCTCCCTTAACACCTTCTGGACACACAGACGTCCTGGCTGTTTCCTGAACACACCAGATCTACCACTTCAGAGTCTTTGTGCTGGCTCATACTCCCTCCAGTGAGCCTCCTTCAGGTTATTAAAATGTCAAAGCATACTGCACAAGGACCCCTAGAAAATTATGAGTGGAAGGACCTTGATTAGTCTCTTGTAATTTTTTCCCCTGACTCAAACTCCTCAAGCTATACTAGATTGAATTTCCCTCATATATAAATATATCTGTCATTTGATAATTTAGCCTTCATCCTGGTGACCTGAGGGTGCAAGATAAATGGTTGTGCAGTCAAAACAACTGCCCAAAAGAAACAGAGCTAGTATTGGTGAATTTTCTGCATACATGCTCAGAGCATGTTCTTATCTAACCAAGTCCCTGTAGACACATGCATGTAACCTCACATACACAGGAAAATCATGTGCAGAGATGCTTTGACCAGAGTTTCTAAGGTCTCTGCCAGCAGAGATATTCTAAGATTCTGATGTTGAAAATTAATACTAACACGGAATTATAAATATTAATGATATGAAAACAGAATCAAGGAACAGCTTAAAGGGATTTAGCATCTCCATTCCCTGTAATACATCAGCCACCCTCAAGCGATGCCAAATAACCACACATTTTAAGGAAAAGCAGTGGTCTTGTTGCACACTGAACATTTATAGCCCCCTGGCTTTACACTTCAGAGTACATTGATGTCTCTGGAGCATTCCCCATGTGGAAGTCTCATGCTGGGCCTTCTGGATAAGCTTTTGGGAGCTTATCTGTGTCATTAGGGTCGTGTAATTTATTCATGGGGTTTAGAGCATTTATTTTTTTAAAGATGCCAATACCCCTTGGAAAAGGTACACTTTAAGGCTGATTACTCATTTATATTTCAGCATATGCTATTTTTAAGAGTGCTTGATACCTAATAGGAGCTCAGTAAGCATTTGGTGAATGAGTAAATTGATGGGTTGAGTAGTTTTTATGGAACAAATGTAGGCCCCATGCTCTGAGAGAGACCTGGTCTGAGGTTATCGTATGTCCAAAGAAACCCTTTGAAGAGCAACCTGACCACAACAGAGGGATTACCACATGTCCAAATATGAGGAAGGAGCATTAGCTGATAATATGAAGAATTCATCTCCTGTATTAAGGGCACTGTAGCTGAGAACACTCCAGCTTTGTATGGGGGCGTGATCTCAGAAGAACCCACAAAAGAACTCACCTTTAAATATTTGACAGAACCTGGAGAGGACTAACACCAGCTCACAGGAGTATCAGCCAAGTAAGCTCTTTTTTGAACCCCCTGTCTTCCAGGTTTTCCAGTTTCAGCTGCCGGGGAGACAAGTAGAAGTACAAAGTAGAAAAAGAGAGAAGCCCATTCACTCTTCTCCAGCTGTACGTTTCTCTCCTACAGGCCTCAGCTGTGGGGAGGGAGAATCTGCGGCTTTAATTCAAGTTTAGACTTTTGATTTATTAGTGACATAAAACATTGTTTTGTGATTTAAAGTGACTCTAGGACTCTTTATTACTTAAGAGTACCCAGAAAAAGTAATGGGGACTGCCCAAATTTTCATCTGGAGACAGTCGAAATACTAACCCAACAGAATAAATTTGAAGAGACAGTGAGCGATAAAAGTGAAGTTGTTTATAATTTTATCCCATGAGTCAAACTTGTTACTTATGTCTCCTTCACAGCTCTGCCTTGATTAGTATGGTATCGATTCTCATGTCAGACTTAAAATATATCTGTAGTAAGTCAAACACATTTTCAGTTGGTGCTGAAATTTCGCACAAACGTTATTTTTAAATCAGCGTGGAATTATTACAATGGATTAATTTTTTCAGTCTTTAAAAGGAGAGCCTGTCAAGAAAGTCTTTGCTTTGGGTTGGTCAAAGGATTGGAGTAAATCCAATTCCTGTTAGTAGGACAGTCTCCCGTAGCAGGCTTAAAGCTCACTTTCTAAAATATCACACAGTCACACAAAGATTATCTTATGCTGATTTGATCTATGGAGATTACCAGTGGTAAAGGCACTAAGGAACTGCTTTTAATAGGCTATATTATTATTATTATTATTATTTTTAGCTACATCATGTAATAGACAAAATTGAGACTTTCCCAAGAAAAATAAGAATTGCAGTCTCTTAATTGTTCTCTTTAAATTTAAGGCAACACAACTTTACCTTTGTCTTTAACAATTGTCATCAGTTGTGACAAAATGGCCTCTTCTTGTGGGAATGGCTTCCCATAATGTCTTGGTCTATTGAGACTTGTAGCCTTGTAAGCTGGAAGATAAGGGCTGTCCTGTGTCTCTTTTCTTTCTTCAGACAGCAGCCAGGCATAGTGTTCTGCACACACAATAGGTGTCAAAGAATTCTATTGACCAAAAACGTCTGGGTGTTTCAGTCATTTGGAATGCATATTGCTGCTATTGTTCATGTTTGAAACACAAACAGCATTAATACCAACATTCTGTGGCTTCTGAATTCCTTTCACAGCTCTCTCCTCATTTCAACTAATTACTGTAATAGGCAGAGCACCCCTTCCCTTTTGACAGTTAAGATGGAGGAAATTGAAAACTCGAAAAGACCATAAAGGACGGTCTTTTTAAAAAGAATCCATTAGTTGATTAAAAGTTATCTCAAATCCTCAGCATCCAAAGTCTCTAACTTAAAATTTCCTGTTAAAGTATAAACGAAGTGGCTCCTTTTTTTCCCTCCTGAAGATCACAAAAACCATTTCACTTTGGAGGTGATTCTCCTACCTTTGTGTGTAAGTGTACTTAAAATTTTATATAGGTGTGAATAAGAATAGGTAATCTTTTCCCTTTGTCATTTCTGGAAGTGAATTTTCTCCTTTCATTCTTTGAGAGGATGAATAGAGGAGGGCATATGAAGAGCTGGTAAGTGGGGCTGTTTATCTGTCTGCTGTAAGATTAATAACACACTAAGCGATTCTCACAGTTATTACATTTATGAGCAGGAAGAGCCTTAGGCAAAACCAAGAGAGATGTCTTTGCTACCAACATATCTTTATTTTCTTTATCTCCTTTGTTAGTCTCCTTTCCAAACTTCTAGAACTTAGTGCCTAACCTTTCTGCTGCCCCTTAGATGCCTCAACCCCAACCTACCCCTTGGCATACGCTTCAATATTCCTTCCAGAGAAGCTTTGTGCCCGACTTTCCTTGACTCTTTTCTCTTTGTTCTAACTGGCTCTCATGTATTCCATCCTCCCAGGCTTTGCTTGGTAACTGGCTAACAAATTAGATCAACTCCTTCATTCAGGGTAGAGATAATCAATTATGATTCAATGTGTTACAGAAGAGTTGCATCATTTCCACAGTTAAGTAATTGAGCTTGAGCACAGGGTTTGGGTATTAAGGAAGAAAAGAGAAAGAAGTGTGATTTATCATGTGTTCCCCATTGCAGTATTCAGCCCAGGCTGCTGTTACAAAGTACCATAGACTGGTTCAAACAACAGACATTTATTTCTCACAGTTCTGGAACCTGGAAGTCCAAGATCAGGAGGCCAGCATGGTCGGGTTCTGGGGAGAACTCTCATTTTAGATTGCTGATGCTGACTGTCTGTGTCTTCATCTGGCTTATAGGAGATTTCTCTCTCTTTCTCTTACTATAAGGCCACCAATCCCATTTAATTAGAACTCCATCCTGAGAACCTCACTTAACTTTAATTTCCTCCGAAGGCCCTATTTCTATGTACAGTCACACTGGGGGCTAGAACTTCAACATATGAATTTGGGGGGCGGGGCACAATTCAGTCCATGGCATTCATTCTACTGCACCTATGGATGATTGGGAATGAACAAGATAGTAATATGTGTATATCTGTTTCTCCTTTGTAAGTCTCTAAATTTCTGTTTTCATTTTGTGAATGTTTTGTTGAGCTGAATTTGATTCTAAAATTTAAATATATATACATTTCCTAGAGTATGTCCAAGTACTTCATCTGATGATCAGTTGAAGAAATAGTTCTCTGTTCTGATAATATTGGGGAAGGAAAAAAACTGACTATGTTTGATTTGTTGAGAAATGGCATATGTGCATGCTATACTTCATGGGTGACTTAAGGGAGTTTTAAGGGTAATTTGGTCAGTGTGTGATTCTTCACCTTAGGAATTGCCTTTAGAACTGAACAGGACTTCATTATACATATGATTTTAACAGGCTTGAATAGCATAACTTAAGGTCATGAGTAGCCTGGTACTTATTAGGATTATATTTGGGTAAGGAGACCTAGAAATTCTTTGAAAATATTCATAGGTAGTGTCCTTCTCTGACCATAAATAATTATAAAAACCCAAAGTTTTGTATATGACACTGTGATATATAAAATGCTTTTATAACCCTCACATAAAAAATAACATGAAATAAAGTACAAACTCCAGGTGACTTGTTTATTAATTAAGTCAGAAAGATATTGATTAATGTGACTCAGGAAAAGTCAATAATTTCTATGTGGTGGGACAGATGTTTTCAGAAGTCCTTCCATGGAAACTTCCTCTCTTCTTATTAAAAGCTGAGTTTGGAAACAATTTCCAGGTAGGAGGCAGTTGCAGGAGATCAATTATTTAAAGTTTACTTATTCAGGAAATATTTAAGTGCAGGGTAAATGCCAGTACTGTTCTAGGTTCTAGGGAGCACTTGAGAATAAGACTGACAAGCCCTTGTTCTGCAGGGGCTCACATGGAGTGGGGAGGGAGAAAGGCAATAAACAAATACAATAAACACAACACCAGCTGGCAATAAAGTGGGCTGACTTGGCAGGGTACCTGGAGTGCTGCTTCAGATTGAGTGGTTAAAGAAAAGCATTCAGATTTAAGGGAAGACATGAATGACAAGGAGTCAGTCATGCAAAGGAAAGGGAGAAGTACCAAAGGGCACAGCTAGGATGAAGGCCTATGGTGTGAACAAACTGCTGTGTTTGCCGACCAGAGGTACAAAGCAGCATGTCCATTTGCAGCAATATGGAAAAGAGAGAGGATGGCTAGAATGCTGATTGTCCTTAAGAAGATCTGCAGGAATTTGTTCAGTAACAAATTAGAAACGGCAGTAGATTAAGCTATACAGAAATAGTTGGATGAAGACTCTGTTTAAACTGTATCTCCTAGCTGGTGCAAGGGGATTGAGAATTTCCTGAAATTAGTATAAGTGCCCTGATATGAGGAAGTGACCACTTTGAGTTAGACAAGCCTGGAGATTGAGAAAGTGAGGAGCACAAAAAATAATGAGTAGAAACACAGAAATAGAAGAGTTATGGTTATAGGATAAGACTTTTCCAGTAGCAGCTTGTTCCACATGTTGATCTTACTGGCAGCTTATTCCAGTGTGCTGTACCAATATTACCATTTATTATGTACGTCATAGCAGTGGAATAGGACTTAGGATATAGGACTAAGGATTTCACCAATACCTTAGTGATACTTAGCTCTAGCACCACTATCACACTATCTCCTGTAATGCGGGAATGCTCTGTGCATCTTTACGTATGCATACATACAATGCATATGTAATGTATTATATGTAGCATATGTATTTATATATTATACATGTGCATTTATATAAAGTGAGTTCATTGCATTTTGCGTATTTGGCCATTCTCAACTAAACCATATTTTGTCACTACATAAGTTAAGAGAATTCCTTCAGAAACTGCAAAGAATAAATACCTGAATTGGTTGGACCCATCCAAAAAGAATTACTCTGTAAAATAAAAACAAACAAAAAACTCAAGCAACAAAAAGTCCATTGCCTTTATACAATATCTTGGTTTAGAGATGACATTCATTTACACTTTCATAAACATCACTTCACATAGTCAGGCATCATAAGCCTCATTTTGAAAATGGGTACTTGGGGGTGCAGAAGTGCTTATTTTCAAAGATGAAACTACCAACAGAGTACCCTCTGCGTGTTTCTTATTTGAGAATCCTGAGAGAAGCTGCTAGGCCAGTGCATATGCTGCCTGGGTCTGACCATACTCCAGATTTGGTCAGCTATGACTAGGGAATGGGAGGGGAGTAAAAACACGACTGAGAGTGTGGGCTGTAGCTATTCCTAGGAAAGGGGAGTGAGCAGTTACTGCAAAACATAACAAATCTGCTTACCAGCAAGGCAGGGTGTAGAAATATTTTTCAGCTACTCAGCTGAAATAAATAAAACCTGTACTTTAAGAAGTAGATTTTGCAGTAGCAAGTGAGTTTTTAATTAACATCAGAGTTATTATTAAAAACTTGCATAACCAAGACTGTCCTTCATCATTTTTTTAATCCTCTTTTGCATGGAAAGGTGAAGATGATACAATATGTATTCTTGAACATTTCAAATAAATTAGAGCAGGTTCCCAAAATAGAGAGAGTGTGTGGGCTCTTTTGTTGGTGTTTTACTCCTTGTTCAAACTGTGGCATTCACACCATCCACGCGCTTATGTCTGTGGTCTAGAGCGGCAAGGAGCAATCAGGTGGCTTCAGTGGCTTCTACAGAGACAGAGCTACACCTGCCTGTTCTGAGGGTGTTATTTTCAAGTGAGACCCCCTCCCAGATATATAATTAGCCCATGGCTAATAGGTCATAGAAAGAAGAATCCTAGAAATATGCTAAGAGATGAAGTTTCAGAGAAAAGAAATTTAAATGGATCTGGCTGTGTTTATTTTATTCCAGTTATACTAGTAAAATAATAGCAGCATTGGAGGAAAAAAGTGACTAGGGTAGATAAATTTAAAAAATTTATGCTGAAAACAGGGCTGAATTTTTGAAAGGGAATAATTGGTAAAGAGTAAATGAAAAGCGTTAAGCAACAGAAGAACTTACTCTGATGATTTTACTAAGTTCCAACAAAATGGCAAGAGCTTGACTTCTTATTTTATGTAGGTCCAGCTGTAGGTTGAACAGGTAGATTTATGAAAGTCCGCCAGGAAAGCACATACTATGTGGAAAGTCAGGGACATCGTGGCCAGACCAGTGGCCTTTTAACTTTAAGGGTCCATCTTGACAAACTCACTACTCCAGGTCTGTCCTCCAGTGGACATGAACTGGCTGGGGCACTCCTTCCTCTATGAAGCTATCTTATAATCACTGTACAATGTAGAACAAAACATTTAAAACCATAGGCTTTGAAATCAGGCAGATTTGAGATCCATCTCTGATCATTTTTCTTAAAACAGTGTGTCTTTGGGCAAATTACTTTATTGTTGTATAACTGAATTTTCTTTCCCAAGCAGTGCAAATAAAATTACCTTACTTGCAGAGTTGTTGGGAAGAGTAAATGAGGTAATATATGTTACATACTCAGTAGTACATGATATGAGTTAAAAAAAAAATGGTGTCTATCACTGTTACCTACTTGAGCCTCTTTTGGTTGATCAGTTGTCCAGGTTTGCACTGAAAGTCTTGGTCTCTTTGGTTTTTAGCATGGAAAGTCCCAGATGTCTGGAACTGTCCAGTCCTGCACAAACAAGGATGGTGGTGACACTACAGTCATTCACCCTTTAGAGTGAAAGACTCTGTAGTCAAAATTTCTTGATTCCAATATGCATTTCTAGGGGTTTTTATTCTATTTGGTGTTGCACAACCGTGTGTATTTAACAGACCCTTACATAGAACTTAGTATGTGCCAGACACTGTTTGAAGCTTTTACAAATATTTACTTATTTAATCATCATAAAAACTCTCTGAGATAGGTACTATTATCATCCCTGTTTACAGATGAGGAAACTGAGGCAGAGAGAGGTTGAGTAAGTTGTAGAAGGTCACACAGCTGTTAAGTGAAGGAGCCTGGATTCAAACTTTCAAATTCTGGTTCCCGAGTCCATGTTGTTAACTACTATCCTTATGGTGACTGTGTGTGGTATGTGTATTCTAACTAGTAGTACCTGGAATCATGATGAGAATTCCATTTTAAGCTCTGTCACTGATTTGAAACTTGGCTTCGCCTGCACACCTGAGTTTGTTGAGATGTAACCTGAGACACATACTTAAACCAGGTGATTAAGGGCTATGAGTATCTTGGGGGAAAGTATACCATAAAAAGCAGGATAGTAATATTGTCAAATGACATCCAAGGCCTGATTTTCCAGTGTGTGAATCTTTGGGATTCCTATTTTTTTTTACTTTCTTTTACCAATTTGTCATTATCACATATGAAAGTGATTTCTCTTTAGAGTGAGCTAGTTCCTTTGAAAGAAGGAAAAAGGAAGAGATTTGATAGAAGAAAATACTTAAACGTTTAACTATTTTGACTATGTGGATTTGTGTAGTCACATAATTGTCAGCTTAACCTAGATTCTAAACATTATCTACATTGTATTTTGAATTAAGTAATTCTTTTTAATCAAAATCTGTCTTCTTTGCCTCCATCCTGACCCTCTCCACTCCAAGGACACACTCACACAGCTTTGTTAGTCTCTTGACTACTAGTAAGTGGCTCTGATACAAACCTGGATTAATAGTTGCATGGTTTTGCTATCACAGCCTAAATATGGTTAGTTGTGCAGATGGATCAATGTATAAGCATAAAGCTTTCTCAATCTTCTCTCTGCACATCCAGTTTACCACTTTTCCTGGAAATATTTGAGAATATGAAAATCTTCAGTCTGTCCCCTTTTTACAGATTTATTTAGAATTCACAAATGTTTTATTCCAAGTACTTCTTCCTTTAATTTAAGTCACAAACTTAAATTCAACAGAAGGCACACTATCTTCATTTCATGTTATTTAATATATTTTTCATTTCATCTTATTTTGTATAATTTGGCAGAGATTTCTGAAGGGTAAGGTACATGAGATTTCTGAAGGGTAAGGTACTATTTTGGACATTTTCTGTGATGAAATGGTGGTGCTTCAAGATTATTCTAGAGCCATTACACACAGCACATTCTGTTAGTCCCAGATATAAGCCAGAATTTGCTTCTCACAGACATGAAACCAAGAATGTCTTCATGACTAGCTTTTATATTCATTTCAGGAATTTTTGAGCACCTAATACATGCAAGGCATGGTGCTCACCTCTCCTTTTTTGGATGCTAAGTTTCAGAAGATGAGGTCCCTGCTTTCAAGAAGTTATGTCCAGAAGGGCTACAAAGCAGAATACTATAAGGTTTACAGTGGAAGTGCAAAGGGCTGCAGAGAGGCAAAAAAAGAAGAGATTGTTTATGATGGGATGGGAGGAGAGGGAAAAGATTGGGGGAGGCATCTTAGAAGAGGTGGCATATGAACACACACTTGAGAGACAAATAAGATATGAACAAATAGGATAGAGACAAACAGGATAGAGATGGGTAGGAAGGACAGTTCAAGCTCAGAGAACAACAAAAGCAAAGGACATAAGGCAAATGACAAAGTGGAAAAGGGCAAGTCTTCTGAGAGCATGGTCAATCCCCACGTGCATTAAGCACAGGGGGATATGAGTGCTGTGCTGAGAGAGATGGGAAGATATTCGAGAGTAATGATGGAAGGTCTTGGCGTGCTTTTAGTGTGGACTTTGTTTTGTGGGCAAAAGGAGCAGTTGTTTAATTGAGTAATGTATATGAGCTCATTGTATACAGCACAGGGCATAGAGCAGTTGTCTAATAGATGGCTGTAATTTTTATCATTCTTATTTTTGGAGGTTTCTAGTAAATAGGAGTGATGAGATCACGTTTAAAAGAGATTCTTAACTATTGATTTGCCCCCTCCTACAATTGCTCTTTATTTTTCCATCAGTTCTTACGAGCAACAGAGAGGAAAAATCAGCAGAGAGGACACCATATCTGGCATTTGATGATGTGGTAATCCTACTATTAACTTTCTCAAAAAGATTTGTTATGCCAGCTTTGAAGTGAATACTCACCCAACCAAGAGCTATTTATCATTGAAAGAAATAAAAATAAGAGTAACATTATAGCTAACATTTAAAAATCACATGGTATGATTCAAGCCCAATTCTAGGTGCTTCACATGTTATTACATTTCCAACCTCCACAAGAACCCTATAAAATAACTGGCCTGGGAGGTGGAGTTGGTGGAGACTTCATGGAGGAGAAAGATTTTAGAGAAAGGAGGGATTCCAAAGGTTGGATACAAAGAAGAACAGGGCATCCTGATAGAAAGAATGTGAGCAAATGTAGGCATATGAATGTATTTTCATAAAAGGTAAAGAAACTAAAGCTGGGAGAGGCTAATAACTCACACAGCTGTTAAGCGTTAAAGCCTGGATTCAAATCGAGCAGGTCTAACTTTGAGGTTTGTATCTTAAATCCTAGGACTTGAATCCAGGTTTTAAGCCTCCAGAATCCACGCTGTTAATCCTTATTTTACAGTGCTCTCCTAGTTGTAAAACGAATAGTTTTACAAATCTTAATACATATAATGAGTGCCTTTTATATGAAGTGCACTTATCCTCGAGTATCTACGGGGGCTTGGTTCCAAGACCCACTAAGGATACCAAAATCTGCAGATGCTTCAATCCCTTACATGCATAAAATGATGTAGTACAGTCGGCTTTCCATCTCCACAAGTTCTGCTTCATGGATTCAACCAACCATAGATCGAATTTCCAGGAGTGAGGAATCCGTGGAAACAGAGGGCCGATTATATATGTTAACCACCTTGAGGAACCTGCTCTCGAGTAACTTTTGGTCTACTTAGGGAAGATGGATATCCAAGAGAGAGTCACTTCTTCATTTTTGCATTCTTATCAAATCCAGTGAAAGAAAAGAGAAAGGGTATAGCATTCACAGAACACCTAGTGCAGATCTGGTATAATGTTTTCTTAACTTAATTTTTAAAAATGCCTTGACTGACATACCATCCACTCCTTTAGAGTGTTTTTTAGTATATTCAGTGTTGTGCAATTATAATCATAACCCAACTTAAGAACATTTTCATCAGTCCTCCACCTCAAATCCTGTACCCATTAGCAGTCACTCCCCATCCTACCACCCTGCCCACCATAGGCAACCAATAATTTCTGTGTCTATAGTTTTCCTTATTTCTAGACATTTCAAATAGATAAAATCATGAACTATGTGTTCTCTTGTGACTGGATTCTTTCACCTAGCATAATATTTTCAGTGTTCATCCAAGTTGTAGGAGGTATCAGTACTTCATTTTATTTTTATTGCTGAATAATATTCCATAGTATGGATATACTATGTTTTATTTATCCATGCATATAATTATATAAATTAGTGTTGTTTCTACTTTTTGGCTGATATAAGTAATGCTGCTATGAACATCTGTGTATAAGTTTTTATGTGAACATATGTTTTCATATTTTTCTTTTTTTCTTATCTCATTGCCCTGGCTAGAACCTCCAGTACAATGTTGAATAGAAGTGGGTAGAGAAGATACCTTCATATTGCTCCTGATCTTAGGGAGAATGCATTTAGTCTTTCACCATTAAATATAATGCTAGCTGTGGATTTTTTGTAGGTGCCTTTTGTAGATGAGGTTGAGGAAACTTTTGTCTATTCCTAGTTGGTTGTGTGATTTTTAACTTTTTTCATTAATTATGAAAGGGTACTGGATTTTGTAAAAAGTTTTTTTCTTCATCTATTAAGATCATGTGGCTTTTGTACTTTATTATATTGATATGGTATATTATGTTAATTGATTTTCGGATATTGAATTAACCTTGTATTCTTCCAATAATTCCATTTGGTATAGTGTGTAATCATATCTATATGTGTTAGATTTGGTTTGGTAGTAATGTCTTGAAGATTTTTGCATTCATGTTCAAAGTGGTCTATAGTTTTATATTTCTTTTGGTGATTATATTAGTCTAAAATACCACAGACTGTGTGGCTTAAACAGAAATTTATTTCTCAGAGTTAAGTAGGCTGAGAAGTCCAAGATTAAGATGACTGATTGAGTTCCTGGATGAGAGCTCTCTCCCTCGTTTGCAGGTGGCCACATTGTCTTCCCATGGCCTTTCCTCTGAGTGTGTGGAGGGAAGAGAGGGGAGAAGAGAGGGAGGGAGAGAGGGACTTCATTTAACCTTAATTACCTCATAAAGGTCTAATTTCCAAAATTTGCAGAGGTAGAGAATTTTGGGAGGACACAATTCAGTTTATAGCAGTGATATCTTTGTCTGGTTTTTGTGTCAGGGTAATAGTGCATCATATAATAAGTTGGGCAGTGTTCCTTGCTTTTCTGTTTTTGGAGAAGAGATTGTGAAGTTTGGTATTAATTCTCCTTTAAATGTTTGGTCATGTTTTCCTTGCTACTTTAAAGATTTTATATTTGTATTTGTTTTTCAACGTTTTTACTATGATGTGTTTCGGTGTGGATTTCTTTGTATTTATTTAACTTGGAGTTCATTGATCTCTTGGATATATTAATATTTTCCATCAAATTTAGAATGTTGCAATCATTATTTCTTTGATAATTTTTCTGCTTGTTTCTGTCCTCTCCTCTTCTATTCTCTCTTCTTCTATCTTTTCTTTTTATTTTCTCTCCTATTATACATATGCTGGTGCACTTAATGGTGCCCCACATTTCTCTGATGTTATTTATTTTTTATCTCTCTATTCTTCAGATTGCATAATCTCTATTGATTTGTATTGAAGTTCACTGATTCTTTCTTCAGCCAGTTCAAATCTATTGTTGAACCCCTCCAGTGAAATTTTTATCTCAATTATTGTATTTTTCAACTCTCAAATCCATTTTTTTGGATAATTTATCTCTGTATTGATAATATTTTCTATTGATAAGACATTGTCATCACATTTTCCTTTACTTCTTTAAGCAAGGATACTTTTAGTTCTCTGAACATATTTATAATAGCTGCTTTGAAGTCTTTGTCTGCAATGTCTTAACATGTGGGGTCATTCAAAGGTAATTTCTGTTGCTTGCTTTTATTTTCCTATATGTGAGTCACAGTTTCCTGTTTTTTGGGGTTTTTTTGCATGTAGTCTATGTTTTTATTGAATATTGGACATTTAACATAATATAGAAATTTCCCCTTATTCTCTTCCAATAAAATTTGTTCCCCTGGGAAAATATTCAGATATTCACTCTGAAAAAAAACCTCTGTACACTGCTTCAGAGCTGGGTATGGAGACAGTGACTCACTTTTCTTGGAATGACACCCTGGCTTCCCTGGGCTAGGGCAGCTGATCTTCCTAGCTTATCTTTCCTGTTATGGAACCTCTGCTCTCTGAGCTGAGGCAAGGGTGATCTAGGTCCCTGTATTAAAGGCCTTTAATTCTAGTGTAGAGTTTCCACCTTATGAGTGGAGGATAGTTAGAGGAAGAGGCCTCCAGACCTCACAACTTCTCTTGCCTGGAATAGAACCTCTGCAATACAGATAAGGGTGGGTGGGTGGGGGAGTAGTGGGAAATACTGGCAGCCTATTCCTCCTGAAGAAATACTGTAGCCCTCACTTGGGAGCTGGGAGGAAAGTGAGCCCTGTGTACCTGACTGCACTCATCCAGACTGGAGCTTCCATCACGGTGAACTTGGATGGAAGCTTGTGACTTAAATGCCACAGATTCTTCCTGTTCTTATGAAGATTTGGTAAATTTTCTTGAGTAAATGTTTCTTCATTTGCTGTATTCTCTTAAGCCCATTTCCAGAGTTTTGCCTGTTTTTAAAATTATTTCTAGCCAGTTATGATTTGTTTCACTGGGGAGAAGGTCTTGGAGATCCTCATGCTGCCATTCCAGAAGTCATCTCCCTATACACTTAATTTCTAAGCCTATTATCTCTGTTAATCTTTACAACAACCTAAAAGTGAGGCAGTAAATATCAGAGCCAGGATTTGAATCTAGACACATGACACCATATCTTGCTTTGTGGCAAGTGCTTAATAATATTTGCTGAATAAATTAATGAACCAAAAAAAATCAAGCAATGCAATTTTAGAAAAAATTATTTTTCAAGAAGAGTGTTAAAATAAAGGCTATTAGGATTGAGTTGAGAGAGATATCATGAAGCATTTTTTTGCTATTATAGAAAAAATGCAATTTCTTAGAAATTGCAGAATTCTCCAACTTTGTACCTAAACTATTGATCTTCATGACCAAGTTGTGCTGTACAGCCAATTTATCAGACCCTTACATAGTACTTAGTATGTCCCAGTTTTACAATATGTGAAGCAGTAGCTCAGAAAGGGGTAATTTCTGAAGGAGAACATGATGTCAGATCATGAGGAAAGATAGAAAACAGTGAAGAGGAGTTTCAAGGGCGTGAATGGGAAGGTAACTGCAGCAATGATAAAAGGAAACTTTTATCATTGGCTAAAGAAGAACACAAGCGGGTGAGCCCAGAACTACACCAGCAAAGAAGGGACCTGGCAAGCTGGCATTTTCAGTTATTTCTGGTGGGTACTCCCAGCCTTGATAGTGTCTCAAGCACAGGGCAAGTCATGTGTGTTTCTCTGATGGTGTTCTCTTTTGAAAGAATGGCTAAAATGGGGAAAAGAAAAAAAAGGAAACATTTTGCACTCTGATGGTTTCTGTGCTTTTCTTTACTCTTTCTTCTATCCATCCTTTTGCAAGAACTCTGGCTCTTGCCTGTTAACACGTGAAGCCAGATGCCAGGATCTATGATTATAATTTTGTCTTCTCTGGTTCCTCCAGAGCAGTTAATCTTTCTCTTTGGGCTATAATAGCTGAGGTGCTGTAGTCTCAGAGCAGTGAAACCAAGTTAGACCTGGGCATGAGAGTGCTGTCTACATTGAATTAAAGGCTTGAAAAGCAGCCATGGTGGTTTTAGCTCCATTCATCTCCCAAAGCAAGTAACAACGTCTGCCAGATAGACATAGTCTAATTTGGTAGATGGAAACATTTCTAAGACTCATGGACTATATTACAAATGCTGTCAGTTGAAGTCTCTTATACAACTCAGAACTGTATTCTCCTATACTATATCATTTAGAAAGTCCAAAAGAGCACTTAAAAATAAAATGAAATGGAACAGAAAATCTGCCCCAGATAACTCTTGCAAAGTTTGCTGATGTCATTAGAGATCTAACACTTTGTTACCTACCTCTAGTGGGTTAAAAGCATTTCAAAGATTTTTTTCCTGCCCTCAGTATATCTTTAAATGACAGGCACAGATGTTTGCTTTCACTTCCTAGCATCCTCATCCTTGGCATTCATTGTCTAAGCACTGGAGTTTCAGTCATCACATGAATGATTACAAAATACACGTCTACATTCACTGTCCTTTGCCACCTCTAGCTCTCCTGTGGGTCATGGGATAATTAGATATTTGAAAAGCACCTTGAAATAAGAGCTATAAATAGTTCCTTTCTCCAGTTTTAGAAAGCTCCATGGAAAGAAGGGTCATTGGAAAAATCCTTGGATCACCCTGCATAAAAGACTGGTGTTTGTTTGTCTTGGAGTAATTCAAGGAGAGGGAAAATGGTGTGATGGAAATAGGTCCTGATAGAGAGGAGAATGGGTATGTAGTCTCAGCTCTGTCACTAATTACCTGTGTAAGTTCTGGGAAATCCCTTCTCCTCATGAGCCTGTATATGTAGAATGAGGATTGAACTTAATGATACTTAAGATGATTTTTGAATATTCTGTGAACACTTATTTTACCTTTGTGCCACTTTTTTTAGTCTCTTCGGACTATCTGCATAGTATTTCCTAGTTTGTCACTAGGTAAGTGGCTCCTCTGACTTCGTAGAGAATGCAGGAGGCCTGGTCTGAACACTTGAACATTTGAGATTTCAGGTTTTCCATTAAGGGAGAGAAGTTGGTGTGGTGTACCAAGACAGGAAATAGAAGATTTGGTGTACTAGGAAGCAGCTGGCAGTTAGCATATACTACTTAAGATGTTAGCTCACTGCCTTTTTCTTAAATTGAAATATTGTTGATATACATACTATGTTAGTTTCAGGTGTACTACATAGTGATTTCACATTTGTGTGTACATTATGAAATAATTACCATGATAAGTCTAATAACCATCTGTCTCCATACAAAGTTATTACAATATTATTGACCATATTCCTTATGCTATGTATTACATCCCCATACGTTATTTATTGTATAACTGGAGGCTTGTAGATCTTAATCTCCTTCACCTATTTCACACCCCCCATCCACATCCCCTCTGGTAACCACCTTTGTTTTTCGTATCTATGGGTCTGTTTTCATTTTGTTTTGTTTGTTTTACTTTTTAGATTCCACATATAAGTGAGATCATATGGTGTTTGTCTTTCCTCTCTGATGAATTTCACTTAGCATGATACTCTCTAGATCCATCCATGTTGTCACAAATGGCAAGATTTCCTTTTTATGGCTGAGCAATGTTTCATTGTATATATATACACCACATCTTCTTTACCCATTCATCTATCCATGGACACTTAGGTGGCTTCCATATCTTGGCTATTGTAAATAATGTAATGAATGTGGGGGTGAATATATCTTTTTGAATTAATGTTTTTGTTCTCTTCAGATAAATACCCAGAAGTGAAATTGCTGGATCATTTGGCAGTCTGTTTTTAATTTTTTGAGGAACTTCCATACTGGTTTTTATAATGGCTGCACCAATTTACAATCTCATCAAGATTGTGCACAAAGATTCCCTTGTCTCCATATCTTTGCTAAAACTTGTTATTTGTTGCCTTTTTGGTGATACCCATTCTGACAGATGTGAGGTAGTATCTCATTGTGGTTTTAATTTGCGTTTCCCTAATGATTAGTGATGTTGAGCATCTTTTGACGTGTCTGTGGGCCATCTGTATGGCTTCTTTGGAAAAGTGTCTATTCAGGTCCTCTGCGCATTTTTAATTGAGTTGTTTGTTTTTCTGATGTTGAGTTGTATGAGTTCTTTGCATATTTTGAATATTAACCCTTTACCGGATATATCACTTGCAAATATCTCCTTGCATTCAGTAGGTGGCGTTTTTGTTTTGTTGATAGTTTCCTTTGCTGCGCCAGTATTTTTAGTTTGAGGTAGTCCCATTTGTATGTTTGAGAGTGTGTGTGTGTGTGTGTGTGTGTGTGTGTGTGTGTTTGCTTTCTTTGCTCTTGCCAGAGGAGACAGAGCTAAAAAAAATATTACTAAGAGCAGTGTCAGAGAGTGTACTGCCTATGTTATCTTCTACAGGTTTTATTGTTTCAGGTCTTGCATTTAAGTCTTTAATTAATTTTGAGTTTATTTTTGTATATAGTGTAAGAAAGTAAAAGTAGTTCAGTCTATTTGTTTTGTATGTAGCTATCCACTTTTCCCAACACCATTTATTGAAGAGGCTCTCTTCCCCCATTGTATATTCTTACCCCCTTTGTGATAGATTAATTGACCATGTAAGTGTGGGTTCATTTCTGGTCTCTCTAGTCTTCCACTGATCTATGTGTCTATTTTTGTGCCAGTATTATATTGTTTTGATTACTGTAACTTTGTAGTTTAACTTGAAATCAAGGAGCATGATACTCCCAGCTCTGTTCTTCTTTCTTAAAATTGTTTCAGCTATTCAGAGTCTTTTGTGTTTCCATACACATTTTAGAATTATTTGTTCTAGTTCTGTGAAAAATTCCATTGTTATTTTGATATGGATTGCATTGAATCTGTAGATAGCCTTGAATTTAACAATATTCATTCTTCTAATCTGTGAGCACAGTATACCTTTCCATTTTTTTGTGTTGTCTTCAGTTTCTTTCATCATTGTCTTATAGTTTTCTGAGTACAAGTCTTTTCCCTCTTTGGTTAGATTTATTCCTAGTTATTTTATTCTTTTTTTTTTGTGGTATGCGGGCCTCTCACTGTTGTGGCCTATCCCGTTGCGGAGCACAGGCTCTGGACGTGCAGGCTCAGCAGCCATGGCTCACGGGCACAGCCGCTCCACGGCATGTGGGATCTTCCCAGATCGGGGCACGAACCCGTGTCCCCTGCATCGGCAGGCGGACTCTCAACCACTGTGCTACCAGGGAAGCCCCTATTTTATTCTTTTGATGCAATTGTAAATGAGATTGTTTTCTTAATTTCTCTTTTTGATAGCTCATTGTTAGTGTACAGAAATGCAGTAGATTTCTGTACATTATTTTTGTATCCTGATACTCTACTGAATTTATTTATTACTTCTAATAGTTTTTTTGGTAACATTTTTGTGATTTTTTTATATATAGTATCATATCATGTAATTTGCCAACAGTGTCTTTTTACTTCTTCCTTTCCAATTTGGATTTCTTTTATATCTTTTTCTTGTCTGATTGCTGTGGCTAGGACTTCCAATACTATGTTGAATAAAAATGGTGAGAGTGGACATCCTTTTTTTTTTTCCTGATCTCAGAGGAAATGCTTTCTGTTTTTCACTGTTGAGTGTGATGTTGGCTGTGGTTTTGTCATATATGGCCTTTATTATTTTGAGATATATTCCCTCTACACCCACTTTGTTGAGCATTTTTTAAATCATAAGTAGATGTTGGATTTTGTCAAAAGCTTTTCCTGCATCTGTTGAGATGATCATATGATTTTCATTCTTCAGTTTGTTAAAGTGGTATATCACACTGATTGATTTGCAGATATTAAACCATCCTTGCGTCCCTGAGTTACAGCCTGCTTGATCATGGGTATGATCCATTTGTATTATTGAATTTGATTTACCAGTATTTTGTTGAGAATTCTTACATGTATGTTCATCATGAATATTGACCTGTAAGTTTTTAATTTTGTGATGTCTTTGTCTGGTTTTGGTATCAGGGTGATGTTGGCCTCATAGAGTGACATTGGGAGAGTTCTTTCCTCTTTAATTTTTTGGAATAGTTTGAGAAGAGAAGGTGTTAACTCTTCTTTAAATGTTTTGTAGAATTCAGCTGTGAAGCTGTCTGATTCTGGAATTTGGTTTGTTGGGAATTTTTTTGTTACTGATTCAATTTCATTACTGGTATCAGTCTGTTCATATTTTCTGTTTCTTCCTGATTCAGTCTTTGGAGATTGTACGTTTCTAGGAATTTATCCATTTCTTCTAGGTTGTTCATTTTATTGGGGTATAATTGCTCATAGTAATCTCATGACATTTTATATTTTTATGGTGTCAATTGTAACTTCTCTTTTTTCATTTCTGATTTTATCTTTTTGGGTCCTCTTTTCCTTGATGGTCACAGCTAAATGTTTATCAATTTTGTTTATCTTTTTAAAGAACCAGCTATTAGTTTCATTGATCTTTTTTATTGTTTTTTTAATCTCTTTTTATTTCCACTGATCTTTATTATTTCTTTTCTTCTACTGATGTTGAGTTTTATTTATTTTTCTTTTTGGTTCCTTTAGTGTAAGCTCTTTGAGATTCTTCTTATTTTCTCATGTAGGCTTGTATTGCTATAAACTTTCCTCTTAGAACTGTTTTTGTTGCATCCCATAGATTTTGGAAAATTTTGTTTCTATTTTCATTTGTCTCCAGGTATTTTTTTGATTTCCTCTTTGATTTCTTTAGTGACCCATTGGTTGTTTAGTAACATGTTGTTTAGACTCCACGTTTGTGTTTTTTGCTGTTTTTTTTAATTATAGTTAATTTCTAGTCTCACAGAATTGTGTTCAGAAAAGATGCTTATATGATTTCAATCTTCAATTTATTGATACTTGTTTTGCGGCCTAACGTGGTCTATCCTGAAAAATGTTCTAAGTGCACTGGAAAAGAATGTGTTATGCTGTTTTTGCATGAGATGTTCTATATATACCTATTAATTCCCACTTGTCTAATGTGTATTTAAGGCCAGTGTTTCCTTATTGATATTCTAAATGGATAATCTGTCCATTGATGTGAGTTGGGTGTTTAAATCCCCTCCTATTATTGTATTTAATGTAAGTATTAATAGGTATGTACTTATTGCCATTTGTGAATTGTTTTCTGGTTGTTTTGGGAGGTCTTTTTTTGTTCCTTCTTTTTTGCTCTTTTTCCTTTCAAATATGATGACTATCTTTAGTGTTATGTTTGGATTCCTTTCTCTTTTTTGTGTGTATATCTATTTTAGGTTTTTGGTTACTGTGAGGTTCATATATGACAACATATATATTCTTATTATTTTAAGTTGATGATCTCTTAAATTAAAGCACATTCTAACAAGCTTACATTTTTCTGACCACTCCCCTGCCCCCTGTTTTATATTTTTGATGTCATATTTTACATCTTTATGTTTTGTGTATCCTTTAAGTACTTATTGTGGCTATAGATGATTTTACTACTTTTGTCTTTTAATTTTTCTACTAGCTTTATAAATGTTTGATCTACTACCTTTACTGTATGTTTGCCTTTACCAATGAAGTTTTTCCTTTCATAATTTTCATATTTCTAATTGTGACCTTTTCTTCTCTGCTTAGAGAAGTCCTTTTAACATTTCTTATAAAGCCAATTTAGTGGTACGGAACTCTTTTAGCTTTTGCTTGTCTGCAAAAGTCTTTATCTCTCCTTCAAAATGAGTGATAGACTTGCTTGGTAGCGTATTCTTGGTTATAGATTTTTTTCCTTTATTACTTTGAATATATTGTCCACTCCTTCTGGCCTGCAAAATTTCTGCTGAAGAGTCAGCTAATGGTCTTATGGAAGTTCCCATGTAGGTAATGAGTTGCTTTTCTCTTGCTGCTTTTAAGATTCTCTCTTTATCTTTAATTTTTGCTATATTAGTTATAATGTGTATTGGTGTAGACCTCTTTGCGTTAATTTTATTTGAGACTCTCTGTGCTTCCTGGACCGGGATGTCTGTTTCCTTTCCCAGGTTAAGGAAATATTCAGCTCTTATTTTTCAAATAAGTTCTCTGTCCTTTTCTCTTCTCCTTCTTCTGGGACTCCTATCATGAGAATATTAATGCATTTGATGTTGTCCAAGTGCAAACTATCCTCATTTTTCTAAATTCTTTTTTTTTTTTTCTGTTTAGCTTGGGTGATTTCTGCTACACTGTCTTCCATTTTGCTGATCCCTTCCTCTGTATCATCTAATCTACTTGTGTACTTGTGTATTCTTTCTAGCTTACTTTTTATGTTAGGTATTGTATTCTTTAACTCTCTTTGGTTCTTCTTTATATTTTCTACCTCTGTTGATATTCTTACTGTGTTCAATCATTTTTCTCCCAAGTTTGGTGAGCTTCCTTATGATCATTATCTTGAAATCTTTATTGGGTAGATTGCTTATCTCCACTTCATTTAATTCTATTTCTGAGGTTATGTCTCGTTCTTTTGTTTTCAACATAGTCCTCTGTCTCCTCATTTTGTCTAAGACTCTGTGTTTATTTCTGTGTGTTAGGCATGTCAGTTACATTTCCCAATCTTGGAGGTGTGGTCTTATGTAGGAGATATCTTATGGGGCCCAGCACTATGTTCCTCTCTGGTCATCAGAGCTGTATTCTCTAGTGGTGCCCCTTATGTGGCTGCATGCACCCATCTGTTATGGCAAGGTCAACTACTTTGGGTGTACTGGTAGGTTGTGTTGGCCCCAGCCATATGTCTGTGAGACCATGCCACATGTGGTAGCTATGGACCCGCTGGAACATGGGGTAGGCTTCTCATGTGGTTGGCTGCACAGCCTAGGGTGGTATAAAGCTGGGGTGCTGACCTGCTAGTGGGCAGAGCCAGGTCCCAGTACAACTGTCTGTGCCACTCAGTGTGGAGCTTGAGGCTGGTGCTGGTCTGCTTGCAGGCAGGCCTGGGTTCCCAGTGCTTTAGGCCTGAAGGGAGGATTCTCAAATAGCACTTGCCAGCACAGGTGTCATCGTGGTAGAACAAGCTCCCCAAAATGGCTACTGCCATTGTCTCTGTCCCAAGGGGGAATCCAAGTTGCCTCCTGCCTCTCCAGGAGGCTTGCTAAAATCAGCAAGTGAGTTTTACTCAGGATCATTTCAAACTACTTGCTCCGGGCTGGGACTTGAAGCATGTGAATTTTTGCCTACTGCCTTAACTGCAGAGTGTCTATTTCCCATAGCCCTCTGACTCTCCAGAACACACAAGCTCCACTGGTTTTCAAAGCCAGATGTTCTGGGAGCTCATCTTGCTGGTACAGATTCCCTTAGCTGGGGAGCCCATTGTGGGGCTCGAACTCCTCTCTCCTTGGGAAGGACTTTCACAGTTGTGATATTCCTCCCATTTGTGGGTTGCCAACCCAGGACTGTGGGTCCTGACCTACTCTGCCCTTTCTACCATTCTAGTTGTGGTTTCTTGTTTACATCTTTAGTTGTGGAAAATATTTTCTGCTAGTGTTCAGGTCATTCTCATAGATTGTTGTTCTGTAAGTAGTTGTAATTTTGGTGTGTCTATGGGAGGAGGTGAGTTCAAGGTCTTCCTACTCTGCCATTTTGGCCACCTCCTGGAATTCTTGAATATATAACAATCCTCCCCCACAAGGCCTACTGCTAATAGAAGACCAGAAGAAGGGTGTGTTCATGGATGGGGAAAAACAGTAATTAAGGTAATGAGCTCTGAAGTCAGACAGATAATCTGGGAGCTCCAGTGGCATAACTGGTTACCACGTGGTACTAATGTGAAGTCAGACTGATCTGAGTTTGTGTCTCCAGTTTGCCATTTACTAGCTTTGTGTCCTTGGGAAAATTTATTACCCTCTCCAATCCTCAGTTGCTTTGTTTGGAAAATGGGGTATGTCAGAATTTCTCTCAGATGATTAATGGGAAAATTACATATGTCAAGTATGCTTAATGCAATGTCTGGTAAACAGAAGGTTCACAATGTGTATTTGCTATCATTCCCATTTTTATTAGTAAGGTCATAGGGTGATGAAATTTAGGTTTACTTTATGAATTATATAATAAATACCTATTATGCACACTATAGATATAAAGAAGTGCAAGGAATGGTTTTATTCCTCAAAAAACTTAAAATCCTATTTTTGAGACAAATTGGTCACCTCTTACGGTGCTGGGTGGATGGTTTGCAGATTTTGTGCTCTTGGATAGCAGTTTGAAAAGACATTGTATACAAGGCTGTAGTTCATGTATTTGGTCATTGGAACAAAATACAACAAAGTAATATTTCCCAGTTATCTACTAATTTTAACCAGACTTATGAATACTAATGCTGAAAAAGATGTTTAAAAATTATATTATGAGAAAAAGTATGGCTAGCTATATTTTAATTACATTAACAAAGTTACCAAACTATGGTGAGAAATGCTCTAGTTTAAACAGTATATTCAATTGGATTTTATTTCAAAGATCACTGATTATGTAATAATAATCGTTAAAGTTTAAGCTTTAGAAAAATTAAGCTCAGTTCTAAAAATATTTCTTAATTGGATCATTTTGGAACTTCAGGTCCTTGATTCACATATAATTTTGGCATTGGGGTTTTCAGTGTGTGTGACTGTCAGGCACCTGGCAGAGATGGATTAGGTCCAAATCCAACCAGACGCTTAGTGGCAGATGGCTCCCAGTGCATTTACTCCAAACTTGGAATGTGTAAGAAGTTAAATGCTCAGAGGCTGAAACCTAGTCCATTATGAACATATGTATACTGAGTTTGGGGGAATCTGTGGCCACCAAGAACACTGTTGTGTACCTAATCCTGAAGGAGGATCTGTGTACTAGCATGACCTCAAAGTATCAAAATCTACCTGTCCTAGGCCTCTATCTGGTTTCCCAAAAGAATGGAACATTATTCTTGGGGGCTCTGAGGACACAATCTAGTTTATTTCCATTCAGTTTATTTATTTGCCAAGTTCCTTAACATCTGGCTTTAATCTGTTTCTTCCAAACCCAGGGGGCCAGAGCCTCCCATTTATTCTGGGTTGGAGAAACTTCCTAAGAACCTCAAAGTCAGGGAGAAAACCATTCTTCTAGAACAAAGAAACTCTAATTGGTCGCTTTGGCCAGCCCGTGCATTTAATGGTAGGCACAGGTTCTCAGACATTTCTTCTGACTATGGGGCATGCCCCAGAAATCTGCTCACTAGCCCTGAATCTAGCATCTCCTCCTGTTGCCCACTAAGATTCAATTCAGCCAGTTTCCCTGAATCAGAGTGGCTTGTCTCAGGGGTTTCCTTCAGGTAGAAGTTCCCAGAGCTCTGAGATTCTAGTAGAAAAGACACTGTGGAAGCTAAGGAAGGATCCTTTAGCCTAGACACTCAGTCAACAAATATTCAGAGTGTTTATTGTATAATGGTAATAGTGCCATGTCTTGGTGACTTGGCTATTTGCTTTTGGGATTTATAGTCTAGTGGAGAAGGTCAGGTTCTCCGCCTAAGTACAGTATCAGGGATAGATGAAGTTATTTCCTTTTAGGCAGACTTTATCAATAGTGGCACTATTGATATTCTGGACCCTACAATTTTTTGTTGTGCAGCTCTGTACTTTGCATGGTTTGACGTTTACCAGCATTTCTGGTCACTACCTAGTTGCCAGTACCAACTGTAGTTGCAACAAATGGATTCCAGACATTACCAAATGTCCCTTGAGGTCAAAATCATCTCCAGGGTTTCCCTGGTGGCACGGTGGTTGAGAGTCTGCCTGCCGATGCAGGGGACACGGGTTCGTTCCCTGGTCCGGGAAGATCCCACATGCCGCGGAGCGGCTGGGCCTGTGAGCCATGGCTGCTGAGCCTGCACGTCCGGAGCCTGTGCTCCGCAACGGGAGAGACCACAACAGTGAGAGGCCCGCGTACCGCAAAAAAAAAAAAAAAAAAATCGTCTCCAGATGCTGCCATAATACCATGCATCCTACTCTTTGGGATCCTCTAAAGTCACCTGGGAAGGGGTAATTTCTCAGTTTCCATTTAGGGATCAGGGTCCACATATCCTATAAGCCATGTTTAGAATAGTTTGAGTATGTTGTCATGGCTCTAGACCAGCTTTCCCCAAGTGGATGTTCCACAAATGTTATTCTCTAGAATGTTAACTGATGCATGGTTAACAACAATGTCAAGTATGCTTGACACATGCTGTGTTAAACAAAGTTAAACAGATTTCTTTACTGCAGGGCTTCTCATCACCTTTTAAATGCTCATGTGAATTAGAACTCTCTGCGAGAGGATATAGTACTCAGCATTCCCAAACTTATTTCAACAGATATTCCTTTTTTAACAGCATGTTAATTGATGTCCTTGAGAATAGAATTCTGAAGGATACTCTTTGGAAAATGGTACCCAAGAACATCCAACGTTAGCTCTACTTTTCACTGGAGTTTTTTTTTTGGCCAAAGAAGAGGTCCCCTCTAAGTCCCTTGAAGGAAACTCAGCAGCAGGTATAAGCAATGGGAGGTAGAGCAGCAAGGCGGTAAAGCTTTGGAGTCAGTCCGGCTCTTTTCAGATCACAGCTCCACCACTTACTAGTTCTTTGTTCTTGGGCAAATTACCGAAGTTATCCATGCCTCAGTTTTATCTGGAAAATGCAGTTATGAATGGTGCTACTCCAGCAATCTTCAATGAGGATTAAATAAGTAGATATACAGTGTTTAGAATGTCACTTAGCATGTAATAAGTGCTCCATGAATGCTAGCTCTTGTTCTTATTTATTATTAGACCTTAGGACCAATATAGTGAGTCCAGAACTCAGCTGTGAGTTCTGTGAGACTATCTTGATTAGGGATAGAAGAATTGCCCTAGCCCATTGAGGGTCTGCTTGTTCGCCTGAGGCTCTGGGACATGGGAAAATTTCCCCCACACATGGGAGAACTAAAAAACGATCGTGGCTAAAAACCCTTAACTACTATTTCATATATAGAAAGATCCAAAAAAAACTAGTGGAAAGATGAATTTTCCTTTCTGTTCCTCATTCTGGTATGTTCAGAGCATTGGTTTTAAGTATTAGCTTGAATTCTTTAATTGACCCCTTGCTATGAAAGGATAAGGCCCCAAATGAGGTGGGCTTTTATCTCTCAGTATTATTTTTAGAAACCTAGCCCAGAAATCCTTATAGAATCACAGAAGGTGATGAGGTGTTCAGTGAAAGGAGTGGGTGAAAATACCTATTGACATAGGGGGCTACTTTCAAGCTCTAGTCATCTCTAATAGTGGAAGCCTTAGGTGAAGTGGTGACAGAATTACCTATTTAACTCCCTGCATTTGAAGTACTCTGTTACAGCTACCATTGAACCACCAACTGTACATTTAAGCTTCAGTCATATTTTAGGATCAGTTGGGTTCTTGGAAGATCTTGCATTTAGATACCTTAGACCAGTGGGTTGAAGGCTGTCTCTCTGGAGGTCCTATCCTTCTCCTCTGTCAATAGTATCTGGAATTTTGTTGTATATCTTTGTGATCTGGTCCCTCCTTTATATCCAGTTTTCTGGTAACTTATTCTGTTTCTTCTCCCCACCAAACCACACCCTGTCTTTAGCCCTTTTAGGAGCTACACATTTCCTCTGGGCCAGGGGTCCTGCCTTCTCCACTATAAAACCTTCTGGAACCGATTCATGAGTTCTGAAAGGGTCCAGTTTTCTGATAAGCCCAATAAGGCCAAGGCATTACTATATAACTTACCTTGCTCAGGTATGCTTGGATATTTAAAGGGCTCAAGATCTCAACTGAGGTACCAGGGACAGCTTGATGGAGGGAGGTGCATTGGGGCGTTTTGGTTTCCATGGTTTTTCTTAAATCACATTCTATGTGTTGGGCCATCCCTGGTGAACACATGGAGCCTGTCATTCATCGTTACTCAGAGTTTTTCTTGTGTACTTTCGTCCAGTAATCATCTCCTCCTTATATGTGCAATGAACTTCATTAACACTCACCTCTTTTATTCCTTACTATTTTCACTTTATCCCAGAAACAAGGTAGCAGAATATAATAGATGAAACCATTGATTCATGCCTAATGTACTCCGAAGAACCGGTCAGGAATATCTCATTTTGTGGATATAGAACTAAGATTCAGAGAGGAGAAATGAGCTAAGACATGCAGCTAAATAGACCCCTTTCTTTTCCAGGCCATTAAAAAATAGCTGGTACATGGTGAGAGTAGCTCTTGCTTGCTATGCTTATTATCTTGGGTTCCAGGATCTGATCCTAATATAACACTATTCATGGGCAAATAACAGAGTTAGTTAGAATGTGGTCAGAATTGGCTTCAAACTTTCCATGCTCAGAGGAGTCAGGGGCGGCTGGCATTATAAAATCTACTCAGGATTTAAATTCATTATCAAAGTGCTTTCTTAGCAACTAACACATAGCAAAGTTAAAGGATTCCTGTTTTATCTTGTTTTTTTCTTATTCACATGAGTATAAAGAGGCTCTAAAGGAGCGAAATGGCAGAGAGGAGAAGATTCAATAATTTCTAGACATTTGTGACCTCATACTCCCTTCACAGGGAGATCAGGAATCATGAGAAATTTTTTTTGCCACTTTGATTAGATGTTTTGAAATCAGTTATGATAACTAGGAACAGCTCCTAGAGATGTCTACAGGGATCCAGCAGAGTTACCTTATATAAGGCAAAATTTAAGGTGCAAGGTGATTTCAGGAATTGGAGAAGCTAAAGACACTGGATTTATAGGGAAATTTGGATATAATTTCATTGCCCTTGCTCCACTGAAAACCAGGTCCTTGAGTATTTTGATGGCTTCACTGCCCTGGAGCATTAGGCAATTGTCAGATGGTCTGTAGAGTATTTTGAATTCTCATTCTTGTGTGTGTGTGTGTGTGTGTGTGTGTGTGTGTGTGTGTGTGTGTGTAGGTAGGTAGGTAGTGGGGAAAGAGAGGGATGGGTTTGCAGTAACAGTAGCTGGTAGCTCAGTGCTCTACTAGGTACTGGAGGACTCCAGGATGCATTGTGGAAGTCAAACATGCTTGAGTCAGAATTTTTCTGAGTTATGACAAAACAATACTAACTAGATGTACAAGAAGGACTATGTCTAGTGGATAGATTCCTATTTCCTAAGGTAATATTTCAACAGTTTCCTCTTGACCGTGGTTGATATATGCACAAGCACATTTTCAGGAACTCTAATAGAAGAAAAGCTGCTACTTCCTTTTTAAAAATTCATCAAGAAACAGAAAAGATAATCCAGAAGCAGTCAGAATGCTTCATATTTCATTTTAAATAACTTCTTTGCCGGCGTTGAATGCTTCTTTGCAGTACCTCTGGTACTACCAGAAGTAATTTGTAAAGAAGCATGGGAGAGAAAGTATCCATCTTGAGTTAATCCAAGCTCTGCAGGAGGGCACATACTGCAGGAATATCGCTTTCCTAGTTAGGCAGCAGCTGCTGTCTCTCTTGCCACCTGAATGATTGTGTTGACAGATCTTTGTAGTATGAATCAAATCTTAAAGGCATAATGAGAAAAAGCAATGCCAGAGTTCTCATCCACTTTTTTTGGTAAGACTTATTTAGTTGTTTCAAAATAGGGAGTTGGAAAGATGGAAGATAGATGTGTCTCTTCTGTGTGTGGATCCAGCAACGCTTAGTGTGGAAGGTATATTCATTTACCTGCATTAAATTGAGCTCTTTAAGGAGGAAGGCAAAGCTAGAAAGGGAAGGAATAAAAATGCTGGCACTTAGGTCTCATTGCTTATTAAGACATTCAGGGGTTCTGAATTTTTTTTGACTAGTTTCTGAGAACATAGTAAACCTTCAGTACGAAAGAGGCGTTTGATCAACAGAACGTTATCTCTAATGCTTTCAATCCGTTGCTCCAAAAAAGTAAGAAAAAAAAGAAAGATACAAACAAGGGAATAAAAAAGCAAATACCAAAACTCCAGAGGCTAACAATCATGTTAAAAGCCTCAGAAATTTTACAATTTAAGCATTCATTAAAAAGCAGAGAGGACAGGGCTGTAGTACATGAAAGGTGGATATTTGTGTGTAAAGAGTTTGATCTGGGGAAGTAAGCTTGAAAGTTCACAAGCTCAGATCTACACAGGATGATTTCAAAGGCCAGAACAGTCTTGTGATCTGATGGTCCTAAACTTAAAATCTGCTCCAGTCTCAGGGTCAGTTATGAAAACCAGGAGCTATTTAAATAGTAGTAACAATGGCTGTCATATACTGAACATTAAATTAGATAATCTATGCAGATTATTGATTTAATCATCACAACAGCTCTGCAAGGAGTTTTGCTATTCTTATGTGATTGATGGTGAATCTAAGGTGAGGGGAAGTTAGGCAACTTGTCCAAAGTGCTATGGGAATCAATCCCTCAGCTGTTTGACTCCAAAGCCCATGCCTCTTGTGGTAGAGACAGTGACTTGTGTTTACTTTCTTTTTTCTGGGCATCAAGAAGACTGCATTTCCCAGCCTTCTTGCTATGTTCTGGTAATAGAGGTCACACATGTGACTTTTGGACTGAATCAATCAAGAATATTTTTTTCCTCAAACACACATATGGATCAATGGAACAGAATAAAGAGCCGAGAAATAAACCCACACACCCATGGACAATCTTCAACAAAGGAGGCAAGAATATACAATGGGGCAATAACAGTCTCTTCAGCAAGTGGTGTTGGGAAAGCTGTAGAGTCACATGTAAATCAATGAAATTAGTACACTCTCACACTATATACAAAAATAAACTCAAAATGGCTTAAAGACTTAAATATAAGACATGATACCATAAAACTCCTAGAAGAAAACATAGGCAAAATGTTCTCTGACATAAAATCATGCCAATATTTTCTTAGGTCAGTCTCCCAAAGCAATAGAAATAAAAACAAAGGTAAACAAATGGGACCTAATCAAACTTATAAGCATTTGCATAGCAAAGGAAACCATAAAAATAATGAAAAGACAACCTACAGACTGAGAGAAAATATTTGTAAATGATGCGACTGACAAGAGCTTAATTTCCTAAATATACAAACAGCTCATACAACTCAATAACAAAAAAACCCAACCACCCAATCAAAAAATGGGCAGAAGACCTAAAAAACTAAAAATAGAGTAGCCATATGATCCAGCAATCCCACTCCTGGTCATATACCCAGACAAAACTCTAATTTAAAAAGATACATGCACCACTATATTCACAGCAGCACTATTTACAATAGCCAAGACATGGAAACAACTTAAATGTCTATCAACAGATGAATGGTTAAAGAAGATATATATGTACACTCACATGATGGAATACTACTCAGCCCTATAAAATAATGAAATAATGCCATTTGCAGCAACATGGATGGACCTAGAAATTATACTAAGTGAAGTAAGTCAGAGAAAGACAATTACTATATGATATCACTTACATGTGGAATCTAAAATACAACACAAATATGAAATAAAAACAGACTCACAGACATAGAGAACAGACTTGTGGTTGCCAAGGCGGAGGGAAGTGGGGGAAGGATGGACTG
The DNA here is from genome assembly GCF_059928025.1 of Delphinapterus leucas. Lineage (NCBI taxonomy): Eukaryota > Metazoa > Chordata > Mammalia > Artiodactyla > Monodontidae > Delphinapterus > Delphinapterus leucas. The sequence continues at coordinate 77,461,608 of NC_143136.1, read as the reverse complement.
GGAATTTAGGGTTAGTAGTTGCAAACTATAACATATAGAATGGATAAACAACAAGGTCGTACTGTATAGCACAGGGAACTGTATTCAATATCCTAAGATAAACCATAGTGAAAAAGAATATATGTATGTATGTATAACTGAATCACTTTGCTATATAGGAGAAATTAACACAACATTGTAAATCAAATATACTTCAATAAAACATCTTTTAAAAAGGGAATTTTTGTTTCTCATCCTGGTTCTTTCTTCCCCTTCCATTGTGAGTGAAAAGTTCATGTGTTTTGAAAATGTCAGTATCTCAAGATGGAAGAACTCTGAGTAACAATTTATGACAATCACCAAGGAGATCCTTCCAACACACAAGTTTGTGATGTAGACAACAAATGAATCATTGTTAAGCTACTCATGTTTTAGGGTGTATTGTTACCACAGCATAGACTACCATGTCCTGGCTAATATATTTCACCATCTGTGCTTTACCTTACCTCCTTTAAATTTTAGCTGTTAACACAGTATACTCCATGTTTTATTCTTACACATGAAGAATCAGTAGATGATAAAAAAATCAAATTTGACAAAATATTATTTCTAAAAACTGTCATCTAGAATAAAGAATAACTTACAAAAAATTAAGAATGGCAGTTTTTGCTGGAAGATAATGCCTTTGGGGCTGTAATCAAATTTGGTGGTTCAGGGGTCTGCTCATCTAGTATATGAACACTTCATGGTTTGAGATCTCTTTTATCTCTGTATAGCCCATGATCTCTTGTCAACTTCACTCTAATCAGCATATCTATGAAGAAAGACCAAACTGTGAATAAACTAGTTCTCTTCCCCTTCAAATAACTTCAAATGAAAGTCTGAAATACTATATTCCTTCGCTTATTTGATTCCACAACGCCTTTGATTTCAGGAGATGGACTTAGTAGAAGGAGAAATTTGTGATACATGTGTTCCATTAATAAGCACATATAAGAGGCTGGCCAGCTGTTGTATCCTGAGAGGAGTAGGTCTAACTTATTCTCATTTTACAGATGGGGCATATGAGGTCAACTCTGTTTTCTGAAGGACAGCTATTACTAAATCTTGGTAACTGACACCTTGCCTTATTAGGTATTCTGAAGTCTGTAACAAGGAACTCCAAAATTTTCCTGATAAGGAATGACCTTTGATTTCTTTGTTATTTGATAACTATGCTCTTGATTATAAAATGCTGATTGTGCAAATGACTGATGCAAGGGAACAACTTCTCCCCAGGGAAACATCATAAATTGTATGTGACAATGGTAGCTGATTTGGAGATGGCCAGATAAAACATTGAGTTCAACTGGTAATATCAGGGTTCTGTTGGGAAAATTTTAATTAAGAAAGACCTTTATTCCTCAGCACTTTATTAATTCCATCTGTCATTTAATCACCTCTAGAGCAGGAACACATAGAGCTGGACCTTTGGTTTAAGATACTCTCTATTCCAGGTTTCTCTAACACAGTCATTTATATATTTTAAATACATCCTCCCTCAGCACATGTGTCTCCAATGAAAGTAAACTTTGATTATAACTTCCTTAAACACTGATAGAAGTTGAATGAAGATATATGATTTATACATTCAGGAGAAGGGAAAACTGGTGTTTTGGAAGGACAATTAACAGTTGGAGTTTTCATTTTTCCTTCTACATGATTGCTGCCATCAGAAACCTCAGTGTTTCTGATTCTGCTAATAGATTAGTTATATGCTACTTTTCCCTTCTTTTAGATTTTCTATAGATAACTTAGCACTGAAATGTCAACACCAGCCTAACACCATTATCCAAATCCCTGCTTAAAATTTTACTTATTTAATAATTACAAATCCTGATGATATTACTGTTTTAGAAACTGATCCTGGGTAAGGATCCAGGACATGATGCAACTCTTAGAAGATGAGAATCTAAAGATGCTTCTCCCCTTTCTCTTTGTATAAAGGTAAAGACTTTTCTGGTTTTGATAGAAAGTTAAAGTTGTGCCACATTGAGAGTACAGATGAGGCAAGGCATGGCATTAGCTGTTCCATCTGGTGTTTCTTAAATAGGACAAACTATTCTTGGAGCTCTATGAAGTGCCTGCTTCATCTCACAAGAGTTGCAAAAGACTGGGCTTCTCAGTGAACTCAATAGGTGGAAGATGTGACTTGTAAATCTAAATGAGAAAGAAATGGAGACATACAGCATATGGAGAAAAATTGTCTAGCAACTGATTCTGTTTCTACGAAAGCTCAGCAAATAATTTTTTTTGATAAACACAATTGTGTTCCCAATCCATAAACCTTATTTTTAATAAAAGTCACCTATTTGTCTCTTTAGTAATCTTCTTGAGTTTACAATTGCAATTTATCATTTGCAATGATAAACTCAGTCCACAGATGTTTAACACAGGATTTGGGGAGATGAATAAAACTGAAATTTCAAAGCTGCTATCTCTGCATGTACCTCATAAAATTTTTGGCAGCTATTGCTGGAATAAAACTGCCCTTCCATCCTTTTGCCTTGGCTCTGAAAACTGGTGCATCACAATGGACTCTGTGTAATTGGATATTCTGTGAAGTTATCTCAGGTTATTTCTCATTTTTCTGTCTTACAACTGCTTGTTTCAAGATAAATATAAACATTATTAGATTGCACATATGTTTCTTATCAGGAAGTCCTTGAATATTTTCTTGGGATCATCATCTTCTAATGCAGTTAAAAAGATGAGCTTGAAAAACTACTCCTGGATTGCGGCTTGACCTGATGAGTCACATTGATAATCAGGCCTAAGAACATTAGAATTCAAATGTAATTTGCTGTGTCTTATATCTCTGTGTATTTGCAGGAGGAGTCCATTCACTATAACACCAAAAACTTTAAAATACCTATGAATGTATTCAACAAAAAATGTTCAAGGTACATACTTTCCAAAGAATATAAACTTGTACTGAATGATACAGAAAATACTGAAAAAGAGAAAAGTATAACACGTACCTGGTGTAGATTATTCAATATGGTAAAAACACCAAATAGTTTTGAGTGAATTTATAAATTCAAAGTAATAATTGTAATAAAGATCCCAATGGGACTCTTTATATACCTTGATTCTAAAGTTTGCCTGGAAAAAAAGTTCCATTTTTTCCATAAAATGGAAAAAAGTCAAAGAAAAATCAAAGAGGAAAATGCCTATTGCTCTTCTTTTTATGTGATTCTTGATACTGGCAATAATTTTATGGATAGTTCAGTTTTATTTTAATAGCAACTCATAACTCTTTTTAAAAATTAGTTCACACAGTACTTTTTCATAGCTCAAAGTATTGATGTCACATTTCATGTTTTTTTTCCTGGTTGAATTAATTCTATGTAAGTCAAACTACCTTTAAAAGTTTTATTCATAGGATTTTATGAGAATAGGACTCTGACAAAATAATTCTTTGTGGGTTTTATTATTTTTTCATTATTTTACTGCAAAAACCTCTAAGGCTGTGAAGTGGCATCAGTTAGCTTCAGTAATAAACTAAATAATTAAATTAAAATTATTTTTCTGATTTTAAGTTGTCTCTGAGTGAGTCTATGGCCAGAATAAATATTTTATTATAACTAAAAATAGTGAATCAGTGAAAAATCATCATCCATAAATAGTTATGCTTAACTATAAGAAATTGAGTCTATTCCTGGCTTCTTAACTCTGTGTCAATACCATCTTACAAAAAGATTCAAGCCAAGAAACAGATCCAGATTTGTTGTCTAATTCACACCTAATGGATAGACGGGAATGAAAATGAATCCATAAAATGCTTTGCTGCTTCCATGACCTATAAGCTGACAGAAGGTGTCCTGGAGAAAGCTCATGGTTTAAGAACATGATATATTTATGAAAATGCTCTGTTGTACATCCTAGGCTGCTTCAATGATCCATCTAAAAACAGGCCAATATGGTATTTGAAATAATGGATGTTTTCCTAAAGATTCTATGTCAGAATCAAATTAAATCATTTGGAGACAGCCTGATGTTCCTCTATATTAATTGAGTTTCTAGTGATCACTGTGTTTGCATTAAGAAACAGTCTTAAGGTGTGGAAAGAACATACTCACCATCTTGTGAAGCTCAGCTTTATGAGTGAAATACAGCTAATGAAGTAGGGTGTAGAATTGGAGTTTGGGCTAGATTTATAGGTAAGAAGAACTGCCATGTCATCATTTTATTCATTCATTTATTCAAAACTAGTTACTGAGCACCTGTTATGATTCAGGCATCTTAGATGTAGGGATACAGTGATAAGCAAGATAAGCATGGTCACTTATTCAAAGGAGCTTATAATCTCATTAATTGATGGGGTAAAACATATTTCATTTCTTGTGAAAATTCCTTGTAAAGGATACTTCATTGTGCTCAGTTGCCAAGAAGATTTAACATTCAAGCAATATTGTTTTTGATTACCAGTTGAATGCGAGTCATGAACCTATAAGTGATGCAGGGAGAAGGTGAAAACACAAATTTATTCTGTAACTTATGTGCAAATAAGAGACGGAGGCATACATCCATAGCAGAAAAGCACTCATCGCAAAGGTAGACATTCTAGATATGTCACAGAATAATTCTGAGAGAATGGAAGAGAGTGGTTAGGACTCTCCGAACCTAATCAACTGAATATAAATGATGCAGGTCTTCTTGCTAATATCAGAGTGGTGTCCTCTGAGGTTGAAAGTGCTGATGAGAATGAATGGGACCAACTTTCACGTTAATGGGTTATTTAGATTTACCCTCAGGATCCTTATCCTTTCAGAGAAGGCATTATTACTTCATGGAGAAATGGGAAATGAGGGATTATAATCAGAAAATGACTGAAATCTCTTTAAGCCAGAGGCAATGTTTGTGCAGGACAGGGTGACTAGACTAGATGGTAGACTAGAGATATTCTAGATTTAAAACTTAAAAATCCTTTGGGCAGCAGTAGACAAACACCTGTCCTATATTTACTCTAGAAATTTCTATGAAAGACTCCAGAAAGGTCTGCTACATTAACTTTTTGACATGTTCACTTCTGCCATTCCGTATATCCTCTGTACACCACTTGGCAACTCTGGACCCAGGGCTGTGTCTCTTTTACCTGGACTTGCTCTTACACTGCACAGTAAAGGAACTGATCTGCCGAGCAATGTTAATGTCTTCATTCATTCTTTGAACATTGAATTTATTGAGTATTTATCATGTGTCAGACACTCTTCTAGACACTGAGAATACCTCAGTGAATAAAACAGACAAAACTCTTGCCCTTGTGGAGATTACATTACAGTGTGTGTGGGGGGTTGGGGGAGTTGGGGTGGAAAGGAATATATAAACATAATAGTTAAATTATATATTATTTAAGAAGGTGGTAAGTATTAAGTAAAAAATAGATTAAGGTAAGGGGATCAGGAGTGCGAGGGAAGGGAATAGTGATGTTAAGGTGGTATTTCAGCCAGATTTGAAGGAGAAGGACTAGCCATGAATATACCTGAAAAGGGCATTCTAAGCAGAGAAAACAAGTGAAGATGCCTGAGGCAGAAGTGTGCCTGGTATGTGAGAAGATAAGCAAGAAGGTAAGCTTGGTGGGAGCAGAGCAAGAGGGGAGAAACTAGCAAGAAATGAGGTCAGAGAGAGACTGGGTTCAGATTTCGTAAAGTTTTGTAAGTCAGTTTTCCGTTCCTATACTTGCCTTGGCTATGGATGGTGACCCTGACACTATGCAACCAGTGATCAATTGAACTTGTTTCAATGCCTAATAAGGGTCAGTTAATAGATTTTGACTTTCTAAGAAGATGGAAAGGATTGTGGGAGGAAAGAGAGTTTGTATTTTCCATAAGCTGATGATTAGTTTGAAGAATGTTGAGGTTGATTATTGGTGTTTGATTACTGGTTTGAGGTTGGTTGTGCCATCTGAATGTATGAATATACCCCTGTTTCTGTAGGCATGAAACTTTCCCATGAGGTAAAGGAAAGCTCCCAGCCCAGGATCTCCCCAAGAAACTCTGTCAATCAGAATATCCTATATTCACAATGCAGACAAATGCACATCACCTTTTAGCTATTTAAATACATCAAAAAGCCATTTCTTGGTCAAGAGTTATTCTTTAAATTGTTTGATTATGTGTAGTTTTAATTTTAGCTGTTGGTTTTCAAAACTTTTATCCATTTTTATGTTATCTTTTAGTCTACTTTATTATTTTAAAAAATCTCAACTATCTAAGGAGACAGATCCAAAAAATATTGCTAAGACCAATGTCAAAGAGCTTACTGCCTATGTTTTCTTCTAGGGGTGTTATAGTTTCAGGTCTTACATATAAGTCTTTAATCCATTTTGAGTTTATTTTTGTATATGGTGTAAGAAAATAGTCGTTTGGTTCTTTAGCATGTAGCTATCCAGTTTTCCCAGTACTATTTATTGAAGAGGCTGTCTTTTGCCCATTTTATATTCTTGTCTCCTTTGTCATAGATTAGTTGACCATAATTGTGGGTTTATTTCTCAGCTGTCTATTCTATTTCATCGATCTATGTGTCTGTTTTTGTGCCAGTACCATACTTCTTTGATTACTATAGCTCTGTAGTATAATTTGAAATCAGGGAGCATGTACCTCCATCCTTGTTCTTTCTCAAGATTATTTGGCTATTCAGGGTCTTTTGTGTTTCCATACAAATTTTAGAATTATTTGTTCTAGTTCTGTGAACAATGCCACTGGTATTTTGATAGGGATTACATTGAATCTGTAGATTGCATTGGGTAGTATGGTCATTTTAACAATATTAACTCTTCCAATCCACGATTACAGTATATCTTTTCATTTAATTGTGTTGTCTACATTTCCTTTTATCAATGTCATAGTTTTTAGATTATGGGTCTTTTACCTCTTTGGTTAAATTTATTCCTAGCTATTTTATTCTTTTTGGTCTTCTCACACAAGGACTACAAAAGCAAAAATAAACATATGGGACTACATCAAACTAAAAAAGCTTCTGCACAGCAAAAGAAAACATCAACAAAATAAAAAGGGAACCTACTGAATAGAAGAAAATATTTGCAAATCATATATCTGATAAGGATCTAATATCCAAAATATATGAAAATTCACCCAATTCAATATCAAAAGACCCTCTATTTGATTAAAAGATGGGCAAAAGACTTGAATAGACAATTTTCCAAAGAAAACATACAGATGGTCAACAGGTGCATGAAAAGATGTTCAAAATTATTAATATCAGGGAAATACAAATCAAACCCACAATGAGATATCACCTTACACCTGTTAGAATGCTATTATCAAAAAGACAAGCGATAAAAAGTATTGGTGAGGATGTGGAAAAAAGGGAACCCTTGTGCACTCTTTGTGGGAATGTAAATCGTGCAGCCACTATGGAAAATAGTATGGAGTTTCCTCAAAAAATTAAAAATAGAACTAACATATGATTCAGCAATTCCATTTCTGGATATTTATCTGAGAGAAAAGAAAACACGAATTCTAAAAGATATATGCACCCCAAAGTTCATTGCAGCATTATTTACAATGACCAAGATATGGAATCAATGTAAGTGTCCACTGATAATGAATGGATAAAGTGGTATATATGCAATAGGTGATTAGTCATAAAAAAGAAATCTTACCATTTGCAATAACATGGACCCAGAGTGTATTATACTGTTAAATAAGTCAGACAGAGAAAGACAAATACTGTATGATATTACTCATATGCAGAATCTAAAAAAAGAAGTGAACAAGCAAAACAGAAACAGGCTCAGATACAGAGAACAAACTGGTTGCCAGAGGAGAAGAGGGTCGAGAGATGGGAAAAATAGGTGAAGGAGACTGAGAAATAGACTTCCAGTTATAAAATAAGTAAGTCACCAGGATATAATGTAGAGCATAATTAATTTAGTCAATAATACTGTAATGACTTTGTATGGTGACAGATGGTATCTAGACTTATTGTGGTGATCATTTCATAGTGTATAAAAATATCAAATCATTATGTTGTACACCTGAAACTAATTATATTGTAAACCAATAACACTTCAATCAAAAGAGAAAAAATAACTACATTTCAATTTTTTCTTTTAAAATGAGGACAGAGAAGCACCAGGATAAGGGAGGAAGTTCTGAGGAGCTTATCTTAAATCCTGGAAATGTGGGAGACCCCTTCTCCTCCATCTTCTAACTCTGTAGGGATTTTCCAATGATATCAAAACATATTTCTCATTCCAGCATCAGATGAGAAAAGGCAATTTCAAGCAGTCTGCTCTTTAGGGAGTGTAGCAGGTTCACTAAAATGAAATAAAGCAGAACAAATAGCTGAGACTTGGTAGAATCTGCAAACATATATTTCTTCATCTTTCTATTAACACATGCTGCTTTGAAGCCCGTAGATATTTTGATATTTATATAAAGATGCCATGTATTCTAGGAACAATGTTCAGACACCAGTGCTTATACTAACACTAAATTCAGAGGACACCAACTCTAGTGACACAAATACAAGTGGATTGGTTCTGACCACAAGATTCAAATTCTTCCTAAGGGTGTTAGGTAATTTAGAAGATGAGGTAGCGCTTATGTATCTTTGGTGACTTAGAGTACAACAAGGTGTCATGTTATCAACCCATGTGAGTACAAATTAGAGCCAATGAATCAGATGCAGCTCAGAGAGGCTGGGGCATACAGCACTAAGTAGAATAAAAATTGTGGCATTTGAAAGGGGAATGAGACCAGAAGAAGAGGCCTTTGTAAATCAGGGAAACATTTAAAAACATTTTGTCTAAAACATAAACTTTTCCTGCCAATAATTGTCTTCTCCATCTCAGCCTCCACACATACTGCCATACTAGGAATCTTGTTCCCTGCCTGGTAGAAACTTGTATTGTGTTTTTCAGTTCTTGGAAGTTTGATTGTGTAATAAATCAAGTCCCATTTGTCTGAATCAAGGGCCACAGTGTGTTGGACAGAAAGGAATCTCTTTCTACAGTTAACCACCAGGGGGTAGTCTGAATCTGATTTAAGAGTAAGCGAATAGATCAAACTGAGGTAGGTTTGAGAATTTCAGGGGTGTTTTTTTTTTTTTTGGTCCACTCTTGGACTTCAAACTCTGGGAATCCAGTTTTAGGACTGCCTTATCCTTTGGGCATAAAGAAACTTCTCAAAGCAGTTTTTCCTAATCACATTTTTAGAGGGTTCTTGACTTCTTCCTCAACAAATGACTTCTTAACCTCTGCAGAGATATGATACAGGCTTGGGTCCATCCCAGACTATGCTCTCAATCTCAGAACCTCAACCTTTTCACCTTCAGAGAATGACCCTGAACCCAACAAGATGAATTTTTTTGAGCTCATGCTAGCTTGGAATAGTGTCTGAAGCATTAATATCACTCAGAATGCCAGAGAAAGGAATTAGCATTCTGAGTGGCAACTGTCCTATCACTCATTTTGCCTCTTAAGGACACTTAAAATATGGGAAGGCCAAGAAACCAAAATAGAACTCCATAATTTTAATTAGAAATGACTTTCGGTATACCTGATTCATTCAGTTGAAGTAGGTTTCATTTTCTTACTCTATTTGTCATTGAAACAATAGAATGATAAAAATTTCAAATAGTACTAGAAGCTATACAATAAAAGTAATATGTAATTCTACTCCATAATTCATCTCCCTTTGCTAGAGATAACCACTGCTAACAGGTCCTTGTTTATCCTTCCAGGAAAAAAAATATGTATGCAAACATACATATACATTTTCCCCCCGCTTTCTTTAAATGAGTGGGACCACGTTATGTACACACATCTGTGCTTTGGTTTTGTTTTTGTTTTTTTACTATATAATATTTTTTGTAGGTTATCCTTGAGAAAATGTCTTTATGCTGTTATGTGAGCTTAAATCTAGGCAGAACTCCTAGGTCAGTGATTATATGTATTTTAATTTGTTGATGGATATTATCACATTGCCTGCCAAGGAGGATGCCCCAATTTCTAGTCTCACTAACCAAATATGAGAATACCTATTTCTCCAAACCATGGCCCACACAGCACTTTCAAACACTTTGATCTTTGACACTGTATTAGATATAAAGTTATCTCATGATTTGAGTTAGTCCTTAGTTATGAGTCAGATTGAGCATATTCTGACCTGCTTATAAGCCCAGTTTTTGTTGGGATTGTCATGCTACCTTCTAGTGTCTTTGAGAACAAGAACAACATGCACCCTTTGGGGTCATGAATTACATTGTCACTGGTGTTGCCAGTGACATCCAGCAGCTGTGTATAAATACAGTATTATTTTATTATGAAACTCTGTTGAAAGACAAGGGTACTTCTATTATTACAGTGTGAGAGGAGCATTATACTTCTCATCCAACAGGCATTTGATTAACACTACAATACAACACAATCTATGCTCTGGAAAATGTTTGCATTTTCCTTTGAAATGAATTTTAGTCAAAACATTCCTCATGATTTACATACCATAAACTGCTACAAATGGCCAGATTTAGTGTTGCCAACTTATATTTGAAAGTCTTTTGCAGACTTATTTTGGTCTTAGGAAAAAGCACATTGGTCATAATTAACATTTAGAAATTTCTTTTTGGTAAGCAAACATTTTCATTCGGTATGTTCTCTGGCAGTGCCTTTTATTTGAGCTGCTTGGCTTGTATACACATAATATAAGCTAATTGTGGAAACCAGGAGCTTGGCATTCTCTCTTATTTTGATAGAAGCTGCTTTGCATAGGTTGTATTTATTAGCTATTCTAGTGACACACATCATCTGTGACTAATGTAGAAATGCTAATTGATAGTTCACAGGGAGCAGATGAAAAAGACCTTAGAATGTGACTATATTTAGGGTTGGTACATATTAAAAGAAATACAGTCCTCTTCTAGAAAGTGAGATAAAAGTAGAGCATGAAAGATGGTTTTCATCAATATTATGACCAGGTATTTTCTTAAATGGTTTTCCTACTAAATGAAAAATAGCAGCCTCAGGGCAGGGGAAATATTATGGAGTTAAAATAAAACTGGTGCTATAATTTCAATGTCTAAATAAAGTAATCTTACGTGTACGGGTATGTTTTTGGTAATACTTGGGATATGTCTGAAGTATACATTAACAACATGGTCTATTATCTAGAGGGAGCCTTAAGACTCCCCATTCATTTCCCACCCTACCTCCTGTGACAAACAGACGTTAAGCTGACCCCCATGATCTCCATCTCCTAGTACTCACACCCCTCTACAATCCTCTCCCCTAAATGTGCATGGAATTGGTGGCTTACTTATAAGCAGTAGAAGATGGCAGAGAGAATGGTGTGTCACTCCCATGATTACATTATGTTTTATAGGAGTCTCCCTTGCAGCCTTGCTCTACAGACTTCTTACAAGAAGCAAGCTGCCACATTGTGGGCTGTCTCTATGGGGAGGCCTACCTGGCAAGGAGCTGAGCATGGCCTGGGGAAGCTGAGGGCCTCAGACCTAGAGTTATAAGAAACTGAATTCTACTAAAAACCATGTGAGCTTGGATTAGAACCCCAAGGCTCTGGAGAGACCAAATTTCTGATTGACACCTTGATTTCAGCTTAGGAAACCCTGAAGCAGAAAATCCAGATAAGTTGTGCCCAGACTTCTGATGCACAGAAACTATGAAAGTAAAATGTATATTATTTAAAGATGCTAAATTTGTAGTAATTTGTTATGCAGCATAGAAAATAAATAATACACTAATAGACAAAAACCAAAACCTGTGGTATACTGTAATTTTGCTCAAAATATTTACTGCCCTTCTCTGGAGGCAAATTACACTTCCCTATTCCATTGGCATTGTGTGGTATGTAGTACCCATCCCAACAGAAGGATTATACTTTCTTGCCCTTTGAACTCAGGAGCGACCATCTGATTTTTTTTGGCCTAGAGAATGTGGATGGAAGCAAAAACTTTGAGAGCCAGCTTGAGGATGGCTATGTTTCTCTTTTCTTTCTTTACCTGTGTCTGACCTACGTTGGACATATAAACATTTCTTCTTAGAAGCCCCTGAAGATTTTAGGTTACTACAGCATAACCTTGTCTTTCTGAGGAGAATAATTCTGTCAGAAATAACTGGGTCAAATTGCTGTGCAGAGTTCTAAAAATGTTGTCTTTCAAGTGGCAGACTCTCTTAGATACTTCCCTCATTGTGTTATCTTCTTTGGTGATTGCTTCACATATTATTGTGCTCTGTGTCTTCTGTAAACAGAGTCTGGTGCAGTGGGATAGTCTGAAGCTGGGTATTCTTGGGACTCTGATCTGGAAGGACTTCTGAGGATTAGGACAGAGTTCAAGGGGAAGGACAGGTGAAGGGCACTGCTCAAGCCCTTAGAAAAGGCTCTTTCTGTGAGCTAGTTTTTGCATCCTCCTCCTCACCTTTGTAGAGCAAGGACTTCAAAGAGTAAGATGGGGTGGGGTTCAGGAGGAAAGGACTAAAGAGGACATTTGGTCTGTCTCTAACTTGGAAAAAGGGATCCCCAAGGTCATAAGTGGTACAGCCAATTTCACCAGGGTAGAAAACCAAGTTCTAACTGGTAACAATGTTTCTTTTTCTCAGAATATCTACCATGCTTTGACCCTTCAAGAATTAGCCATGTTAAGTAGTTGATCAAGGATTTAGGGAGTTTTAGATTCCTAGCATCTGTCTATTTGGAAACCTAGTGAACAGTACTGATGGTACTTAAATGTTTAAGGATAGGGTAGTAGAAAAAAGCAAGGGTGTATGTTTCACTCAAATCCTACCTTAAGTTGTTCATTTAACGAAGGACAAGAAATTTCTAAATTTCGTGTTTTTATCTAGCCACAAAATGGAGACTATTCCTAAACTCCTTTGGAAATATTTTAATGTGAAACAGGGTACATAGGAATTTGTGCATTTATTTCTACATGAGACTTAACTTTGACTTCTGTTGACTTAAGATCACCCTGCAATAAGCCTTCCTGGGTTTGAATTCTTACTCTGCCATTTAATTGCCTGTGTGACCTTGGGTAAGATCCTTAAATTCTCTGTGACTCAGTTTCCTCATCTATAAAAAACACTGATCTCCTATGATTCTGTGAGAATTATGGGGATTAACTAGTACATGTAAAGTGCCTGCTTAATAAAGTTTAATGAACCTAACCTAACTCTTATTATTACCTCTAGTGCTTCATAGTGAAAAAACTTCTGACCGTATTATTGTTGAGGAGACCTCAATACATCCAAAGTAGCATTTCATTCACTTTCAGTTCTTTTCCTGTGCTTCCAGATTGGCTGTATCACACATTTATTAGAAAAACTGTAAAAATCACAGCTTTCTTTAAGCCTCCTTTCTTGTTATAGTCCCCCTACCAGCTGTTTGCTCTCTAGCAACAAAGTTAGAACTATGGTTAAAAAAATCCAGTTATGCTAATAAAAGAAAGAAAAAAAGGTTTTTGCTTTAGATATAGTCACTGGCTTTCTTTGCAACAGCTCATCAGCTAACTGCAAGTGTTCTGATATGCACTCTACCCCTTTGTCATTAGCAGCCCTGCCTGCCTGCATGGTATAATACAATTTCCTTCTAGGGCAACAGGCTTGACCTGAGGACAGGACAGAATTAGTAATTAATTGGTGGAGGCTGAGGAAAACTAGTCATTAGTGGAAGGCAAACAGTGTAAAATATAGTCTGAAGTAAAGCATCAAAATCAGGTTAGATCTAAGTGAGGTTAAGGTTTGAGAGATTCTGCTCAGAGTGGGCAGGGTTTGGGTCAATGGGAGGCTTTAGAATGGCCACGATTCTTGTTGGTGTTTGGTATCTAGAGTGTGAGGATAAAGGAAGGCCTGACTGAAATGAGGTGAAGGATCTGAAAGCATGGTCCAGCCCTGGAGAAAAAGTATCTATAGGAATTAGGAGAAAGGGGCAGGACCATATTGTTCAGGGTGGAAAGTTAAGCCAAAACAGGCTCTAGGGTCCTCCAAGTGTGATGGGGGGTTGATTAGGAAGGATGTAGCTCACCAGTCATTTGGGGAACAAGGCCACTGTTCACTGAGGGATGCTTCTATGTGCTAAAGTGAGACCCAAAAAGAACCACCAGGCCTGATAGCACTGGACCAGGACCTGGCTGGGGCTGAACTCTCAAGAGGAAGACACTATTACCAGCAGCTTGGGGTGAGCCTGAAACAGATATAGAGTTTAAATCTTAATGCATTATTTTCTTTGCCTATTTTTTTATTTTTAAAGGGGTCAAAAGAACAACCTCTACTATTGTTAGCCTCCAGCTGTTTGCTGACATGTGTGGAAAGAGAAATTTGGAAAGATCTGGTACTTGACCTCATCAGCATGTGTAGTTTCACTTTTTTGTATGTGAATGCCCTTATCCAAAATTAGATTTGAATAGCATGTTTGTTTCCAACAAACTAATCTTAATGTTTATTTAAGTAAAGCCAATTAATTAGCTAGTAAGGGTAATTACAACTGTTAACTAATTTATAAAATCCTATCAAATTTACTTTGGAGATTTAAGGAAAATGGTGGTTAAATCCTTAAATCTTAAGAGAGTATGTTTTATTAGATGACTACATCATTATAAAAAGGCTAAATTAGGATCTTTTAAACAAAAAACAGAAATGATAGAATAAACCTAATATGTTCTTTAAATTTTCACACCTGAGCTTTTTTTTTTTTAACTTTATTGGGGTATAATTGCTTTACAATGGTGTGTTAGTTTCTGCTTTATAACAAAGTGAATCAGTTATACATATACATATGTTCCCATATCTCTTCCCTCTTGCGTCTCCCTCCCTCACACCCTCCCTATCCCACCCCTCCAGGCGGTCACAAAGCACCGAGCTGATATCCCTGTGCCATGTGGCTGCTTCCCACTAGCTAGCTACCTTACGTTTGTTAGTGTATATATGTCCATGACTCTCTCTCGCCCTGTCACACCTCACCCTTCCCCCTCCCCATATCTTCAAGTCCGTTCTCCAGTAGGTCTGTGTCTTTATCCCTGTCTTACCCCTAGGTTCTTCATGACATTTTTTTTTTTCTTCTTAAATTCCATATACATGTGTTAGCATACGGTATTTGTCTTTTTCTTTCTGACTTACTTCACTCTGTATGACAGACTCTAGGTCTATCCACCTCATTACAAATAGCTCAATTTCGTTTCTTTTTATGGCTGAGTGATATTCCATCGTATATATGTGCCACATCTTCTTTATCCATTCATCCGATGATGGGCACTTAGGTTGTTCCATCTCCGGGCTATTGTGAATAGAGCTGCAATGAACATTTTGGTACATGACTCTTTTTGAATTTTGGTTTTCTCAGGGTATATGCCCAGTAGTGGGATTGCTGGGTCATATGGTAGTTCTATTTGTAGTTTTTTAAGGAACCTCCATACTGTTCTCCATAGTGGCTGAACCAATTCACATTCCCACCAGCAGTGCAAGAGTGTTCCCTTTTCTCCACACCGTCTCCAGCATTTATTGTTTCTAGATGTTTTGATGATGGCCATTCTGACTGGTGTGAGATGATATCTCATTGTAGTTTTGATTTGCATTTCTCTAATGGTTAATGATGTTGAGCATTCTTTCATGTGTTTGTTGGCAGTCTGTATATCTTCTTTGGAGAAATGTCTATTTAGGTCTTCTGCCCATTTTTGGATTGGGTTGTTTGTTTTTTTGTTATTGAGCTGCATGAGCTGCTTGTAAATTTTGGAGATTAATCCTTTGTCAGTTGCTTCATTTGCAAATATTTTCTCCCATTCTGAGGGTTGTCTTTTCGTCTTGTTTATGGTTTCCTTTGCTGTGCAAAAGCATTGAAGTTTCATTAGGTCCCATTTGTTTATTTTTGTTTTTATTTCCATTACTCTAGGAGGTGGGTCAGAAGGGATCTTGCTGTGATTTATGTCATAGAGTGTTCTGCCTATGTTTTCCTCTATGAGTTTGATAGTTTCTTGCCTTACATTTAGGTCTTTAATCCATTTTGAGCTTATTTTTGTGTATGGTGTGAGGGAGTGATCTAATCTCATACTTTTACATGTATCTGTCCAGTTTTCCCAGCACCACTTATTGAAGAGGCTGTCCTTTCTCCACTGTACATTCCTGCCACCTTTATCAAAGATAAGGTGTCCATATGTGCATGGGTTTATCTCTGGGCTTTCTATCCTGTTTCATTGATCTATCTTTCTGTGTTTGTGCCAGTACCATACTGTCTTGATTACTGTAGCTTTGTAGTATAGTCTGAAGTCAGGGAGCCTGATTCCTCCAGCTCCTTTTTTTGTTCTCAAGATTGCTTTGGCTATTCCATACAAAATTTGTTTCCATACAAATTGCGAAATTTTTTGTTCTAGTTCTGTGAAAAATGCCAGTGGTAGTTTGATAGGGATTGCATTGAATCTATAGATTGCTTTGGGTAGTAGACTCATTTTCACAATGTTGATTCTTCCAATCCAAGAACATGGTATATCTCTTCATCTATTTGTATCATTTTTAATTTCTTTCATCAGTGTCTTATAATTTTCTGCATACAGGTCTTTTGTCTCTTTAGGTAGGTTTATTCCTAGATATTTTATTCTTTTTGTTGCAGTGGTAAATGGGAGTGTTTTCTTGATTTCAATTTCAGATTTTTCATCATTAGTATATAGGAATGACAGAGATTTCAGTGCATTAATTTTGTATCCTGCTACTTTACCAAATTCATTGATTAGCTCTAGTAGTTTTCTGGTAGCATCTTTAGGATTCTCTATGTATGGTATCATGTCATCTGCAAACAGTGACAGCTTTACTTCTTCTTTTCCGACTTGGATTCCTTTTATTTCCTTTTCTTCTCTGATTGCTGTAGCTAAAACTTCTAAAACTATGGTGAATAAGAGTGGTGAGAGTGAGCAACCTTGTCTTGTTCCTGATCTTAGTGGAAATGCTTTCAGTTTTTCACCATTGAGGATGATGTTGGCTGTGGGTTTGTCATATATGGCCTTTATTATGTTGAGGAAAGTTCCCTCTATGTCTACTTTCTGCAGGGTTTTTATCATAAATGGGTGTTGAATTTTGTGGAAAGATTTTTCTGCACCTATTGAGATTTTCAGATGGTTTTTCTCCTTCAATTTGTTTATATGGTTTATCACATTGATAGATTTGCGTATATTGAAGAATCCTTGCATTCCTGGAATAAACCCCACTTGATCATGGTGTATGATCCTTCTCATGTGCTGTTGGATTCTGTTTGCTCCACCTGAGGTTTTTTAAGCATGAAGGTATTTACTTTGATTGATAAAATAAATAATATATCAAAAAAGATTCTTTTAAGTTAGTTACTTTTTAAACAGAAAATTTTTGTCAAAAGAAAATCATACCTTATTGGGATGTGAGGGATTTTATTGTTTATCAGGGGAATGAAGAAGATTCAACCCCTGACTTGAGGGATTTTACCTTTCTTTGAATTTCTGGTAGTCATAAATAGAAATATATATGGCTATACAAACATATATGTTATAGCCAAAGTCTGGAACACGTGATTTTTGATAATCAATAGGAAAATTTATAATTAACTTAAACAGCTGGCTGAGAACCAAAATTTCATACAGGAAAAAAGAAAACAACTCTCCTTGTAAGTCAAATAACACTGCTACCAGCCAAATGTTGCATTAGATAGATAAACACAAACTTGCTGACTTCCAAATATATGTTGGTCATTAGCCAGCTGAAACAAAAACTGAAGTCAACATTATCTAACAAATGTTACCTCATTTGAAATTCAGACTATAGCTCATAATATTTTGGTGACAGACTGATTTTAAGTCAGTGGGAAAACTGTGTTTGAGATGTATTAATGTTTTTCTCTCTTTTGCATTTGCATGTACGTGATCTTCTGACTAGTTAGTCTGATTCATCCATTTGCCTAATAAAGCAGTCATTAGCTTTAGTTTAACAAAATAAGGTTTGGAGTAGAGAAAATAATTATGAAACCTAGAATTTATTAAGAGAGAAAATGAGTTTAATAATTCCTTTAGCATTTTAGTGTGCACTTTTGTTTGCCTATTCAATAACCAATAACTTTTCCTCTGTTCTAACAGAACCTGATTTGGTTCAATTACCCTATTGGGCCATGTTTCTTAGGCAAGATATGTGACTGCACCAGCACAGGGCTGAAACATGACAGGTCTGAGCCAATCATGCTGTTCCCTTTCCTTTGCCAAAAAGTAGTTTTAGGTATAAGCACATGATGCACTTCTGAGAAGTGAGATGCTGAAGATATTTCTGATCAAGGTTTTCCTTGCTATAAAAAGTCCCACTAATGTTGCTTTGGCAACTAATTGAATGCGTGAATTAGCTAAATGGTTATATCATTTGGTTGTTAGTGAGAGTAGGTTTAAATAGGCATGTAGTATATAAAATAATTATAGAGGAAGCACTGTGCATTAATTTAATTAGCATTAAATAACTAATTATTATTCAGGATGCCAAAAGTAAAACCAAACCCACATTGAGGTGCTCACTAGAATGGGTAATGAAACATAAGTGAATATACAAGGGTTGACAAGAATGTGAGGCAACCATAACTCTTATGTGCTGCTGATGTGTGTTACTCTTGAGTTCTTTTAAAAGTTTACAAAAAATAAATAAATCTGACAGAGGAAAAAGCAGTTATCTTCAGCCACTAGATAGTACTGCACTTTCCTGTGACATCTAAATGGTGGCAGCTGTCATGTGGCTGTCAACTGGCTAAGGATGGCAGGACAGAAAGATGTAGGGAAACTGTCTTTGATGATACAGTCGAGCACTGAATTAACCAACCTGTAATGGCCCTACCTTGGGAATAATCACATCAGATAATGCCATTTCCTTAATGTCTAAGTCAAATTGAGTTGACATTGTCTGTTATCTGCCACTGAAGGCATTCTAGTTGATACTTGTTCATTAACATATCAAGAGCCAGCCCTGACCATCTAGATCATAGTTTCTTCCATAATATTAGAGAGTATAGCCCTTCCATCATTAAGAAGGAGACATAGGAATAGTTCACAGAGGAATAAGAAGGGTATAACATGAGGGGAGGCTATTTGAGAAAGGAAGGGGAAACATACCATTCTTGTGCAAGGAATTATGGGAATAGAGGGGTGAAGATGAGACATGGACTACTCCTGATTGACTGAAGTCCTGGACATATAGAAACTGCAAAGCAGAGCATCTTTTGCACCAACTGATATTTGAAATTCTAGGCTAAGATTGTATTGTAAAGCGCCTAGACCAACATGTGGGAGATTGCATCCATGTTAGAGGAGTGGTACTGGCAGAGGGCAGGCCTCAGCTTAGCTCCTCTGAGCCAACTTTGTTTTTCATGTAGTAGAAATAGGGATCCCAAATCCTAGGATTCCTCTGAGGTGTGAAGACAGAAAGTTAGCCAAGAGTTTGGGTGGGGAGCTTGCCAGAAAAAATAGTGACTGTAAGTATAAAAGTGTAGTGAGTGCAGTATCCAAGGACTTTTTGGCCAACTACCTAGGATTCACAGCCAGCCCAAAGTGTGTTTGCAACACCATTGAGAGCTGAGTTCAGGCCAGTAGGGAGAACCCCTGAGCCCTAAGCAAGCTGAAGGAGAACAGGTCATGAGTTTGTTCTCTAGTGTATGTATCAGTTATGGGTGCCAGTGGGGTCACTAGTGACCAGACAAACAAGGAAATGTGAGTTGATTAAGAGCAAAGAGAGGGACTTCCCTGGTGGTGCAGTGGTTAAGAATCCGCCTGCCAATGCAGGGGACACAGGTTCGATTCCTGGTCCCGGAAGATCCCACATGCCGTGGAGAAACAAATCCCATGAGCCACAACTACTGAAGCCTGCACACCCTAGCACCTAGAGCCCATGCTCTGCAACAAGAGAAGCCACTGCAGTGAGAAGCCCATGCACCACAACGAAGAGTAACTCCCGCTTGCTGCAACTAGAGAAAGCCCGTGCACAGCGACAAAGACCCAACACAGCCCCACCACCCCAAAGAAAAAAAAAATGAGCAAAGAGAGCTGCACAGGGCACTTAGTATAAATAAGAGACTCTCTTCCTATGCCAACAAAGGATCCAATGAGCCATTCCCAGATGACACCTGGGGAAGGCTAGAGAGAAGGTGAGGAGACCTGAAAGACTGAAAGAGACTAAGCATCCCTAAGAGGCTATTGAAACCAAGCATTACATGTTTTCTTCATGCTTCTCTGACCCTGTTACAGGCAGTCCTTGGTTTGAATCTTTGCCCCATGGTTTGCTAATTGCATTGCTAAGGCATATAATTTAAGCCTCACAAGCTTTAGTTGACACCTGTCATGAACATGAATAATAAATTGTACACTAGGGCTCTTGTGAGCATTACAAGTTACATCTACAAAGTACCAAACCAGGCAAGGTAGATTACTTTGACATGAACCGTATGACTGTGCTTTTCTCTTCTGAAGACCAGAGTAGAAATGTAGATGGGGCACATTGGATGATTTATCCCAGGCAGGAGACTGGTTACCCTGGGGTAAACTGTGAGTTAGAGATCAGAGCAATGGTCACCCCTGGAAATGCTCTGTCGGGGTTGAGCCTAGAACCAAGAGTGACTTGATATCACAATACATTTCTCAGAGTCTGGTGAAATCAAGTTATGATTCACACAGGATCTGGGAGGAGGACAGAGTCTTGAGGTGGGGAGATTAACTTGGCCTAGGTTTGGGGAGTTGGGGTAACCCAGGGAATATGAGAGGAGAGGAAACCTGATGGGTAGTTGAATCCCTCTTTCATCCCTCCATCATGAAGAAAATGTTCTTCAACTTTCTTCACGTTTCAGACCCAAACATTCAAACCTCACCTGTATTCATAGAAACACCTACCTAGCATCCCCAAATATATATCAATAGAAAATGCCTCAGTGTAGGAGCTGAGTGGAAAACGAAACAGTGCTCATAGGGAGGCAGCTGAGATGGTATCTTTGCTTCCACTTGCTAGAGATGGGAATCTGGTCTAGTTGGGATGGACATAGACATCAGAATATTATTTTGTCTAGTTGAATCAGTATCCGATTTTCAGCCAATTTTCTACTTTGTAAATTCAGTACATGATTTTTGACTTGAGTGGGAAATAACTCCATTGAGATGAACAATTAACTTGACTGTTGTACTTGTGTGTTAGGGCTGCCATAACAAAATACAATACAGTGGGTGGCTTAAAAAACAGAGCAAAAATTTATTGTCTCATAGTTATGAAGCTAGAAAACTGAAATCAAGGTATTGGCAGGGCCCTCTAAAACTCTGCGGAGAACTCTTCTTTGCCTCTTCCTAGCTCCTGGCTGTTGCTGGCAGCCCTTGACATTCCCTGGATTGCAGCTGCATCAATCTAATGTCTGCCTCTGTCACCCCATGGCTGTCTTCACGTAGTGCCTGTCTCTCTGTCCAAGTTTTCTCTTTGTATAGGGACAGTAAGTATGTTGGATTAGATCCCACCCTAATGACCTCATTTTAACTTATTACCTCTGTAAGACTCTATTTCCAAAAAATGTCATATTCAGAGGTACTGGAGAGTACACACCTCTTTTTTGGGGGTGGGGGGGAACACATTTGAACCCATAACAGTCTACTCTCTGGCCTTCCAAAATTCATGTCCTTCCCACATGCAAAGTACATTTATCACATCCCAACATTCCCAAAAGTCTTAATCATTCCAGCATCAACCCTAAGTCCAAAACAGACCTCATGCTAAACAGAACAGCAAGTGTCAACAAATTTCAAAGGATTGTAATCATACAGATACAGCCTCTAACTACAGTGGAATTAATCAAGAAACCAGTAACAGAACAATAACCAGAACATTTATAAATTCTTAAAAATTGAGTATCACATTTCTAAATAATCCATGGAAAAGAAATAACAGTTAAAATTAGAAAAAGAGGGCTTCCCTGGTGGCGCAGTGGTTGAGAGTCCGCCTGCCGATGCAGGGGACACGAGTTCGTGCCCTGGTCTGGGAAGATCCCACATGCTGCAGAGCGGCTGGGCCCGTGAGCCATGGCCGCTGAGCCTGCACGTCCGGAGCCTGTGCTCCGCAACGGGAGAGGCCACAGCAGTGAGAGGCCCGCGTACCGCAAAAAAAAAAAAAAATTAGAAAAAGATGTGGTATATATAAACAATGGACTATTACTCAGCCATAGAAAAGAATGAAATAATGCAGTTTACAGCAACATGGATGGACCTAGAGATTATCATACTGAGTGAAATAAGTCAGACAGAGGAAGACAGATACTATATGATGTCACTTATATGTGGAATCTAAAAAAATGATACAAATGAATTTATTTACAAAACAGAAACAGACTCACAGACATAGAAAACAAACTTATGGTTACCAAAGGGGAAAGGGGGAGAGGGATAAATTAGGAGTATGGGATTAACAGGTACACACCACTATGTAAGAAACAGCAAGGATTTACTACATAGCACAGGGAACTATATTCAGTATCTTGTAATAACCTGTAATGGAAAAGAATCTGAATATATATATATATATATATATATATATATCTGAATCACTTTGCTGTATACCTGAAACTAACACAATGTTGTAAACTATACTTCAAAAATAAAAAAGATACCACCAAGAATCAGGAATAGATGAAACATTTCTATCTGGACTAGACTCCCAGATAGATGTGCAATGAAACTGATTCTGGTCAGAGGGTTTGGGAGATATCAGATAGCTTCTTGATCTCCATGTTTCTCTTCTATCCACCCAGACCCCCAGGATGTGGCTCTGGGCCTGGGCTGAGCCATATCCACCCTGAGGAGCAGTTAAGGTCTGAATAGTTTGGTTTGATCCCTGGTTTAGGTGCTGGCCCTAAATTCTGGACTCTACATGGGTGGGCAGAGGGCACACTGCCCATGACCCTGATGTTTTGCCTTTGTGGAGGTGAAAATGGGGAGGTCTTGGGGGGATGGCATGGACCCTGAGAGGTGTGAACAAAAGTGATATTCAAGCTATAGAAATATCAGGAATAAGCCAAGTATGTGTATTCCACTGATTCTGTTCAAGCTTGTACTGTGCAATAAGACAAGAAAAACAAAAGGCATAAAGATTGAAAAAAAAATTCGAAAAAATTTTGAACTGACTAATAATGAATATATGACATGTTAAAGCCTGTGGGATCCTGCTAAAGCAGGACTGGGGGAAATTTATAGCTTTAAAAATATAAATAGAAAAGAGGAAAGATTAAGAATTAGTTATCTAAGCTTCCATCTCCAGGAACTAGAAAAAGAAGAGCAAATAAAATACAAAGAAAGAAGAAGGGAAGAAAGATAAAGAGAACAAGTCAGTGAAACAGAGAAAAATTGTAAATGCTAGAGATGAGTTGTTTGAAAATATTAATAAAATTGACAGACTTCTATAAACATGGGCTAAGAAAATAAAAGATAGAAAACAGCTGTTCAATAGAAAGAAAGTAAAAGGGACTATTACTATAGATCCTACAGGGATGTAAAAATAAGTTGATATTATGAATGGTGCTATATCTGTTAAATAAATTGAATCTGAATATAAACAACATTCCTGCAAAGAAAAATTCCTGGCCTATAAGGTTTCACTGATGATTTCTTTCAAATATTTAAAAAGAAAAAATAATAGCAATTTCACACAAACATTTGAAAATAGAGAAAAAAGGGGACATTCCCTTATTTCTTTTTAGGACAAAATATACTGATCCCAAAACTCTATGTGGACACAAGAAAATTATAAGCCAATATCTGTAAACTTAGATACAAAAATGCTAAACAAAATATTAACAGATCAAGTTCAGCAAGTATGTGACCAAGAAGAGTTTATTCCAGAAATGAAAGATTGGTTTAATATTTGAAAATTAATCAGTGTAATTCACCACATTAACATAATCAATGTTTAAAAAGCATTTGTTAAAATTCAGTCATTCTCTATTTTAAAAACTCAGCAAAATAATAATAAAAGGAAGTGCTCTTAATTTAATAAAGATTATCTACCAAAAAAAACTACATCTAAAATTGTAGTTAGTGGTGAAATAGTAAAATTTTCTTTCTGAAGTTGAGAAGAAAATGATGTATACCATGACCACTTGTAATCGCAGTGTCTTAGTTATTTTAGTCATTGGAGTAAGAGAAAAATTTGAAAAGAATAAAAATTGGAAAGAGGGAGCAAAACTGCCATGAAATATAGGTGATGCAATTGTAAATATAGAAAATCCAAAAGTATCTGCAAAAAACTGGAATAATTAGCAATAGAATTTAACAAGTATGCTGAATATAAATCAACATTCAAAAGTCAATTATTTCTATATACTAACAACAAGCACTGAAGAATAAAACTTTAAAAACATTATTTAACACAAGATCAGAAATTATAAAATTCTTAGGAATAAATAAGACAAGAGATATGTAATCTACACTAAAAACTACAAAGCACTGCTCAAAGAAATCAGAAATAAATAAAAGGAGTGATATATCATGTGCATAGATTGCAAGACTCAATAGTGTTAACATATCAGTTTTCTTCAGATTACTCTGTTGATTCAATATAATCTCAATCAAAATTCCATTTTGTAGAAATAAGCCAATTTTCATATAAATTTTAAATCAGTAGTCATGTTAAATTCACTTACTAACTTTTCTAGTTTGTAGATACTTTTTGACTTTTCTATATCCACAGCCTGTCTCTCTCTTATTTGACAGATCAAAAAGAAGTGTACCAGTCTTGGAGTCAGGATCTGTATCCAATTTCTGTCACAGACCTCCTGGGGAGAGCAAGCCAGGAAATCTTTCAGACCCTCAGTTTTCCCATGGACAGAGTGGAGATTGGGCTGTATGATCTCTATGGTCTTGTGCAGGTATACATTTTATAGATTTATCAAGTATAAATAAAAAATATCATATCCATCTCAATGGCTAAACATCATAACATCCAAAATAAATCCAGAAACTTTTGTTGAAATATCGATTACTGAAAGGGAGAAAAATTATAGGAAAATTGTTGTTTCCTCATGTATTAATTTTATGGTTTTCTTCTTGTTGCTCTGAGCTATAAAATGGTAATTTCTTCACACTGAACAAAAAAGGTAAATTTACTGTGTGATGTTTTTATCTTAAATTTTGAGGAAATGTAATTTTACCTCCTTTTATGGGCATTTAAATCATCTTTTATAATATAAAAATGACGGGGTTATTAGGTAGTCTGTTTGCAGTGGTAAGTATAGAACTTTAATACACCTAAAATATTTAAAATTGAAAGCATTAAATAATAATGGCATTAAAGTAATTTCAAGGGCAAATTAGGTATAATTCTTAAGTGAGTTAAAATTTAGCTTTAGTGTAATAATAGAAACAAGAAAGAAAAAACAATGTTCAAACTGTAATTCTCTCTCCATGAAAGATATGTAGATGATGGACGCTAGTCCAGTAAAAACTGCTTGGGGCAGGTATGCCCAGCTTTGTCCAACCCCAGAAGCTTTTCCTTCTGGTATGACTGAAAAAATAATTATCTTTTCAATGCAGCAATACCCAAATATTTAAAATTAACTTTCAAATTAATAATTTTAAAATAATGAATTTGCTTGGGAGGTGGAGAGGACCTGGAACAATGAAAAAGAGATATTGGATTATGGGAGGAATATCTTTTCCAGGGTAATATTTGTTCTCTCTAGCATGATTATAATTTATTGATCTCTTCCTTTTCCGTTATTTCTTTGTAGATTCATAGCTTATTATCAAGTTCCCATTACCTTGCTCCCTTTTTTGCCTTCTTCACTTTTTAGTTCCCTAGTCCTGTTTTTCTTGCCAAATCAAGAGTAGTGAAGTAAGGCTATAGTGATTGTATATTTTGCCTTCCTCAGAGTGTTTAGGATGATAAAGTAAATCATTAAGAATTTTATTTGCATTCTGTGATTCCATTGAGCAGTACTGCCTTTTAGGCAAGTATGGCCTCTATCCCTGAGGCATAGACCACGGACCCTGGACTTTGGGTAGAGCCTTCATAAAAATTTTTCTAAGTCTCCTTTCATAGCCTGGAACTGAACAGGGCTGCCAGTGAGCACTTTCCAGATCAGGTGCACAGAAATTTTTGTAAGTCCTTGTCCCTATTTTTCCTCTTTGGGGCACTCTCAATCCCTCTACTCTGTAAGGTTAGGAAGACCAGATGCTCAGAAATGTTCTGGGATTTGATCCTCCGGGGTCATCCCAGGCTCCTCTCATCTTGAACTGGTTCCTAAGAATTAAATAAGTAGTATCAGTGAACTGTAGAGGCAACAAGATCTATGTTGTTTCCATGCAAACAAGTTCTGAAGGCCGTGGTACTGTAGGTAGTAACAGCACTATTACCTTTTTCTCACAGTGGGAGATATGAAATTAGATAGGAATGACACATTTGACAATAAAGAACATGACAAGATGGTTCTCAGACCTGAACAGGAATAGATGTTGCCTCAACACTATGAAGAATCTTCTCTGACTGGGCAATTAAGAAATATTTAAGGACTTCTCTACCCATGTTTCTAAATATTTATTGATAAATAACCATACTTCACATGGACCCAAGGATTTTATAATCCTTTTAAAATAAAATTGCTTACATAAACAGGGGGATTCACATACCCTAGGGACAGCCCTGGCTGAGAGAAACAAAGAAGACTTTGGAGTTGATAGTTAATTTCCTGGTCTCTGGGCTGTATCCTTGAGGTTGAAGTCAGGTGTATGAACTATTATGAACTAGCAAGGGCATACCTGACACAAGCTAAGACTGCAGTGCTGTCAGGGTGGAGGACAATAATTGCCAATTATTATTGAGAAAAACAATATCATAATCATAGCAGTTTTCTTCAAAGACCTGTTGGAGGTAAGGCTGGATGGAAATGTAAGAACTAATAATGAAGTTGGTGGTGAGGAGAACTGAAAACAGGCTGGGACAATGTGATGAGCAATGCATTTGCACAGTTCAGAATAGACCATTAGTGGCTAGTATGCTCTATGGAAACCCCTTTATGTAGGGAGCCAGTACAGTGAGAAGTGGGACCTTAGAGGAACCATTATCAATCAGCTGGACATGGAAAAATTAAGACTGCATGCTCCTTGAAGGGAGAGACTGACTCATTTATCACTGGGATTGCAGAATCTATCTTCTAGCCTAAAATATAGGAAACGCTCTGGAAATGTTTGTTGGATGACTGAATGAAAACACTCAAAAGAAAGAACAAAGTTTTATCATTTTGAGGATTGGAAAAATACAGAAGCCAGATTACCAGGCTTGCCTTACGTTTTCATGAGAATGTTTCCTTCAACTTTAATTGGAAAAAAATGTTAGTAGATGCAGTCAGATTGGATTTTAGGGTCATAAAAGAGACAGATCAGCACAACGAACAGTCTTACAGGAAAGTTAGAATAGGGTTCTGTTTATTCTGAGAGGACCCATTTCCACAAAAACAGAATTGAATCCAGAGGCTTACTGGGAGGTGATAATACTCTTAGTGGGACCACAATTATTTTTGTGGCTCAAGACACAAGAGTTAATTACAACTTTCCATAATGGACTTCCTCATGTTCCTGCTAGGGAGTGAACAGATCTTTTTCCATTAGTAATTTCCCCTGAAATTCCCACTTTGCTGATTCTGTTGATAAGACAGAATCACACAGCTCCATCTGGTCCTACATCTGCTTGTCCCCATCTATGTGTCCCTGAAGTGGGAACAATCTTGCTCTCTTCAGAGCTTTCTATGGCTGGCCCTGCAGTTGTGGCACAGGAGACCTCACCTTGGATTGTGCTGCTTGGTGGGTCTGTTGTCCTTTTGAATTATATTAAGTACTTATTTCGTGTAGGATGGAGGTGGACAGGGTGCCTGCTTATCTATGCTGACAATGTGCCTAAAAGAGAGGACTACAGAGAAAACAAAGCTTAAAACTAAATTTACCTGCATCCTCATATCCTTCCTCCACAGACACCTACTTTACTGTTGGTAATAATGGGTTGGGATTATATTGGTTATGCATTTAACTTGATTTATGTCATTAGCTAATTAGTAGAGGTTTCTAAGCAAAGACTTTTTTGTGGACACTCTTTGGGACACTCATGTTTTTCCCAAAGTGACTTTACATGGCATGCAGGGAACATGCTGACCTCTGTAGCCCTTTATCTTGCACCAACATTTTTTAGTCCATCTACAACCATTCAAATTATGTCAAAACACAAAAAATGAGATTATATTCTAAATTACAATGAGAAGTGTAGGCCATATTTCAATGTGATTTCACACAATAGTGTGCTCTGCACAAGGTGGGCGCTGGTCACCATAGTGTTCTTTCCCTGGTAAGGCTGCTGTGATGTCAGCCATTTACTGAATGACACTTCCTTTTGGGATGCAGTTCATGGCTCCTAAGATAGAAGTAGCTGAAGCTCCAGACCTAAGTCTCCATTTTCTTCACATCACTCAAAACAGACAAGTCATTCCAAATACTGGGATTCCATGGGGTGACCCTTTTCTCTACCCACTTTCTTTATGAGGATCTGGACTAAGCCTTCCAGCCACGTGCAGTACTTCCCCTGCTTTCTTGATCCAGCATCCTCCCACCCCGACAGCTCTCCAGGCTTTATTCATAAGTATACAGGTGTGCCCTAGAATTAACTATATATCCAAAGAAATTAAAAGCAGGATCTCAAAGATTATATCTGCACCTCCCCCCATCATGTTCATTGTAGCATTATTCACAATAGCCCAAATATAGAAATAGCTGAATGTGTCCATAGATGGATGAATGGATTTTTAAAATGTGGTAAATACACACAGTGGAATATTATTCAGCCTTAAAAATAGAAGGAAATCCTACCATTTGCAACATGAATGACCTTGGGGACATTATGCTAAGCAAAATAAGCCAGACTCAGGAGGACAAATACTACATGATACCACTTACCTAAAATCTAAAAATGTGACTCACAGAAGCAGAGAGAAGAATGGTGATTACCAGGGTCTGGGGATGGGGGAAATGGAGAAGTCTGAGTTGAAGGATACAAAGTTTCTTTTGTGCAAGATGAATAAGTCCTAGAGATCTCCTGTGTAGCAAAGTGCCTGTACTTAATAACACTATACTGTATATTTTAAAATTTGCTAAGAGGTAGATCTTATGTTGTACTCTTATCACAAAATAATAAAGAGGGCAGGAAGAAATGTTAAGAGGTGATGGATATACTTATGGCTTAGACTGTGGTGAAGGTTTCATGGATGTAAACTTATCTCCAGACTCATCAAGTTGTATATATTAAATATATACAGCTTTTTGTATGTCAATCATACCTCAATAAAGTAGTTTATAAAAACAAACACCCAGAAGCAGAAGCGGTAGATGAGAGCACAGTGCTCTTGTGGGCTAGTTGGGTGGTATAATCGCTGAATACTAAGACTGACATACATAAAAGCCATGGCATAACTAGGGGAGTCTAGCCACAATCCTTGCTAACCTCTAGTCAGTATGAAAACTAGACTCCAGTCTTGACAGTCTGTATTAAGAATGAGGGCAATTTTGTTATGCTATTTGTCACTCAGAAAGAATGCAAAAACATATGTAACTATAGTGTTTCAGTAATATTATCATAAAGCATTTAATAAAGAAAAAAGTTGTTTTTACCCTCATCCAGAATGTAAATTGTGCTATCAAAACAATGTGCTAGATTATTCTAACCAGAGTAGATGGGAATGGTAAGATTTTAATTAAAAAAAAAGTACACTCTATTATTTTTTGCTTTCTAATAATTCATTCAAAATTAAAAATACATATTATTAAGGGGCTTCTATTTAATAATTTACTATAATGAAATTCTAAGTCATGTATATTATGTCTTTCTCTGCTTTTTTTATCTCACAATCAAGAATTTTATTTTCTATCACTCTCATTGTGTGGGCCAGTACTGATTTCCCTCTTCTCTTACCTCCCAGTTTCTTCTGAATTCTCCAGAATCTGACCCAATGTGCCTTTTGGTGCACCCCTGAGGCCACCATCTGAGTCTGATTCAAAAGTCAGGAAGGATGTTATAAGCCTCCTTTCAAGAAGGTAGTGTCATGTATTCATTTCTATAACTTTCAGGATTCATACTATAGATGGTACCTTGAAGAACCTGAAACAGTCCCGGTGGCTCTCATTCCCTTCCCAGAGAGATTTCTTTTTTCTTTGTAGGATAAGGTCCATTACTCTTGTACAATTTCTGGGAACAGAAACTTTAGATAGAGTACATTTTTCACCTACTTTCCTGACTGATAAAAATTGATGTAATTTAAAGCAACATCTTGAAAATAGATGTACACATTTGGTAGGCAATATAGTTAATATTTCCTGAACATTTTTTATGAACCAAGAACTAGATTAAGGACATTCCATGGATTAACTAATTTATCCTTTATAGCAACCTTATGTGTAGATACTCTTATACTATTCTTACAGATGGAGAAATTGAAGTTTAGGAAAGTGATTTTGCCTACAGGAAATAGGTAATGGGCGATAGGGCAGAGGTTCCAATGCAGGCAGTGTGACTCCACAAGCCACACTCTTAATCACTGTGTTGTATAATTAACTTGAACAGTTGCTCAAGACTAATTTCCATAGTGGCTTATTTAACTATTTAAATCATGAGAAATCACGTAACCTGGCTGCGTCTCAGATTCTTCATTTATTACAAAAGAGGATTGTTCAAAATGGTGATTTTTGTCTTTTTCAGTTTCATAATTGTATGAGGGATTAGGAATTAGAATCCTTGGAGAGATTACATTGCCTCTTCTAAAAAATTTCTATAACACTCAGCATCACTTAGTTGCTGGGTTTACCACTATGTATGTTTTAGAACCAGAATGTAGTTTAAAACTAGTGAAATCCCACTTACGGATGTGTTACTCTCACCCTTTCCGTTATTTCCATTTCAACTATTTCACAAAGCATTTACTTAAAACTAGGAAAATAGGACCATAATATGTAGCACGTGTATGTGTGTGTGTGCGTGTGAAAAAGTAAAAGATTGTGTATGAGAGTATAAGAGTTGGGTATGTAAAAGAGTATGTAAGAGAGAGTGATATGTGTATGAGAATGAGTGTGAGACTGTGGGAAAATATGTTTGTGGAACAGTGTGAGCATGTGAGAGTGTAAGAGTATGAGGGTGCATGCCAGAGAAAGTATACATAAGAATCAGCACGAAAGGGAGAAAGTATAGGTGAGTGTTCAGTAAAGAGTATGTGAGAGAGATAAAGAATGAATACATCAGAGAATGTGGAAGGAGAGAGAGAGAGAGCACATGTAAGAAAGTTTTCGGCAGATTGTGAATGTGAGAGGGTGAGAAAAAGATTGAGAACAAATGTGAATGTAAGAGAGTATACAAGTGTGTATGTGAATGAATCTTTGTGTGAATGTGTGTGTGTATGAATGTTTCACTAATTAGGCACATGAATTTTCCCAAGTGTTAGATGCCAGCCGCATGGGGTTAGATGTATTTATTTCAGGAACAATTTAGAGTATGGACATTTCTGAAAACATTACATCTTTAGTTGTACCTTCTTCTTTTGGTTAGCTGATTAAATATAATCAAGTACAAATAACTTCATTTAACTAATTTGATTAAGCACATAAAACAGATTATTTGATTAATCAAATACAGGTTTGATTAAATTATTTAATCAAATAATAATTATTTGATTAATCAAATACAGGTCATTAACTTAGGATGTGTTATACTTAGATGTAGGGGTAGACTAAAACACCTCTTTTCATTATACAAGAACTGCCTTGCATGGTGCACACTACCTGGTAAGGGCTCAATAAAGATGGGTGAAAGAATGCGTAGGTGAATAAATAAAAGCTTGCATGTATAAATTAAGGAGTGATTATATCTAGTTATTCCTTAAAAAGAACTTGAGCTGAGGATTTGGGTTCAACTGGTGTGCTAGAACATTCCCAAGAGAATCCAGGGAAGGAACTGGGGGAAGAAGCCAGCCAAAGGTTTGCTTTCCAGTAAAAGTCCTGGTCTCAGCCTAGCACCCCTGGGGCTCTGAAGTACACATTGCACCTCACGGTGTTGTCATTCCAGGGAAGATGAACTAGGTGTTTATACTCAGCACAAGTTGTGAAGGACAGCAAACTCCTGGGTCCCTCTGACTCTCACCTGTAGGTAGCTGCAAAGTCCAAGGGCAAATCTAAGGTTTCCATAATGAGCAGTTAGCAACAAAATACATAAAGTCAGGAGGCTTGATCCCCAGCGCTAGTAAGAGGGATTGACAGAACGTAAGTGAAATGCCAACAGGGTTTGCTACAGCCAGCAATTAGCAATTAGTGTAGCCAAGATTTTAAAGCAAATCTTTAGTTAAGAGAATGAGAGTTTCAGGCACATTACAGTAAAACATTGCTTTATCTAAATGTAATCGTAGTATTATTTGGTTAACCAATTCTAAAAGAAAATACTAAAGTATTTTCAAACACAAATGGTTTCAGTATTTCTGTGATCTCTTATAATTGCAAAGCATTTTACATACCTTTAATCAACATGCACAGACCATTTTATAGTCCTTTTTTTAAAAAAATTGGCATACATCCTTGTGCCAGTGACTTCTTACCCAAGGTACACCAGGCTCTGCATAGCCTGGTCACCTCTGCCTCACTGGTCCCGTATCTCTCCTCTATCTCTCTGCACTTCGGCCACAGTCATGATCTTTCAGTTCCTTGGAATCAATCAGCCTTTCCTTCATTTGGGTCTTTATTCAGGCTGGACCTCAGAGCTTCCACCTTCTTCAAATGACTGGCTCCATCTTAGACTTTAGATCTCAGCTCACATGTAACGCCCTTTAAGAAGACTTCCCTGACCAATCTGTCTTGAGACAGCCCCACTGAAATCCTTTACCTCTTCACTCTGTTCCTTCACTTTGTAGCACATACTTTTTATACTGTTTCTTTGCTAATTCACCTATGTCTGTTTGCCCCACTACACTTTAAGCTCAATGAGTGTAGAGACTATCTCAGTTTACCACTGTAGACCTAGCTCCTCGTACAGTGCTGGCATAAAATAGGTACTCAATAAGTATTTTTTGAATAAATAAAAAGTGTGACTATCCAGTGATATGACCTTTTTATAAATACATTAGAACTTTGACCTCTCACTGGGTATTACTTTCTTAAGCAGCCTCACTGGGATGATACATATTTATTTAAATGATACTCTTATTGTTCAAAATATGTTTGAAATCTCTGTTAGAATTATTCCTCAGAGTATACTCTTTCAAATGTCTTTAATAATGGTAAATTATATCCTTTGAAAGGGATTTTTTTTTTTTTTTGTAGAAATAGCCAATTTTCTATAGTGGTCAAGCCTGGAGAATAAACTCAAGAATACTGTTTTTGGTTACATTAAAGGTACTGTGGCTGATTTTGTTTTTTGTTTTTTGTTTTTTTTTTGAGAGGCTCAGGAACTGGCTCTACAGGTTTTTCCAACAGATTTCAGATAAGATTTCATGCAACAGTGGTTGCAAATATGTTGCATGCAAATATAGTTGGGAGTGGTTCTTGGTGTCTCTGGGTAAAGGACAATGCACATTTGAACATTATTCTATTTCTTGTTAAGAACAAATTTCAACTTCCTCACTTTAGAATTACAACTTCACCTAAAAACAATGAAACTAAAGAACTTTTAACATGTTGTTTAATGATTATCTTTACTCAAATGAATAGCATTCTCAATAACTTTGAAAATCTAAATTAATTATGGTTGACCACACCTGCAGAAACCCCCTTTAAATGCAGTAAAACAAGTCTACATTATCCTAATTGGGAGAAAAGGCTGCCTGTTTTAGTAACAAGTTGACTTAGAACATTAATTTTAAAAGTGCAATTTTATTATTTTTAAGTGCCTCTAGTCACATTGCTGACAGGGGCAGGAAAGTGGAAAGTAGGCTATGTCTTTTTTTATTTATTTATTTATTTTTGGCTGCACTGGGTCTTTGTTCCTGTGCGTGGGCTTTCTCTAGTTCCAGCAAGAGGAGGTTATCCTTCGTTGCAAACGGGCTTCTCATTGCGGTGGCTTCTCTTGTTGCAGAGCACAGCCTCTAGGCACGCGGGCTTCAGTAGTTGTGGCACATGGGCTCAGTAGTTGTGGTTCATGGGCTCTAGAGCGCAGGTTCAGCAGTTGTGGTGCACAGGCTTAGTTGCTCCGCGGCACGTGGGATCTTCCTGGACCAGGGCTTGAACCGGTGTCCCCTGCATTGGCAGGCGGATTCTTAACCACTGTGCCACCAGGGAAGCCCCTAGGCTATGTCTTAAAGAATCATATAAATGTATTTTTTTACCCATAAAGTGGTTTTATAATTCTCTGGAAAGAATTTCTTGGCCTTCAACTTTAATCAGGCTAATCACTTTCGATAGTTTCCTAATCAGCTATGTTTTGGATGGAGCAAAGTGAAATTTTAGCTGGTACTAGTTACAATTATCCAAATTTCTTAATGAGTACGGAGGGAATGAATGAGTCCTTTTTTATCCTTTAGTTTAACCAGTAAATTCATTAGGAAAAGCTTTGAAGCTTATTTATAACACATTCTCTCCTGTAATTCCACTCTCCTATGAATAACCCTCTACCTGTACTCTATAAACTTGCCTAGTCACTCTCCTGTAAATATTTCTTGCTCTGTCTGATATTTGCACTTTATTGGGTACAGGATTGGGGAAGGCAGACACATGGATTAATTCTAGGTTGACGTTTTGCCAGATGGGAGGAATGAAAGAAACATGGGACCAAAGAGTTTTGGATATTGAAAGAGAATGGTTGGAACTGTGGACTGATTCTACCTATGAGGCTGTAGATCAGTTGTGAGAGTAATTGGGCAAATTCACTGGAAGGATAGGTGGCGATTGGCATAAATGACTGGGACATCTGAATAAGCAATTTTACTTTCTGGTAGTGACACATTTCAACAGTATGTCTGTGGGAATATGGGAAGTAATAAAGCCAGTGGAGTAGAATTGAGTGTCATTAAACATGACATGGTTAAGGAGGTGAGACGCTAGAATATTGGCTGAATTGCCCTCATGTTGAGCATTGGATTCTGTCAGGATAATGGCAGATTTGGATTGGAAAGGAAGACTGTGAGTCTGGTAATCAAATTTTTCATAAATGGAGGAGAGACCAGTGGACAATAGGCAACATACATACATACCATAAGTGTTCATTGCTGACCTATCCCAAGAAGGCATACATTTTTGTTTCTTTTTTTCACTACTGAATCCCCAGCACCCAGAGCAATGCTTGGCATATAATAGATGTTCAATAAATATGTGTTGAATAAAGCAATTAAATTCTCCCTTATCATCTAGACTGTTCCAACGGACAGTGATAAAATTTTTTCACAACTGTGCAAGAATGCACAAGATTTGGAATTATTTTTAAACAAATTTACAGCTCTTTCTTTTATTAGTAAGTGAAATATGGCAGTTTCTTGGAATAATGTGAGCAGATTGTGAATGCAATAGAATTTTTCGTATTAAACATTTCGAAGCGTTGATGATGTTCTCACTTATAGGACATGCACACATTGTTGGGGCAGTCACTGGCTTGGATGTCACTAGTAAAGGTCACATCAGCCACAGAGAGCATTATCCCATACATGTGAAGAGAGGCACCCTGCTATTTGCATGGAGCTGCACTTACTAGACCTAGGCCCTGCCCCACATCCTCAATCTCCATCCCACCCTGAACTCCCCCATGCCTTCGGTCCGGTTTTCTTCTTGGTTCCTAGAACACCCCTCCAGCAGCTCCATAGGCCCGTTGTCTGGGGCTCTCATCTGGCCAGGTGATAGAGCACCTCCTTGGCTGCAAGTAGTGCCTTGTCCTGGAGCAGCCAGACATGAAGGTGTTTTTCTCCTGCTGGGGTAGAGGGTGGGGCTTTGGCTGCCCAGGGCTCTGTCTACTCTGAGAGATGAAGGGATTAGGATCTTGTGATACAGCTGCAATTTATTCCTCACTTGTTCACCTTATTGGCAGCTTTGTGTTAATCACAATCTTGCTGTTTTGATAGTCTCTAATACAAGTATGCAGACTTGTATTAGACTTCTATTGGAGCTTTCCTTTCCTTGCTGTAACTTTAGGAGATCCCCAAGATTATCTAGCAAATTCTTGAAGCTCCCTGAAACTGCTGTTGGCTTTATTGTCCTTTCATCCTGGACTAGTGCTTGATGCCTCATTTGGTTGCTGTTTCCTCTGTCTTGCCTCCACAGGCCTGCCTTTACCAGTATTTTAAGGTCTAAGAAATTGGTCCCCTCCACTGTTGCTAAGGAGAGACACTGGGCACCAAGGTATTGCTGAATTTATTCATACACACCTCTTTTAGTCCTGCTTGCTGACTTTTTTTTAGTAATACATACACCCCAGGATGGCTGGTTTTGACTTAAGTTCACTAACAACTACCAGGCTACACTATAAACTATAAACGTCTTCAGACATACTTCAGTCCAACTCACTATGCCTAAGGACTTTTTCCTCAAAAATTAATTGTCTCCCAGAAACTCTAGAGTACTCCTTGTTAGGATCTCTTAGATCTTCCTTCTTCTTTTTGCTTCAAGTACAAGTGCAAACTATTTTGAGTTCTTTTCTCAGAAGGCTTCAGTACCCTTTGCAAATTAATAGATGCAAATAGGAATGGAGCCTGAAGCCTGAGGATCAACTATCTAGACATTCTGGGTTATGGTCCATTTGGGAACTCACTACACTGTTAAAAAATGTTCTCTATTGAATAATTCTGCCTGTTGGACAGTAAAGGAAAACATGGGTGATTTATTTTATTTTCTATTGTTGATACTTGTGGTAGAAGGTGACAAGTGTAAAATATTCACCAAGCAAATTGACTGCAAGGCTACTTTAATATTAATACATTAGAACTTTAATATTTCTTGGTATAAAACAGAATTTGGTATAAATTTGGTTGGACTTGGTCCTCAACAATAGGGGTCAAGTTACTGAAATCCTGGCAGTCTGCTTTTCACTGCTTGATCAGAACCTTCTTATTTCATGCCTGGAGGAACTCAATGACATTCTTATTGAACTCTGTCACTTCAGTCTGTTCCTCTTCAAGTTCATCCTAAAAGAGCCACTGAGATAATTTTTCTTAACCAGAATTATAAATTTAATAGTGCCTGCTAGAATGTGTTCAATAACTATTTAATTTAAATTTGAATCATAGTTTTAATTTTGTGAATGATAGTTTAAGAATGCACAGCTCTTATTAAAGATCTAATGAGCCAAACTCAAGCTCCTTGTTCTAGTGGTCTCATATCTACCCATCCTCTTATTCTCATTATTTCCCAGAAAAGGCTCTTCTCTTTTTAAATTAAACCCAATCAATTCAACTCCAGCAACCCAGTCAATCCATTCAATCCAATGGATCTAATCGAATGAAGCCTTTTTCATTATATTTCATTCCAATAAGCCTTATCCAGCACTTTTGCACAACAGGAGTTGCTTCATACATTATATTGATCTCCATTTTTAAATCTAGTACTGTTTCACTTTGCCCTGAAAGTTGTTCTGATTCATCTTCATCAATTGAAATAATTTAATTTTAAAATTTTGTGGAAGATTGGTTTTTTTTCAAAGGTTATCTAGAACATTTAGTATTAACTAAATTTACATATACTTCAGACTAAATTATTATTAACTTACTAATCCTTCCTAGTTTTAAAAATATTTTTCTTTCCTATGATCTGATCAAATTTAAAGCAATGATTGCCTTCCTTTTCATACCCTCCTCAGAGCACTCAGTAGGTCCTGAATATTTGTTGAATAAGAGTGAATAAGTATTCTCATAGTAATACTACTGAGTAAGGAAAGGAAAAAAGAAAGAACAGTAGACTCCTCATTCAAAGACCTAGTATTGCTTTCAGTGAGCAAAGCCAAAAGTACAGAATATGCTACCATAATAAGAAGACAACATTTGGAATAATTTATAAAGGAATTTGAAGGGTTGTTGTGATATTTAGACACCAGAGTTCACTTTTCAAAGTGGACATTTTTACAACCAATTGTATAAGGCTGTTTACTCCTAGGTTCTAGCAGTGCTGGAGTAGGGCTGAGAAGCAAATTGGTGATGATAAAGGGCACTTTGAAGGGTCATCCTGAAAGGAACTTTGGTTTTAAAATACTTAATGATAAGTATAACTGAAGAGCTCATTAGTTACAAGATTAGAAAGGGCAAAGAAAATTTATATCTGAAAGAAAAAATAATAAAGGTCAAGCCTCTTCATACCTTAAAGTGCTGGCTGTATTAGAGTTTGAAATTGTGATGTGATTGTTAGAGCCAGCTAAAATAAGTTCAAGAAACGTTTTATTTTTGTGCGCATTTCTGTATCTCCTTAAAATTTTTTTTATTATAGAAAGTTATAAGCACTTATAAAAGCTGCCAGAAAAGTTTAATGAACTCCCATTGTACCCACTGCTCAGATTCAACAATTACAAACTGATGGACAATTCTATTTTATCTATACTCCCAGCTCTTAACTCTTTCCTTTCATTTCTTTTTATTTTTCTTTAACATCTTTATTGGAGTATAATTGCTTTACAATGTTGTGTTAGTTTCTGCTGTATAACAAAGTGAATCAGCTATATGTATACATATATCCCCATATCCCCTCCCTGTTGCGTCTCCCTCCCACCCTCCCTATCCCACCCCTCTAGGTGATCACAAAGCACTGAGCTGATCTCCCTGTGCTCTGCAGCTGCTTCCCACTAGCTATCTATTTTACATTTGTTAGTGTATATACGTAAATGCTACTCTCTCACTTTGTCCCAGCTTACACTTCCCCCTCCCCGTGTCCTCAAGTCCATTCTCTACGTCTGTGTCTTTATTCCTGTCCTACCCCTACGTTCTTCAGAAAGTTTTTTTTTTTTTTAAGATTCCATATATATGTGTTAGCATACGGTATTTGTTTTTCTCTTTCTGACTTATTTCACTATGTATGACAGACTCTAGGTCCATCCACCTCACTACAAATAACTCAATTTTGTTTCTTTTTATGGCTGAGTAATATTTCATTGTATATATGTGCCACATCTTCTTTATCCATTCATCTGTCATTGGACACTTAGGTTGCTTCCATAACCTGGCTATTGTAAATACTGCTGCAGTGAACATTGTGGTACATGACTCTTTTTGAATTATGGTTTTCTCAGAGTATATGCCCAGTAGTGGGACTGGTGGGTCATATGGTATCTATCCATTCAGCCAGTCTGTGTCTTTTGTTTGGATCATTTAATCCATTTACATTTAAGGTAATTATTGATATTTATATTCCTATTACCATTTTCTTAATTGTTTTGGGTCTGTTATTGTAGGTCTTTTCCTGCTCTTGTGTTTCCTGCCTAGAGAAGTTCCTTTAGCATTTGTTGTAAAGCTGGTTTGGTGGTGCTGAATTCTCTTAGCTTTTACTGTGTGTAAAGTTTAAAATTTCTCCATCGAATCTGAATGAGATCCTTGCTGGGTAGAGTAATCTTGGTTGTAGGTTTTTCCCTTTCATCACTTTAAATATGTCCTGCCATTCCCCTCTGGCATGCAGAGTTTCTGCTGAAAGATCAGCTGTTAACCTTATGGGCATTCCCTTGTATGTTATGTGTTGCTTTTCCCTTGCTGCTTTTAATGTTTTTTCTTTGTATTTAATTTTTGATAGTTTGATTAATATGTGTCCTGGCATGTTTCTCCTTGGATTTATCCTGTATGTGACTCTCTGCACTTACTGGACTTGACTATTTCCTTTCCCATATTAAAGAAGTTTTCAACTATAATCTCTTCAAATATTTTCTCAGTCCCTTCCTTTTTTTCTTCTTCTGGGACCCCTATAATTTGAATGTTGGTGCATTTAATGTTGTCCCAGAGGTCTCTAAGACTGTCCTAAATTCTTTTCATTCTTTTTTCTTTATTCTGCTCTGTGGTATTTCCACTGTTTTATCTTCCAGGTCACTTATCCGTTCTTCTGCCTCAGTTATTCTGCTCTTTATTCCTTGTAGAGAATTTTAAATTTCATTTATTGCTTTGTTCATCATTTTTTGTTTGCTCTTTAGTTCTCCTAGGTCCTTGTTAAACGTTTCTTGTATTTTCTCCATTCTATTTCCAAGATATGGATCATCTTTACTGTCATTACCCTGAATTCTTTTTCAGATAGACTGCCTATTTCCTCTTCATTTGTTTGGTCTGGTGGGTTTTTACCTTGCTCCTTCATCTGCTGCATATTTCTCTGTCTTCTCATTTTGTTTAACTTACAGTGTTTGGGGTCTCCTTTTCGCAGGCTGCTGGTTCGTAGTTCCTGTTGTTTTTGGTGTCTGCCCCCAGTGGATGAGTTTGAGTCAGTGGCCTGTGCAGGCTTCCTGGTAGAGGGAAATCGTGCCTGTGTTCTGGTGGGTGCGGCTGGATCTTGTCTTTCTGGTGGGCAGGGCTGTGTTTGGTGGTGTGTTTTGGGGTGTCTGTGTAGTTAGTATGATTTTAGGCAGCCTTTCTGCTATTGGCTGGGGTTGTATTCCTGTCTTGCTAGTTGTTTGACCTGGGGCGTACAGCACTGGAATTTGCTGTTCATTGGGTGGAGCTGTGTCTTAGCATTGGGATGGAGATCTCTGGGAGAGCTCTCGCAAATTGATATTACGTGGGGCCAGGAGATCTCTGGTGGTCAAATGTCCTGAACTTGGCTCTCCCACCTCATAGGCTCAGGCCTGACACCAGGCCGGAGCACGAAGACCCTGTCAGCCACACAGTCAGAATCACAAAGCTGAACAGGAGAAGTGATTTAAGTAACTCCTATGACTGTGGCTCTGCTTAACCAGGTTAATACATCCTGTGTGGAGGCCATTCTCCAAAAGCAGTAGAGTCTGAGGAGAACTTGTCATCATTTTTGATCAAGATGTTTTGATGCCAGTCTTACTTCCACTGTCCTCTGGGTACCCTAAACTCTAGGGCAGAGAGAGCAGAAGGCTAAAAGTCCTAGGACGACAGCCTCCTCTATATCCGGGCCTGGAGGCTAATAGACGAAGGTCCCAGTGTCTGGCGGCCTGAAGCCCACCCACGCACCAGCTTCCAGCTTAGTGTAGCCTTGACCAATATTCTTATGCTGGCTGTATTCCAGGATGTCTGCAGCACACCAAGACACTATGGACTGCTCTCACAAAACAGAAGCAGTCACATGGCTTTGGACTTTGCATTTTTCAAGGAGTACACAAGTATATTTTCTTATTCTTAATACAATAGTAATTTTAGGAGTATTTATTAATGTTGAATAAGGAAATGATTGGTTATGAGTCACAAGCCACAAAACCAGTGGGCTGCTTTTATACTGCTGTCTTTAGTTATAAGCAACATTCATTTACTTTTTCTAATATAGGCCCTAATTCCAGTAGAATAGTTGATATGCTTGTTTATCTGTAGCAAATATTCTTTAAACAATTACCTAGAATGATTAAACATTTTTAAATGGGCTGCATGTATTGCCATTGCAGAAATTTTTTCTTTTTGCTTTGTAAACATTTATCTATTTTTTTTCTGATTATAAAAATAATTTCTATTAATTCATTGTAAAATAAATTACAATATACAGATAAAGAAGAAAGTTTTTCCTCTCCTCACCACAAAAACAGTTTCTATTTTTGTAAATTTAGTTTATAGTAAATTGTAAACTATATTTCAGTAAAGCTAGGATCTGACTCTAAATATTATTTTTTTTCTCAATTTTGTAATTCAGTTACATATTGTGAGCATTTTCTCACATCATATGTTGTTCAAAAATGTGAAAACTCACAGTTTTAATTTTATAAATGCATTGTATTTTATATATATGGTAAAACTGATCATGTACCCCTATTTTTATGCAGACCTAAATGGAATTGATTAAAGTTTAACACAATAGTCTGTAAGTAACCAGAATCAAAGATTTCATTTGAATGAAACCAGAGCTAAGGACCATTTTCATTAAATTGCTTTGCCTGTTACACAACGAGTCAGGCTGCATAAAATACATCAGCCCCATTGCTCTCCTTGGTAATCCCAGTTCAGACCCAAATGACTATTTACTGAAGGCTGTGAACTAGTCATCCTCCCCAGTACAGTGAGATATTGCAGCTCAACTAATTGGCTTTCTTTTAGTGATGGAATCACACAATTCTGGCACTGTCTTTGGGTGGTCCATCCGAATGAGCAAGACTACGAATTTTTGAACATCTGGAAGATATTGAAAAGCCAACATCCTTTACAATGTCTCCTGCTTTTAAAGTTTTTAAAAAAAATAGTAAGTAGCTAATTTTATATAAAAGTCAGATTTACTTTTATTTACATTAAGAAACATGACCCTAAATAATGTCAGTGCTTTCCAGAAAAGTCTGGAACTCCTACTACCTGGGGCAGTAAAGTGTGTTTAAGACTCCCTCCTTGTTCCCAAGGAATAACATTGCCCTCTCCTTACCAGGGTTCTGCAACCTGGTTGGCCTGAAACATTTTAAAAATATACTTTGGGGCTTCCCTGGTGGCGCAGTGGTTGAGAGTCCGCCTGCCGATGCAGGGGACACGGGTTTGTGCCCTGGTCCGGGAAGATCCCACATGCTGCAGAGCGGCTGGGCCCATGAGCCATAGCCGCTGAGCCTGTGCGTCCGGAGCCTGTGCTTCGCAACGGGAGAGGCCACAACAGTGAGAGGCCCACGTACAGCAAAAAAAAAAAAAAAAAAAATATATATATATATATATATATATATATATATATATATACTTTGATTCCTAAACGTCAACAGTTGGTCTGAGGAAAATGCCACATTTTATCCTTTCAGTGTTTACAAACTTCAAAGGCTGAAGGTGGGAATGTATTTTTAGAGTTAAGGACGACCCCCCAGGGTAGAGTAGGAAAAAAGAGAGTATTTTTTAAACTGTAAAAGCTAGTGAAGAAATAGATTGTTAAATTTGAATCTCTTGCTTCTTAATCTTAAAATATCATTCCATATTGTTGCATGTCTAATTCCATTTGTTTATATACAAATCCAACCAAGGGCCATTAGAGTGATAAGATTTTTCTTTTTGAATTA
This sequence comes from Delphinapterus leucas, assembly GCF_059928025.1. NCBI lineage: Eukaryota > Metazoa > Chordata > Mammalia > Artiodactyla > Monodontidae > Delphinapterus > Delphinapterus leucas. Next base: position 77,418,536 of record NC_143136.1, on the reverse strand, counting down.
CTTGCATGTATTTCATTTAGTGGTTCTTGTCATGACTTCACCTTTCATTTTTGTGGCAGCTGTAAAGATCAATTTAAAAAAATCTTTCTACCCTGTTAGCATTCCTAACTTACATGCCTAGCATTTTTATCAGTTAAAAAGAAGGAAAGGGCGGTTTTAGGTTTCTCATACAGCTTACTCCAAAAGAGAAATCACTTTAAAGCTTTCTGGCTTTTTTCTCCCATTCTCCCTTAAGAATTCATTATTTTTAGAATAGTCACAGAATGTATATATTTGTCCCAAATATATAATGAAGTTTATACTTTTAAGCAATCCAAATTAATTGAAGTTAATATTTAGATGCTAAGTTATGAGAAATTAGGAGTCTCAAAAATGTCTATATTGAAACTCTGAAACACTCAGCATTCACTCATATACAAGCTGTGTTAGCCAAGACAAATGAAATTGCTCAGAAAGTGACATTTTCCTGCAAACATTTGTCTCAATGCACTTGCCTTTAAAGACTCATGTTTGCAACTAAAGTCTATCCATTGATATTTTGAGTATTAGGGATTGGAACAAATGAGGTTCTACTTCAAATGGACTCAATAAAGGCCAACCATTGTAGTTTTATAACTGACATTTTTACCACTTATTTCTAAAAAATGTAGTTTATTGTCTGGCAGTCACTAGATGAAATTAGTCAGTATCCAAATAGAATATATATTTATATATACACACATACACTGAATATAATGTGGATTTTGCTTTGGAAGACAGCAATTAAAATTTAAAAAGTGTATGCTATATAGTAATGTAGTGGACACTTAACTACTGTGTCTGCCCCACAGCTCTCTGAGGCAGACATCTCCACTCTACTGTCTGCCCCAGGAGGCTGACCTATATGAATGACATCAATAGATTCCTGTGCCCTTCCATGTGATTTTGGCCAATGGAGAGCTTAGATAGGATATGGGGGGGGAAGGTATGGGGTCAAGCGTATATTTCTCAGTTCTCTCTCCCTGAGGTTGCCTTGAGCTGGCCATATCTTCAAACAGGTCGCTTCTCCTTTCAAGGCAGCCTGAGCTATATAAGTGTCCTGGAACCTGGTAAATTTTCCCTCCTCTCATCCTTAACATTCTACAGATGTGGCTAACCCAGGTTTGTGCATGATCCCTTATGGTTCCACAACTTGCCCACATTTTTGTAATTACAGTTGACCCCTGAACAATCCAGGGGTTAATAAGTGTATAGCCCTCTGTATCTGTGGTTCCTCCTGTGTATAAGTGGACCTGCCTAGTTCAAACTTGCATTTTTCCAGGGTCAACTGGAGTCACTTTTTTAGAAACTTTTCTTGAATTACCCTAATTTATGAGGGTCTGACTGTTATATCTCCTTTTAAAGAATTACTCCTCTCCTGGGAGGTAGCCCCATCCCCACCCCTACATTAGAACATGAACACACTCACTGACACGGTCATCTGGGTAGAGAATACACACAAGACCAAGATGAGCAAAGAAGAATCCCATCCAAGAAACTTGGAAATGAAATTAAGAAATTACAAGTCAGACTGTTACCTTGAACAGAAGAAACATCAACCCCAAGCTTTTGGTGGGTACAATAGGATCTCAGACCCTAGGGGATGAGAAGAAAGCCAACTGTAGATGACAGGTGCCAGATCTTTACTTTTCAAAAAGGGTGAGCTCATTCTCACCCTTGGCTTCTGGGAGACTCACCAAGGCACTCTCACAATTCCCTCCCTTTGACTTCACCTAGTTAAGGTTGAACTTATGCTACTTGGAACAAAAGATCCAGCATACAGCCGGCACTGTGCTTAATGCTTTCATATTAAATTCTCATTTGCAGCTCTTGATTTCACAAAAGCCCTACAGGAAGATATCAGTATTTTCTTTTATAAGACAAAAATTGAGGATCAAAGAAGTTAAGTAATATATTTGAGATCACACAGCTAGTAAGTGACAGAGCTAAGAACTGCACCCAAAATTATAAACTCAAGTTACATTAAATAAATTCTTCACAGCAAAATTTTATTGCTTTTGGAGATTTAAAAGAATGTATTTCTATCATGTTTAACCAGAAGTTAACTCACTGATACGCAAATCTATCAAGCCACTCTCTTCTGTGCTTAAGAATGTTTCAGTGGCTGTTATTGAAAGACTGGCATGATCCAGCTCGCTTGCCTTTCCAGCATCATCACATGCATCTTCATCCCACTAAACTCTATATTCCAGCCAACCTGAAAATGTTCCAGTTCTTTAAAATCACCAAGAACTTTTTCATTGTCACACCCACAGGCATACATTTCTTTCTTTTGCTGGATAACTTTTTATGATCTCATATTAGCCTTCATTTCCTAAAGGAATGAGTTGTCCCCCCCACCTCTCACCAAGTCTGGGTCAGGTACCACTCCTGTGTGCTCCTGCAGCACCCTGAGCCCCCATGTCAGGTCCCTAATTCACTGAAATGTATCCTAGGCTTCTGTGAGAAAGTCCATATATTCCTGTTGTATTCCCTGTACTGAGCCCAGTGCCTGGCATGGGACAAGTATTCAACTAATGTTTATTGAATGAATGAAAGAATTTACTGTATTAATCTTTGAATGTATTACCCTTCCATTTAAATATGCATACATTTAAATTTTTTAATCAAACTCTAGAATTTAAAATATCTTAGTGCTAAAACTATATAATCAATCTCTTACCCATGTTTTATTCAAACTATTTGGAATTTTAATTGAGATTACTTATCCGAATGGGTTTGGTTCCAGCACCTGCCGCAGACACCAAAAATCCACAAATGCTCAAGTGCCATAGTCAGCCCTCTGTATCCACAGATGCAGAACCCAAGGATATGGAGGGCTGTCTATTTATTGGAAAAAATCCACCTATAAGTGGACCCATGCTGTTAAGACCTGTGTTATTCAAGGGTCAATTGTATTATTAATGGTTTTACACTATATCTGTACACTTTCAGAAATCCTTTCTTAACAAAAGAATTACCATCCCACCAAATATTATTTAACCTAGGTGTTGAATTTAACTACAAGTTTTACAGGTTTTGTTTTATCATCACTGCTTTTTGTCTTCTATGTCTTCCTCTTTCCCTTTTTCTCTAATGAGTTTGATTGATTGATCAATTGATTGACTTTGTCTTGCAAAACAAATTTTTCTAAAATTCACTGCATGTTTGAAAAGGTCTCTGCTGTACCCTCATTTTTGAATACTATTTATGTGAATATCGAATTCTAGGTTCGACAACATTTCCATTAAGAACTTTGAAACTTTGCCCTATGTTGTCTCCTAGTATCCCAAGCTGTGTAGGAGACTAAAACCACTCTGACTCTCATTTTTGTAAATAATCTATTGCTTCTCTCTAAAAACTTTTAGGAATTTGTTTTTCTTTCCCCTTGAAGTTCACAACTTTTACTAAGTTGTATCCAGGTTTGGAATATTTTCCTTTATGTGTGCTTGACACACTGCATGACCTCCACATCTGAGGGTGTGCGTGTATTTGTGTGTGTGTATGTTTCCTTCCCTTCATCCTTCCTTTCTTCACTTCTTCACTTCTTCATGCTTTTTGCTTATTTTATCTTGTTTTATTGTTCTTATTTTATTGTTGTTTTGTTCTAGCTTGGTCATATGCTGGTCATTTATTCCAGATGTATCTCATCTTGTCAGCTCTTCTCTACAGGTGTCATTCAGCACATGCCACACCAGCCCTCCCAGGAATGACAACCAGATATCAGTTCCCTGGATTGGAATTCCTTCTAAGATGAGCCACATTCTCTTCCTAACGACACAATGTATAGTCTAGCCCTCATCCTCTGTAACATGGTCACCTGTCCTGGTGACCCTTTTCCTGGCAGGCCTGTGGATATTCTCTTAGACAATTCTAACACCTACTGGGGATGCAGTAGGAGCCAGGGGAAATTTGGGGTCTCCTGCCCATTGCTGCTCAGACACAGGGCTGCTTTGTTGCACAACCCTGATGGGTACCATTTACTTTTTTTTTTTTTTTTTTTGGCCGTGCTGCACGGCTTGCAGGATCTTAGTTCCCCAACCAGGAATCTTACCCGGGCCCCAGCAGTGGAAGTGCTGAGTCCTAACCACTGGACCACCAGGGAGTTCCCGCATCCACATTATTTTTGTTTTACTGTAAATAATGCCTTTGGATGACATGACACCAGCTCCACTTCCCCTCCCTTAATTTTCGTTCGGGGTACCTCTACAGAGCCCTGCTTTACAAAATTTCAGATGAAAGCAACACACACAAGCCACCTCCTTCCTCTTGAAACTTTCTGTTACTAGCAGATTTTAATGCTGAGTCCAGAGACACAAAAACTTTAGACAGAAGCAAAGTGGATATCGCTTAAAAAACAAAGTGGAGGGGCTTCCCTGGTGGCGCAGTGGTTGAGAGTCCGCCTGCCGATGCAGGGGACACGGGTTCGTGCCCCAGTCCGGGAAGATCCCACATGCCGCGGAGCGGCTGGGCCCGTGAGCCATGGCCGCTGAGCCTGCGTGTCCGGAGCCTGTGCTCCGCAACGGGAGAGGCCACAACAGTGAGAGACCCGTGTACCGAAAAAAAAAAAAAAGTGGATATCACTTAAATACCTATAGGAATTGTAGTCTTACCAGTGAAGAAATTACTAATACATAAAATGAATCCAGATGAGGACAAAGCAAGAAAAAGATTACTTGAATCTAATCAAGTGGCACAGATGCTTGGATAGGAGTTGCAAACTTAAATCAGATTTGATAACTAATTAATGTGTGATTTGAGTACAACAGATGGGGGCTATGCAATAACTATGTTTAAGGATAATGGGCTAGTTTACATGAGGTCCCTATGTGTAACCCATTGTCATTAGAAAAATCACCCAAGATACCTAATGTCCCAAATTTCCTGTCTGGCCAAAAAACAAAACAAAACAAAAATCTCTCGTTAAAATGCAACTTCCACCAGCTAAAAATTCAACCCCAAATTTACCTGAGAAGGTAACTCCAGTTGCTTAGGATAGTTTAATTATTTTTATGGTGAATGCCTTACCCTTGAGGAACTTTCAGTTTAAATATAGCAGTTGTCAGACTTTAGCATGCATCAGAATCACGTGTAGGTCTTATTAAAACACAAATTTTTGGGCCTCATGACTGAGTTTCAGATTCAGAAGGTCTGGGGCGGAGGCTGAGAATTTGGATTTCTAACAAGTTCCTAGGTGATGCTGATGCTTCTATTACTGGGACCACATTTGAGAACTAAAAATAGAAATGGAAGTAAAACTAAAAATTATAATATTAATATTTTGTGTAAGATTTGGGAGTAGTTACTGTACATTTATTGTTTTAATTGCTTTTAATCTTTAAGAGAATTTAGAATATTAGAGCACCTAAAATCAACTTCATGCTTCCAATTTAAATATGTAATTGAATTATTGATTTAGACTTAAAGTTTTAGGTTGAAAGTATAAGAGTGTTTGACCAAGTGTGAAAACAATGTTGGAATATTTAAGAGACTTTTTTTTTTTTTTTCTTTTTCGCTGCACTGAGTCTCTGTTGCTGCACCCGGGCTTTTCTCTAGTTGAGGCGAGCGGGGGCTCCTCTTTGCTGCAGTGCACTGGCTTCTCACTGCGGTGTCCTCCCTTGTTGTGGAGCACCGGCTCTAGGGCGCAGGCTCAGTAGTTGTGGCGCACGGACTTAGAGACTTTTTATTTGTTATAATTACTATGCTACATGTATGTTTCATTCATTAGATTTACAAGATATGCTTTGGTACTTGGGAAGCTTTCCTTGTTAGACAAAGAACTTAAAGAGAAATTTGAATGTATTAAATTTGTAAATGTAGTTTAAAGTGCTTAAGAGAATTTAATTAACCAAGTTGTAAAATCTCCCTTAAAAGCAATGTTAAGGACTTCCCTGGTGGCACAGTGGTTAACAATCCACCTGCCAATCCACAGGACACAGGTTCGAGCCCTTTTCCAGGAAGATCCCATATGCCAAAGAGCAACTAAGCCTGTGTGCCACAACTACTGAGCCTGCGCTCTAGAGCCCAGGAGCCACAACTACTGAAGCCCATGTGCCTAGAATGCGTGCTCCGCAACAAGAGAAGCCACCGCAATGAGAAGCCCATGCACCAAAATGAAGAGTAGCTCCATCTCACTGCAACTAGAGAAAAGCCCGTGTGCAGCAATGAAGACCCAACACAGCCAAAAATAAATAGATTTTTAAAAAGCAATGTTAAAATTTGCTACATTAATAAACATATAAATAAATAAAATTATAAAATTTTAAATTTGGACTTCAAAGTATAACGGAGAGCTAGGATTTAATTTGAAATATCAATGACACAAGTAATTTAAAAAAAGAAGAAGCCTCTGGATAATTTTTTGTGTGTGCAGAAAAACCACCATCGAAGATGTCAAAACTACATTGAAACCCCCCAAATTACATGGGAAATTATTTCATGCTCCCTTCTATTCCAACACTACTTATGAAGCTGGGGAAGGAGGCATGTTAGAATGCCTGCTCATAGCTGCTTCTAACATTTTCCTTCCAGCAATTTCCCCCCCTCCCTAGTTCAGGGATCAGAGAGGGAAGTACTACTTCTGCTAGTTTACATCACCTGTCAATCTTAGCTTCCTCACACTTGCAATGTTACAAAGAGCTCGGAATGTTGGTGAATTTAGATCTTTGTTTGCTGGTCTGTGCCTAATGTTCTGTTAGCTCTCGTGGGGCATCATAAGGTATGACCTGTAGGAAAGTTGAAGTGTCAAAGTTCTATGCAGGGTAGTTAATATTACATACCACCACCCTATAAGGTAATCATAATTAGTATGTCCGAGGTTTCATCAGCTTAATACCAATAAGATCATATTTATATTAGTCCTTTGAAATCTTGTTTCCCCCATCCTCTGGTTGACTTCCTAAATTCCAGTATTTTCTTAAGGTTTCCATTTTCAGTTATTTATGAGAATCCATGGCTGTAAATCATTCCAAGTCACCCTCAGTGCTCATTGGGAGAGCAGGAATTTAGATATCCTTTGAGGATGACCTACAAAACAATAGCCTCAGTGATAATTACATGGGAACATGATCAGCACCAGCTAACTGCTGAGGACAGCCCTGCAGGCCCTTTCAAAGTGAGGGATAATGCTCCCTCCCACTGTGATGTGGTCAGTCAAGGAGTGTCCTTCAGCCAAGCTGCACAGTGCCATATACAAACAAAAGCAAGAGCATGTGCATGCGTGCATGCGCACACACACACACACACACACACACCTGTCATTCCCCTGGGGTGCCCTCCCTGATGTCAGATTGACTAAAGTGTATCCTGGTCTCAGCTTTCCATGGAACTGTGAAGCACAGTTCCCTTCCAATCCTTAAGCTTTGTCTCTCAATCTTCACACAGGCTTCGACCCCTTATTCCTATGTAGAAAACCCATTGGTCTTCTTGCAATCTGAGTACCCACCCATCAGATGTATTTTTATATATAAAATTTTGGGAGGAGATTGGTTCAAGATGGCAGAGTAGAAGGACATGCTCTCACTCCATATTTTGAGAACACCAGAATCACAACTAACTGCTGAACAATCATCGACAGGAAGACACTGGAACTCACCAAAGATACCCTACAAGCAAAGACAAAGGAGAAGCCGCAGTGAGACAGTAGGAGGGGCGCTATCACAATAAAATCAAATCCCATAACTGCTGGTTGGGTGACTCACAAACTGGAGAACAATTATACCACAGAAGTCCACCCACTGGAGTAAAGGTTCTGAGCCCCATGTCAGGCTTCCCAACCTGAGGGTCTGGCAACAGGAGGAGGAATTCCTGAAGAATTAGACTTTGAAGGCTAGCGGGATTTGATTGCAGGACTTTGGCAGGACTGGGGGAAACAGAGACTCCACTCTTGGAAGGCACACACAAAGTAGTGTGTGCATCAGGACCCAGGGGAAGGAGCAGTGACCCACATAGGATACTGAACCAGACCTACCTGCTAGTGTTGGAGGGTCTCCTGCAGAGGCGGGGGGCAGCTGTGGCTCACCAAGTGACAAGGACCCTGGCAGCAGAAGTTCTGGGAATTACTCCTTGGTGTGAGCCCTCCCAGAGTCTGCCATTAGCCCCACCAAAGAGCCCAGGTAGACTCCAGTTTTGGGTCTTCTCAGACCAAACAACCAGCAGGGAGGGAACCCAGCCCCACCCAGCCCCACCCATTAACAGTCAAGCAGATTAAAGTTTTACTGAGCTCTGCCCACCAGAGCAACAGCTAGCTCTACCCACCACCAGTCCCTCCCATCAGGAAACTTGAACAAGCCTCTTACATGGCCTCATCCACCAGAGGGCAGACAGCAAAAGCAAGAAGAATTACAATCCTGCAGCCTGTGGAACAAAAACCACATTCACAGAAAGATAGACAAGATAAAAAGGCAGAGGACTATGTACCAGATGAAGGAACAAGATAAAACCCCAGAAAAACAACGAAATGAAATGGAGATAGGCAACCTTCCAGAAAAAGAATTCAGAAAAATGATAGTGAAGATGATCCGGGACCTCGGAAAAAGAATGGAGGCAAAGACCGAGAAGATGCAAGAAATGTTTAACAAAGATCTAGAAGAATTAAAGAACAAACAAACAGAAATGAACGGTACAATAACTGAAATGAAAACTACACTAGAAGGAATCAATAGCAGAATAACTGAGGCAGAAGAACGGATAAGTGACTTGGAAGACAGAATGATGGAATTCACTGCTGCAGAACAGAATAAAGAAAAAAGAATGAAAAGAAATGAAGAGGCTTCTGGGACAGCATAAAATGCAACAACATTCTCATTATAGGGGTCCCAGAGGAGAAGATAGAGAGAAAGGACCCAAGAAAACATTTGAAGAGATAATAGTCGAAAACTTCCCTAACATGGGAAAGGAAATAGCCACCCAAGTCCAGGAAGCGCAGAGAGTTCCATACAGGGTAAACCCAAGAAGAAACACACAGAGACACATAGTAATCAAATTGACAATGCCGAGATACATAGTAATCAAATTGACAAAAATTAAAGGCAAAGAAAAATTATTGAAAGCAGCAAGGGAAAAACAAAAAATAACATACAAGGGAACTCCCATAAGGTTAACAGCTGATTTCTCAGCAGAAACTCTACAAGCCAGAAGGGAGTGACATGATATAGTTAAAGTGATGAAAGGGAAGAGCCTACAACCAAGATTACTGTACCCAGCAAGGATCTCATTCAGATTCAATGGAGAAATTAAAACCTTTACAGACAAGCAAAAGCTAAGAGAATTCAGCACCACCAAACCAGCTCTACAACAAATGCTAAAGGAAATTTTCTAAGTGGGAAACACAAGAGAAGAAAAGGACCTACAAGAACAAACCCATAACAATTAAGAAAATGGTAATAGGAACATACATATCGATAATTACCTTAAACGTGAATGGATTAAATGCTCCAACCAAAAGACACAGTCACGGTGAATAGATAGAAAAACAAGAACCATATATATGCTATCTACAAGAGACCCACATCAGACCTAAGGACACATACAGACTGAAAGTGAGGGGATGGAAAAAGATATTCCATGCAAATGGAAATCAAAAGAAAGCTGGAGTAGCAATACTCATATCAGATAAAATAGACTCTAAAATAAAGAATGTTACAAGAGACAAGGAAGGACACTACATAATGATCAAGGGATCAATCCAAGAAGAAGATATAACAATTATAAATATATATGCACCCCACATAGGAACACCTAAATACATAAGGCAACTGCTAACAACTATAAAAGAGGAAATCGACAGTACCACAATAATAGTAGGGACTTTAATACATCACTTACACCAGTGGACAGGTCATCCAGACAGAAGATTAATAAGGAAACACAAGCTTTAAATGACACAATAGACCAGATAGATTTAATTGATATGCAAAGATCAATAAAACTAAAGGCTGGTTCTCGGAGAAGATAAACAAAATTGATAAACCTGTAGCCAGACTCATCAAGAAACAGAGGGAGAGGACTCAAATCAATAAAATTAGAAATGAAAAAGGAGAAGTTACAACAGACACCGCAGAAATACAAAGCATCCTAAGAGACTACTGCAAGCAACTCTATGCCAATAAAATGGACAACCTGGAAGAAATGGACATATTCTTAGAAAGGTATAACCTTCCAAGACTGATCCAGGAAGAAATAGAAAATAGGAACAGACCGCTCACAAGTAATGAAACTGAAACTGTGATTAAAAATCTCCCAACAAACAAAAGTCCAGGACCAGATGGCTTCACAGGTGAATTCTACCAAACATTTAGAGAAGAGCTAACACCCATTGTTCTCAAACTCTTCCAAAAAACTGCAGAGGAAGGAACACTCCCAAACTCATTCTATGAGGCCGCCACCACTCTGATACCAAAACCAGAGAAAGATACTACAAAAAAAGAAAATTACAGAACAATATCAGTGATGAATACAGATGCAAAAATTCTCAACAAAATACTAGCAAACAGAATCTAACAACACATTAAAAGGATCATACACCATGATCAAGTGGGATTTATGCCAAAGATTCTTCAATATATGCAAATCAATCAGTGTGATGCACCATATTAACAAATTGAAGGATAAAAACCATATGATCATCTCAATAGATGCAGAAAAAGCTTTAGACAAAATTCAACACCTATTTATGATAAAAACTCTCCAGAAAGTGGGCATAGATGGAACCTACCTCAACATAGTAAAGGCCATATACAACAAACCCACAGCAAACATCATTTTCAGTGATGAAAAACAGAAAGCATTTCCTCTAAGATCAGGAACAAGACAAGGATGTCCAATCTCACCACTATTATTCAACATAGTTTAGGAAGTCAACCCATGGCAATCAGAGAAGAAAAAGAAATAAAAGGAATACAAATTGGAGAAAAGAAGTAAAACTGTCACTGTTTGCAGATGACATGATACTATACATAGAGAATCCTAAAGATGCCACCAGAAAACTACTAGAGCAAATCAGTGAATTTGGTAAAGTTGCAGGATACAAAATGAATGCACTCAAATCTCTTGCATCCCTATACACTAACAACGAAAGATCAGAAAGAGAAATTAAGGAAACAATCCCATTCACCATTGCAACAAAAAGAATAAAATACCCAGGTATAAACCTACCTAAGGAGGTAAAAGACCTGTACTCAGAAAACTATAAGACACTGATGAAAGAAATCCAAGATGACACAAACAGGGCTTCCCTGGTGGTGCAGTGGTTGAGAGTCCGCCTGCCGATGCAGGGGACACGGGTTTGTGCCCCGGTCCGGGAAGATCCCACATGCCGTGGAGCAGCTGCACGCGTGGGCTGTGGCCGCTGAGCCTGCGCGTCTGGAGCCTGTGCTCCGCAATGGGAGAGGCCACAACAGTGACAGGCCTGCGTACCGCAAAAAAAAAAAAAAAAAAGATGACACAAACAGATGGAAAGATATACCATGTTCTTGGATTGGAAGAATCAATATTGTGAAAATGACTATATTACCCAAAGCAATCTACAGATTCAGTGCAATCCCTATCAAATTACCAGTGACATTTTTTACAGAACTAGAACAAAAAATCTTAAAAGTTGTATGGAGACACAGAAGACTCCAAATAGCCAAAGCAGTCTTGAGGGAAAAAAACGGAGCTAGAAGAATCAGACTCCCTGACTTCAGACTATACTACAAAGCTACAGTAATCAAGACAATTTTGTACTGGCACAAAAAGAGAAATATAGATCAATGGAACAGGATAGAAGCCCAGAGATAAACCCACACACCTATGGTCAACTAATCTATGACAAAGGAGGCAAGGATATACAATGGAGAAAAGACAGTCTCTTTAATAAGTGGTGCTGGGAAAACTGGACAGCTACATGTAAAAGAATGAAATTAGAACACTTCCTACCACCATACACAAAATAAACTCAAAATGGATTAGAGACGTAAATGTAAGGTCAGACACTATAAAACTCTTAGAGGAAATCATAGGCAGAACACTCTTTGACATAAATAACAGCAAGATCTTTTTTGATCCACCTCCTAGAGAATTGGAAATAAAAACAAAAATAAACAAATGGGAGCTAATGAAACTTAAAAGCTTTTGCAAAGCAAAGGAAACTACAAACAAGATGAAAAGCTAGCCCTATGAATGGGAGAAAATATTTGCAAACTAATCAATGGACAAAGGATTAATCTCCAAAATATATAAACAGCTCATGCAGCTCAATATTAAAAAAAACAAACAACCCAGTCCAAAAATGGGCAGAAGACCTACATAGACGTTTCTCCAAAGAAGACATACAGATGGCCAAGAAGCACAAGGAAAGCTTTTCAACATCACTAATTATTAGAGAAATGCAAATTAAAACTACAATGAGGTATAACCTCCCAGCAGTTAGAATTGGCATCATCAGAAACTCTACAAACAACAAATGGTGGAGAGGGTGTGGAGAAAAGGGAACCCTCTTGCACTGTTGGTGGGAATGTAAATTGATACAGCCACTATGGAGAACAGTCTGGAGGTTCCTTAAAAAACGAAAACTAGAATTACCATATGACCCAGCAATCCCACTACTGGGCATATACCCAGAGAAAACCATAATTCAAAAAGACACATGCACCCCAATATTCATTGCAGCACTATTTACAATAGCCAGGTCTTGGAAGCAACCTAAAAGTCCCTTGACAGACAAATGGATAAAGAAGTGGTACATATATATAATGGAATACTACTCAGCCATAAAAAGGAACAAAGTTGGGTCATTTTTAGAGACTTGAATGGATCTAGAGATTGTCATATACAGAGTGAAGGAAGTCAGAAAGAGAAAAACAAATATCATATATTAACATATATATGTGGAACCTAGAAAAATGGTACAGGTGAACCAGTTTGCAGGGCAGAAATAGAGACACAGATGTAGAGAATAAACGTATGGACTCCAATGGGGGGAAGTGGCGGGGGTGGTGGTGATGGTGGGTTGGATTGGGAAATTGGGATTGACATATACACACTAATATGTATACAATAGATAACTAATAAGAACCTGCTGTATAAAAAATAAATAAAAAAAATTGCTTTGAGAAAAGTGAATCCCTTTTTCTCTTACTAATGATTATAAGTAATGTTCATTTCAAAGCAGAATAATCAGAAATAGGAAAATCAAGAAAAAAATGGGTACAATACACAACACTCAGAAACTGTTAACTTCAGGATATTTAAGAATTGACAACAATCCTCATCCTACTCTCTTATTTTTAAGCAAGTCCAGTGAATTTCAGCCTTCTCAAAATTTGCTGCTCAAATTTAGGGATGGCAGTAAGATTTGAAAATATTTATTTGACACTGATCATAATTAAGACATATTAAGATAGCAGTCAATTAATGCAACTAGTTATTTACTCTCTTTTCTTGTAAAAAATAAAAATTCCCAGTGCTGGAAGCAGTGCTGACTGAATATAAACTGATCTAGCCTATTTGGAAAGTAAGCTGTTTGTTAGTATCAGTCAGAAAGCCTCAAAACTGCCTGTGCACTTTGACTTAGTAGCTGCACTTTGGGGATTCTAACCTAAAAAAAAAATTATAATAGCCTAAATAATGCAAAATATAGACAAACATTTATGTATAATGATATTCATAATAGCTGACCTTATAAGGCACTTATTATACAATAGGAACTATGATAAATTTCTTAAATGTATTATCCCATATAATCGTTCTCAAAACAGTTCCGTAAGATATTTACTATTATTGCCTCTATTTTATTGGTAAGAAAATGGGCTCAGTGAAGTTAATTTACTAACGATTACACAACTAATAAATGGTGAAACTGAGATTAAAACCTAGGTGGGTAGAAATTCAGGGTCTATAATTTTCTCCCCTATTCGAAAATTTTAAGTCTATAGAAATGTTGAGAGCTGAGTGCAATGAATCATTCACCTACTCAATCAGATTTACCAATTGTTAAATTTTTGCAACATTTGTTCTCTTTCTCTCTCTATATATATAACCCCCCAAATGTTACTTTCAGCATGTATTACAAAGAATAAGAACATTCTCCTGCTTAAGCACATGCCATCTTTACAGGTAGGACATTTAACATTAATTCAAAAATATCACCAAACACACCCTCTATTGTTAATAGTGCCCCTCCCCCATTTTTTAATGATAAGATGCATACTTTCAGTTTCTCTGCTATAACTGTGTGCTTTTTACAATAGCAAAGAAAGGGAGGGATGATTAATAATATAAGGTTAAAGAAATTACAGTATAGCCATGTGATGAAATAGTATACCTCAAAAAATGAAATTTCTGAAAAGTTTAATGACATGGGACAATTCTTGTGATATAATGTTACATGAAAAAGGTTGGATATACACAGTTGAACTCACTTATACGTTTGTTCTTTTAACAATCCTGGGTTTAATGTTTACATATGCAGAACACTTGGTGCTAGCTGCAAAGAGGAATTACCTGATCTCTTTCATTTAGAATTCTTAGTAGAGATGGATGGGCAAACCTTTCAATAAATGCCTAGAGTAAAATGGGGTAAGGAAATGAGGGAAAATACGGATTTCCTGGGAGAGGAAACTGTTCTAGTCAGGATGAAGGGGACAGAGAAGGCTTCCTAGAGGAAGTATGATGTCCATTATTTGAAAAGTATGGAAATGATATGCAAGAATGAGCTACATATACAATATGTGAGAGAGTATTTTTAGGTGGTAGAAGTATGGGTTCTTTTTATTCTCTGTTTTACTTGTTTTCCAACTTTTTAACAATAAACTTACATGTTACTATTTAGAAAAAATAATTTGTTGAAGATTTATTAAAAATTTATTATTTAGGGTTTGTCCAATGTCCCTGGTAATTAGTTAGTTGCAGGACACTGAGATAAAACACTCGTTGATCTTAAAAATATAAGTCCTTTTAATAATGAAAATAATAACTATTAAATTTTATAAACTTCTTTCATTGTTCAGTATTTTAGTTAAGGATGTTGTGTTACATGTTCATTTTCATCCAGCTTGGTAGATAAATGTTAAAACAGAAATACATTAGCCCATAACATAATGAGGCTTATTTTGATGTCTTATAATCATACACGTACACCCTTCCTATAACCGTAGTGACAGTACATGTACAAGCAGCCAACTAAGCAGTCTAATAAGACCTAAAGTCAATCATCACTTACATTCAACAAATAATGTGATGGCAAATGCTATGCATTTTGTAAGGAAACTTTCATGGAGTTATGAAATAATAGATTATACAGCATGTAGGCTTTTACTTGCCTTCAATACTGTTTTCTTTTTTTAAATTTAGGCTTTATGTCTTTTAGTCTTTCCCTTGGCATATGTGTAATGTTTATTTTTTTAATTAATTAATTTATTTTTGGCTGCATTGGGTTTTCGTTGCTGCGCGCGGGCTTTCTCTAATTGCGGCGAGCAGGGGCTACTCTTTGTTGCATTGCGCAGGCTTCTCATTGCGGTGGCTTCTCTTGTTGCAGAGCATAGCCTCTAGGCGCGCGGGCTTCAGTAGTTGTGGCACACAGGCTCAGTATTTGTGGCTCATGGGCTCTAGAGCACAGACTCAGTAGTTGTGGTGCACAGGCTTAGTTGCTCCACGGCATGTGGGATCCTCCCGGACCAGGGCTCAAACCCGTGTCCCTGCATTGGCAGGCGGATTCCCAACCACTGTGCCACCAGGGAAGCCCCGGCATATGTGTAATGTTAATTTGCATAGTTGTTAAAACACATAGTACGATTAACTCATGTTTAAAATATTTGTAGTCTACGATATGGAATGGTGATGTCCAAGTCCGAGGTGATGGAGTAACGTGGGATGACTGTGGAATCAAAACTGCCAAAGGCAAATTCAGACCTTGACCACAAGCTAGGGTCAAAATGAAGATGAGGCATCTGTATTGATGTCAACTTAGAAGCAAATAAATCAGCTGACGGAGGGAGGAGGAGGAAGAAAATAAGAAACTGATTGATCTCCTCTCCAGTCATTTCTTTAACACCTGCAATGAGCCTGTCTCCTCCCCCATATCACTGTGATGTGTTTATTTGATAAAGTCAAATGGCTCCTTTAAAGATAATTTAATTCCTTTTAATTAAGGAAACCTATTTAATAGCTAGCATTTTGATACATGTGGTGCTCATGGCTCCCAACATATTGAATACCACTGCTCATTAGGAAAGTCTTTAAAAAGTCATTTAGTGCAGACAGTATCTTCTGCTTAGCAAATGCAAACCTATAATTTAAGTTCAACATAATTGCAATATTATTCACAGACTCAAAGATGAATATTATAAACATCCAAAAAAGTACAACTTATGTGTATAAGATCACTGGACACATGGACCAGAATATATCTTTTAAAAGGATAATAGATAATACTTGCCATTTTAATTTCTCTTGCTTTTATTAGGAATCAATGCACTGGCAAGAACCTAGTGTTATGTGGAAACTAATAAGTCAATGTTTCATTGTTTTTGCCTCTGCAAATGGCTTTAAATTTAAACATTTATTTTATTGATGAAAACAAAAGTCTAAACTCCAGAAGTCTAAATTAAATTTAATGCCGTATTCTCTTTGCCAAGCCTTTGTCTCACCCAGACAGGCTAAAGTGCAAGGGGAATGATTTGATCTCATTACCTTGCTGCCGCTGGTGGTTACAGATGGTGAGGGTTTTCATCACAGAGCTGTGCAACCGGAGACACAGAACAAAGGGGCTGCCCAGCCTCCAGGTGGTCATTTCTGGTAATTAATGCCTTGGGGTAAGTTCAGCTCCATAACTGTATAATAGCCTGGTAAGTCTGCCAAGGAAGTGGCTCTTCCCAAAACAATTCTTTTTTTTTAACATTTTTTTCCTGTCAGTTATATAGCACAATGCACAAGAGATTTGTTTTCTAACAGAGGAACCAATTAGAAGGTGAGGATTTAGAGTAATTTTTCCTGTTAGTCTTGCTGCAGAAACCCAGGTATTCTTTTTCTAGAGTATTCAGTTTTATTCATTGCTTACCACTGTCTAGATTTCCCTGGAAATGGCTTGTCCACTTAGAGTGCCTAATCTGTGCCTTATACAAAGTCTAGGGCTAGTCACTGATATGCTGTAAAAAGGAGTGTTTGGTTAGTACTTAACAAACAGACTCTAACAGCTTCTTTAGCTGCAAAAAGCTAATTGTATCAGGAACACTTTTTCCAAATGTAAAAGCTATAATAACTGTTATTTCTGATTCTTAGCTTGGGATGATATATTAGCTGCTGAAAAGTCATATGAGCTATGAGTAAACGGATTAGGCATTTGTGAAGGGCTGTAAGCTAGACCTTTCAGAATGAACCATCTTCTGGCAATGACTACCATTTATTGAGTGCTTATTATGTGTCAGACTCCTAGCAAACTATCGTATATAGTCTTTATGGCAAGCCCATGGAAGAGGAATTATTATCCTTAATTTTTCAGGGAAGGAAATGGATATTTAACGAGGTACAATAATTTGCATAAATTTATAAAACCAGGTATGGGTTGGGACTAGAACTCAGGTCACTTTGCCATAATTTGTTTCTTACTCTACATGATTCATCCTTAAACCTTAGTGTGCATGAGGATCACACAGAGGGCTTGTTAAGACACAGATTTCTGAACCTCATTCCATAGCTTGTGATTCAGTAGGTCTGGGCTGGGACCCAAGAATTTGCATTCCTAACTTGTCATACCTGGGCGATGCTGATCTTTGCTCATCTGAGGACCACTCTTTGCGATCCAGTGTTCTATACCGTGCTGTCTCTCCTAAGAAGTAAACTGAATTCAGGAAAATGGATGTCGAAGTTTGGATAACATTAAGCTGTAAGAAAGCTCTAGTTATAATTAATATTAATAACAAGGTGGAGCTATTTTTTAATATTGTTAATAATGAAAAGTTTTTGCTTAGGGAATAACAGTTCAAGTATTCAAGCATTAATCTACGCTGTATGTGTATCAAGTATCAAACTAGAAGCTGATGTGGAAGGTACAATGATCAATTAGAAATGATACTTGTCTTTCAAGGGTTTAAAAATCTCAAGAAGAGACATATGTTTACAAATTAGTGGGCAGAACACGAAAGTATAACAGAGGTAAAAATAGTATGTTTAAAAACACTAAACTGGAAGAGATTAATTCCAATAAGATACTAATTTCACTTCAGGGAAAATAATTTCTGAATATTAGATTTATTCTTTTTTTACATGTGTTTTATGGCATACTTTTTCTGTTATATTTTTCTTGCTTTTATCACACTGTAGATAAATAAAAATCGTTTTTATGAGTTTTATGTAGAAGGTGGGCATTATTTAACAGGTGATTTCATCTTCCATTACAGTCTAGCAATAGTGGCAATAAATCTAAAAAAGGGGTCATAGCTTTCCTCTTCATGGGTATGGCCAATGATGTTGCCTGTAGAGTGTCCTTAAAGGGTCACTGGCGAAGAGGCACGGAGGGCCCAGAGCTCTGTGAACCAGAAAGTTGCCATGATTCTGGTACTGGACGATGCCCCGCCTGAGGGTCTGGTTCATTCTGAATGCCTCTGAGGAGTTTAATGTAATTCCTGGAGGGGCAAGGGAGTTTTGTTCTAGATAAGAAATCACTCTCAGGATGGGATAGGATATGAAATGACTCCTGGAATTTTGTAGGGGGTATGCTCATACATAACACGTTAAAAATTTCCCCCCAAAATTATAGAAAGTGGACACTTTACTTTTCTACATAAGAAATTAGCAAATCATTCCTATTCTTTTCTTAACCCTTTCCTTCCCTGTCCATTTCCTCTATGCAAATTGTTTTTAGAGATTAGTTATAGCTCAGGCTGGAACATTTTCCTTGAGAATCCTCTAAAAGTGGAGAATGAGGGGCTCGCTGTCACCCAGGGGTGCACTGGCCTTCCTTTGAGGCCGGACACCCTAGATCCATGACCTTTGCATCATATGTTCTTTCCATGTGGTTCCAGGCACAGGAGAGGGATGTTCTAGCAATTGCTTCTTAATAGGTCCTTTTTCCTAATATTTTCTATATTTTATAAATTATTTTCTTTTTTTAAATGAAAGATTCTCTTGTTCTTTAAATGCCAAGGTGTTCAGTAACCCTGAAAGCATCCATTTTTGTTTGCTATGTTTGAACTTTAAGAAATTATAGGCCAAAATATTTTTAACATAAACCCTGTATTTTCTGAGATACCTTGAACTACAAGTTTGTCTTGTATTTACTCTGTTGTTCACAAAATTGTATGAGCTCAAAGCATGTTTTTGTTTGCTTTATAACTTTTAAAACTAATAGCTAATGCTATTAGTCCCCTTGATAGTGCACCAGGTACTATGTTAAGCCTTTTACATGAATTTAAAAAACGTTCATCCCTATTACAACTCTATGTTATAGGTAACATTATTATTCTATTTTCTTGATGGGGAAACTGAGACTTATAACTGTTACATGCTTTGCATAAGATCATATTGATAGTGAGGGCTAGCTATATAATTTCTGGGGCCAAGTGCAAAATGAAAAGTGGGCTCCTTGTTCAAAAAGTAGGAAAAAAAGCTTTTCCTTTTACGGTCTCTGTCTCAAATTGTCATTGTGTTTTTTATTTGCTGTAGAATGTTGTCCTTGCTTGGGTATGAGGTTACTCATGTGATACATGCAAACTCTAACAGGTGACTGGAGCCCCTCCCAATAACTTGTTGTACTGGACATGCAAGCCGACCCTGACCCTCCCCTGCCCAGGCCCTGCCAGGGGCAGAATATACCATGATCACTGGGCAGAGATGGGAGTGGAAGCCTGGGTGTGGCTTGGGTACCAGGGAAGAGGGAGCAGGTAGCTGAGAACCAGTCCCAGGAAGGCAAGACATTGTGAGAGGCATAGGTGCCATAGTCCCCTCTGACTTTGCTTAACAAATCACAAATTCAGAATAAATTTATGAAGAATTTCAAGACAACCACTGCAAAACATTAAAACCTGAACATGGGACCCTCTTCTGACCCTTGCCTCCAGAGGGAAAGAGTTCATAAAAAAAAAAAGACTCAAGTTCATAAAACTTTATAAAGTTATACTACCATGACGCTGGCACTGTTAGTACTAAGTTTGGAATCTAACATAGTTATGTAGGATTCCAAACCTTCCTGTCCTGGAAATCATGTTATTTCATAGAGGAAACAGGAGTTAACAAAAACCACCCACTGAAGGTTTTTACTAAGATAAGAGGAATCTTCATATAGGTCTGATGTTGGGGAGGAATAATTCCCACCTTTTAGGCAAATATGCCATTAAAGACTCTGACTCTCAGTTGTCAAATTACTTGACCTGCATATTACTATCTCTACGAAAGCATGCAATATGAGTCATGTTACTGCATCATAATTGCTTAAAAAAAGTTTTCCTATTATGGTGACTTTCCTCCTTTCCCTGTTAATTAGGTTCTTCTGAAGCAATGCTTCATCTTGACTATGTGATTCTCAGCCTCAGACAGGGGCCATCCTCGGATGTGATGGCCAACCTCCTCAAGAAGTTAGGCTGGAGTCCTCTGTTTGGAGACAAGGCTGATACCCAGCCCCAGCCCACACTGCTGTTATAATTTAATGACAAATTTCCCTTTTAAGCCTGTGTTCAAATTTCACCTGAGGAAAGAAAAGCAAACTCACCACCGGACCTGCACGTTTCCTATTACCCTTAATAAAACATATTCCACAGTGACGAGTGACATTTTGAAAGAATAGACCTTTCAGCAGACTGTCTCTATGCCATTGTGCATAACTGAAGCCTGGCGGTTCACAGAGGGAGATGCTGGGGAAGTGGATTGTTATGTAAACCAACCTAGGCGACTTAAAATGATGAATTCTAGGGCATACTTTGTGAAATTCATTTCATTTTGTGAGCAGTTGTGCCCAGAAATGAATTTGTATTCCTTAGGCTTCCTCCTTTTGCTCTTTAGAAAATGACAGGCTTTGTTTTTCTTGAAAAGTTTGTTCTTAATAATGTGGCAAATTAACTCTGTGGGATAAATATTTGTAACTAAAGCATGATATAGAAAATTATGGATAGAAAATAAAATGTATTTTCCAAAAACATAGGGTAGCCCAGTTCTTCTGGGGTGCCTGATTTGAAAATAGAATGGATATAGCCTGTTGTGTATTTTCAGATTTTTAAGAAACTATTAAAATTCATATATGTAGCCTTATTTTAACATGATAGACATTAAAGCACCCTTAATTTCTAAACAAATCACTGCAGCTAAAAGCATTGGGCTTTAATTATTACCCTATTCAGAGCACACAGCAGTCTTCTACATCAGATGGGAGCCAGAAGAGCAGAGCTTAGGGAATTTGAGCTGGCCTCCTGAGGTCAGGGATTTTCTGTAGCTTGACATCCTCCTGGAAGCTTCTATTGTGTATCACTACAGTCAACATAGTTTCTTTCTAGAGAATGACAAAACATCTTAAAACTACAAATATTCAGGCCACCCTTCCAGGCAATGAAATAATTATAATTAAGTGCATTTCAAACTCCTAGGCCTTAGATCCCACCTAATAGACTGCCAGAAAGAAATATGGAGCTTGATGGGTCATGCATTTATCAGCTGGCGCTCTCCTATAGCATCTTCAGAATATTGTCTTCAGTGGGGAAGGTTCATAAGAAAGACAAGCTCCATGAATCATGCATTTTCTTTTTTTAATGAATAATGATGCCTCTGATTCATCAGGGAGCATAAAGGATGCATTTGATTATGTGATGGACATACAAGTTTTGTTGGTGCAATGACTCAACTTTATGATTTCCCTATTCAATAGTGCCCAGTGTTATTAAGACAATATTTCTACATATTTCAAAATAATCCACGGACTAGAAAAATTTGCATCACTATGGCTTCAATAAAGAAAGCATTCAAGACAGTGCTGGAATTGGTGTCATTTATCCTGCCTACACAGAGGAGGAAGAATAGCTAGAGGAAGGAAAGTCCTAAATGACAGTTCTTAAAGAGAATGGCAGAGTCCCAGGAATGATGTGAAGAGTCAAGCTGCATTTCTGAAAAGCACTCGGAGCTCTTTGTTCTTGTACACTACCAAGGTAGAATCACTCCTAAATTTGCCTTAATCCATCTACTAGCTGAATGATGTTTACCTGCCCCAGTGCTCCACACAAAGAAAATGCTGTAAGCCATGTCAAAGAAATATGCTGTGGATGCAGAATATTCTTCTTTTAGCCGACTTCTCTGGCTTGAATTCCATACAAGTCATCTCCCTTCAGCATTGGAGCGGGGTTCAGTTAAACATAAGGAGTTTTAAAACCCATGTGTATCTTTCCAAATAATAGGCGATTTGGACGCAAAGTTTAACTGAAACTTGGTGGTCTTCTCAAAAGTCTTAAAACACCAATTATTTCACAGTGAGAACTCACCTCACATACCTGCACCTCCTTTCCACACTGCTTGTACTGACTTTCTCTTTCCCATCCTGACTGGTGTTACAGACACTTCCCTAGCTATGGCACTTCTTCTCTCTTCTCTGGTTTTTAGCACATGCAATCTGGGAGTGGTTGAATTATATGCAATTGTATTATAATCTTTACCCACTTCTATGCAGTCTAACTTTTATGTTACAAGCATACATTTTTTTCCATAATCAGAAAAGTGTATTTTAAAAATAAAATAATAAGCAAAATTAAGGGCTATATAAAATAAATGTTTAAAATAGTTTCCTTTGGAAATTTTCTTTGCTTAGACCAGAACTGCCAACCTCACAACATACCTTTTTCAGGAACAAGTTACTAAGTATTTTTTGTAGCCTACATGTATCACAGGATAATCAGTCATTCATTTAAACTTCATCAGTTTTTAATCCATATTACCTCAATTATCACTAAGCTAGTTGAAGGGAGGGAGCATGTCTTAACTAGAGGGTGCAGCCTTCTTTCCCCCCAGAGGAATATTTGTCTTTTTAAAATTGAGGTATAGTTGATTTACAGTAAATTAGTACAACATAGTGATTCAAAATTGTTATAAATTATACTCCATTTATAGTTATAAAATATTGGCTATATCCCTGTGCTGTGTAATATATCTTTGTAGCATATTTATTTTATACATAGTAGTTTTTACCTTTTAATCCCCTACCCCTATCTTGTCCCTCCCCAGTTCCCTCTCCCCACTGGTAACCACTAGTTTGTTCTCTATATCTGTGAGTCTGTTTCTTTTTTGTTATATTCATTAGTTTGCTTTTTTTTTTTTTATGGGACTTTCGAGGTACCTTTTATTTTGATTGTCTGCTTGGTTGACTAAATGACAATTGATAAAAATTGGCCTTTGTTAATTTTTTTGCAATTATAGCTTCATTCTATTTAGTTTGCTTTATTTTATTTATTTATTTTTTTTGGTACGCCGGCCTCTCACTGTTGTGGCCTCTCCCATTGTGGAGCACAGGCTCTGGACGCGCACGGGCCCAGCCGCTCCGCGGCATGTGGAATCTTCCCAGACCGGGGCACAAACCCATGTCCCCTGCATTGGCAGGCGGACTCTCAACCACTGCGCCACCAGGGAAGCCCAGTTTGCTTTGTTTTTTAGACTCCACATATAAGTGATAAACAGTATTTGTCTTTCTCTGTCTGACTTATTCCACTAAGCATGATACTCTACAGGTCCATCCATGTTGTTGCAAATGGCAAACTTTCATTCTTTTTTGTAAATGAGTAGTATTTCACTGTGTGTATGTGTGTGTGTGTGTGTGTATACACACACACACACACACACACACATATATCCATTCTTCCGTTGAGGGACACTTAGGTTGCTTCCATATCTTGGCTATTGTAAATAATGCTGCTATGAACATTAGGGTGCATGCATCTTTTCGAATTAGTGTTTTCATTTTCTTTGGATATATGCCTAGGAATGGAATTGCTAGATTATGTTGTAGTTCTATTTTTAGTTTTCTGAGGACCCTCCATATTGTTTTCCACAGTGACTGCAAGTTACATCCTCACCAATATTTGTTGTTTGTGGTCTTTTTGATGATAGCCATTCTGACAGGTGTGAGGTGATATCTCATTGCGATTTTGACTTGCATTTCTCTAATGATTAGTGATGTTGAGCATTGCTTCATGTGCCTGTTTGCCATCTATATGTCTTCTTTGGAAAAATGTCTTTTCAGATCTTCTGCCTATTTTTCAATTGGGTCATTTGTTGTTTTCTTTTTGATATTGAGTTGTATGAGATATATATATATATTTTTCCCTTTTTGGATATTAACCCCTTATTGGTCATACCATTTGCAAATAGTTTCTCCCACTCCGTAGGTTGTCTTTTTGTTTTGTCAAATGTTTTCTTTGCTGTGCAAAAGCTTTTAAGTTTAATTAGGTCCCATTTGTTTATTTTTGCTTTTGTTTCCTTTGCCTTTTGAGACAGATCCAAAAAAATATTGCTATGATTTATATCAAAGAATGTTATGCCTATGTTTTCTTCTAGGACTTTTATGGTTTCTGGTCTTACATTTAGGCCTGTAATCTATTTTGAGTTTATTTTTGTATATGATGTGAGAAAATGTTCTAATTTCATTCCTTTACCTGTAGTTGTTCACTTTCCCCAGCAGCACTTATTGAAGAGAAAATCTTTTTTCCATTGTATATTCTTGCCTCCTTTGTTGTTGATGAATTGAGCATAAGTGCATGGTTTTATTTCTGGGCTCTCTATTCTGTTCTGTTGATCTGTATGTCTGTTTTTGTTCCAGTACCATGTTGTTTTGATTACTATAGATTCGTAGTATAGTCTGAAGCCAGGGAGCGTGATACCTACAGCTCTGTTCCTCTTTCTCAAGGTTGTTTTGGTGATTTATGTTCTTTTGTGTTTCCATACAAATTTTAAAGTTATTTGTTCTAGGTCTGTGAAAAATGCCATTGGTATTTTGATAGGGCTTACATTAAATCTGTAGATTGCCTTGTGTACTTTTAACAATATTGATTCTTCCAATCCATGAACACAGTATGTCTTTCCAGTTAATTGTGTATGTCTACAGTTTCTTTTATCATTGTCTTATAGTTTTCCAAGTACAAATTTTTTACCTCTGTAAGTAGGTTTATTTCTAAGTATTTTTTGGATGTGATTATAATTGAGATTGTTTCTATAATGTCACCTTCTGACAGTTTGTTGTTGGTGTATAGAAAGAGAATAGATTTCTGTACATTAATTTTGTATACTGCAACTTTACTGAATTTACTGATCATTTGCTGATCATCATTTACTGATGAACTCTAGTAGTTTCATGGTGATGTCTTTAGGATTTTCTATGTGTAGTATCACGTCATCTGCACACAGTGACAGTTTTACTTCTTCCTTTCCAATTTGGATTCCTCTTTTTTCTTTTTCTTATGTGATTGCTGTGGTTAGGGCTTCCAATATTATGTTGAATAAAACTGGTAAGAGTGGGCATCCTTGTCTTGTTCCTGATCTTAGAGGAAATGCTTTCAGCTTTTTACTGCTGAGTATGATATTAGCTGTGAGCTTATCATATATGGCCTTAATTTTTTTGAGGTATGTTCCATCTATACCCACTTTCTGGAGAGTTTTTATCATAAATGGATATTGCATTTTGTCAAAAGTTTTTTCTGCATCTATTGAGATGATCATGTGGTTTTTATACTTTAATTTGTTAATGTGGTGTATTACATTGATTGATTTGTGGATATTGAACCATCCTTGCATCCCTGGGATAAATCCCACTTGATCATGGTGTATGAGTCTTTTAAGGTATTATTGGATTTGGTTTGGTGACATTTTGTTGAGAATTTTTGTGACTAACTTCATCAATTATATTGGCCTATAATTTTCTTTATGTGTGTGTGATATCTTTGTCAGGTTTTGGTATCAGGATGATGCTGGCATCATAGAATAAGTTCAGAAGTGTTCCTTCCTCTGCAGTATTTTTGGAATATTTTGAGAAGGATAAGTGTTGGCTCTCCTCTAAATGTTTGGTAGAATTCAGCTGTGTTGCTATCTGATCCCAGACTTCTGTTTGTTGGGAGGTTTTTTGTTTGTTTGATTGATTCAATTTCTTACTAGTGATTGGTCTGTTCATATTTTCTATTTCTTCTTGGGAGATTGTACATTTCTAGGAATTTGTCCATTTCATTTGGTTGTCCATTTTTTTTTTTTTTTTT
Source organism: Delphinapterus leucas (assembly GCF_059928025.1). Classification (NCBI taxonomy): domain Eukaryota; kingdom Metazoa; phylum Chordata; class Mammalia; order Artiodactyla; family Monodontidae; genus Delphinapterus; species Delphinapterus leucas. Next base: position 77,392,335 of record NC_143136.1, on the reverse strand, counting down.
TTTTTTTTTTGCGGTACGCGGGCCTCTCACTGTTGTGGCCTCTCCCGTTGCGGCACACAGCCTCAGGACGCGCAGGCTCAGCGGCCATGGCTCACGGGCCCAGCCGCTCTGCGGCATGTGGGATCTTCCCAGACCGGGGCACAAACCCGTGTCCCCTGCATCGGCAGGCGGACTCTCAGCCACTGCGCCACCAGGGAAGCCCGGAAATGTAATTTTTAGTGGGTAAAATTTTACTTAATCTCTTGTTTTTATTCCAATGCCTCACTGCCACTTTCAATTGACTATTTTCTCTTAACATGTTGCTTCTGTAGTTCAATTTTTCCAGGAAAACCTTCTGGTTTCCTCATAGAGAGGAATATACACATGATTGGTAGAGAAGCAGAGGAGAACTTGGCTTTATCTCCATTTTATGCTTTACATTTGTCACTGTGCTTTTATCCCATCTTTCATATCCTTCAGAAGTAAATGGTACTTCTACCCTGAGCCTTATAAAGGTTTTTAGTTGGTGAATTACTATGCTCTGTATAGGCATCTCTGTACTAGTATTGAGGCTTAAACTCTCTTTACTCATGTCAGTAACCACGCCTTTGTCCACTTTCTATCTTGCAAATATTTATGGACATCTTTTATTGACTATTGATTTCTTTTCTATTGATATCTGCTTACTGTCATTTTAGTAGAGTTGCATAAGACAGCAGAGATAAATGAACATTTTAACTCAAGCCATTTAATTTTATATCTGAGGTTGATATGATTTTCTTATGATTATTGGTCATTCTGTTTTTCTCTTGTGAATTGTCAGCTTTTTTGTGGGGTGTGTGTGTGTTATTGTTTGTAGGCAATCTTTACTTCCTGGGAGGTAAAAATAATTGGAACATGAACGAAATTTGGGTCAGTAAGACACACAAACATGATGTTCCTTTGATTAAGAAAATCAAAATATATTGACCACAAAACTTTTTCATCATAAAAAAGAGGGAATTCCCTGGCGATTTAGTTAGGACTTGGAGCTTTCACTGCCATGGGCGCAGGTTCAGTCGCTGGTTGTTGAACTATGATCCTGCAAGCTGTGCGGCATCACCAAAAAAAAAAAAAAGACTTATAAATCTTCTACTACATATTACACACTCTGCTTAGTGGAAATTGCAAAATTGAGTTTTATTTTTCTCAAAGTACAGGATTTAATTTCTGTAACTCCTTAGGTGCACTCAGCCCCATTTGCCCACCTGACCTCAGTTGTTCGACTTGCTTCTGACCTGAGCATCACTATATACAAATTTGATTGGGATAGCATTTAATCTAGAGACCACTTTGTGGGAACTTTACTTCTTTACAAAATTGTATTTTTCAAAAAATGAATATTTGCCCTATAACCACTTTTAAGTGTACAGTTTAGTGGCATTAAGTGCCTTCAAATTTTTATGCAAGTATTCTTATCATCCACCTCCAGAGCTCTTTTATCTTCCCAACTGAAACTCCATAGCTATTAAACACTAACTCCCCATTTCCCCTTGTCCCCAGCCCCTGGCAGTCATAATTCAATTTTCTGTCTCTAGGAATTTGACTACTCTGTGTATTTCATGTGAGGGGAATCCTGCAGTACTGGCCCTTTTGTGACTGGCTTATTTCACTTAAGATAATGTCTTCAAGGTTAATATATGATGTGGCATAGGTTATGTCAGAATTTCCTTCCTTTTTAAGGCTGAATAATATTAGATTGCATGTATATACCGTATTTTGTTTATTCATTAATCTGTCAATGGACACTTGGTTTGCTTTCTCCTTTTAGCTATTGTGAATAATGTTGCCGTGAATATAAGTATACAAATATCTGTCTGAGACTCTGCTTTCAATTGTTTTGGAAGTGGAACTGCTTTCGATTGTTTTGGAAGTGGAATTGCTGGATCATGTGGTAATTCTATTTTTAATTTTTTGAAAAATTTCCATACTATTTTCCATAGCAGGTGCACCATTTTACATTCCCACTAACAGTGTACAGGGGTTCCAATATCTCCACATCCTATCTAACACATGTTATTTTCTGTGTTTTTGATAATAGCCATCCTAATGGGTATGAAGTGTTATTTCATTGTGGTTTTGACTGGCATCTCCCTAATGATTAGCAATGTGGGTCCCCTTTTCATGTGCTTAGTAACTATTGGTGTATCTTCTTTGGAGAAGTGTCTGTTCAAGTTTTTTGCCCATTTTTAAATTGAGTTGTGGTTTTTTTGTTTATTTGTTTTTGCTTTTGTTGAGTTGTAGGAGTACTTTATTCTGGATAATAACCCCGTATCACATACATGATTTGAAAATATTTTCTCCCATTTTGTGGGTTAACTTTTCACTCTGTTGATAGTGTCTTTTGATGTATAAAAGTTTTAAATTTTAATGTAGTCCAATGTATCTGTTTTCCTTTTTGTTGCTTATGCTTTTCATGTTATAGCCAGGAAATCATTGTCAAATCTAATATCATAAAGCTTTTCCACTATGTTTACTTCTAAGAGTTTTATAGTTCTGGGTCTTACATTTAGGTCTCTGATTCATTTTGAGTTAATTTTTGTATTTGGTGTAGAGTTAGGGTTCAATTTCATTTTTTTGCATGAGAATATCCAGTTTCCCTAACATCATTTGTTAAAAATTTCATTGATTTTTGAAAAATTTGGACAGCATATATTCAAATATTCCTTCTGTTATATACTCTCCTGCCTATTTTTCTTTTAGAACTTTTAACAATATACAATACATCTCTTACTCGTTTATGATTTTCATTCCCTTTTTCTCTCTGTGATTTAATCTGGTAATTTACACTGATTTAAGGTCTAGTTCATAATTATCTTTGCTGTGTCCAATCTAATAAACCCATCTATTAAACTCTTAATTTTTCTTACGGTATCTTTTAGTTTTTATGCCTTAAGAGAATGAACCCTATGGACTGACTAATGGATATCAGTTAAGTTTTACCAACCAGTGATATTCACACAGAAGATTAAAGGAAGAGAGGAGAGTGAGGGCAGGTTATTTTTAACCCTGGTCACCTCCCTCCATCCCTGGGGGTTGTCTGTTTTCCTGCAGGATCAGGTTCTACCAGGAAGCTCTCTATCTTGAATTTCCCTCTCTAAGTCCAGTAACAGTTCTTCCTTCACTTCTTCAGGCTTAAAGGGGATAATGTGCCCTGCTAGTAGCAGTTCTCAGACAGTGCACTAACTCTAGTGTTTTCCTTATATCCTACGCTTAGCTTTGTAAATAGTCCTCTCATTCAACACTCCTCAAATCATTCAATTTGGGTGCACCATCATTTTCTAGCTGGGACACTGACTATAGTGGACTTTATATATAGAAAGTCTTGGTTTATCAATATTTTATTGACTGGATTTTTGTCATACTTTAAAAAGCCCTTTTCATACAAATATTCTATGAATAAAGTATCCCATGTTTTACTTTTATGGCTGGAAATTTTATATTCCAATCTGTTATCCATCTGGTATTTATTGTAATATTAGAAATGAGGTATGTCTCATTTTTTCCTACAATTTTGTGACTATTCTTACTTGTTTATTTATGTTTGACTTTTAAAGTCTGCTTATTAAGTTAAAAAATACATTACTGGTATTTTTACTGAACAAAAATAAAATTTATAGATTAATTTAGGGATAAGTAACATCTTTATAGGTCCACTTAGTCATGAGTGTGCATACCACTCTTCTTTCTATCTGTTCGAGTCTTCATTTGTATTTCTCACTAGCTTTTCAGAGTTTTCTTTGCAGAGATTGTTTACAATTCTTGTTACTCTAGGTGTTTCATCAAAGTTGTTATTGTAAACGTTGTCTTCTTTCATTATAACTTGTAGTAGATTTTTGTTTGTGAATATAAAGCCTAGTGATTCTCGGTATGACTATTTTAGTTTTGAACCCAGCCACTTTACTGACTTTTCTTTATGTTTGTAATAGTTATAAATTTTCTGAGTTTTTCTTTAACCAGTCTTTGGTAATAGTAATATAGAAGAAGCTCTCAGACTATGTGTTCTATAAAAGCTTCAAACAGGATGTGTTCCTTAGCTGAGTCCCCAGTTCAAGTGGGATTTTGATAGTTGTCAGTAAAGGTGAGAGGAATATAAGAGAAATGTTCTAGATTAAGGAAAGAATGTATCATAATAGAAGAGACAATGCATATCATTGACGTGAGGACATCATTATCATGGGGCAATGGGCTATGAAATGGAGAGATGTGAGACATGAAGAGGATGAGAAGGGTTGAGTTCATCTAGGGCCTTACAAGGACGGAGGTCAGGATTTATGCTGAGAACAAGCAACTGAAGGATTTTAGCATCAAAGGAACTAGGAAGACTCTGTCAAAGTGGAGAATGGTTGTTTGTTTGTTTTTGGTTTGTTAAAATGGCTGGTACAGTGTGTTGCAATAAAATGGGAGATAAATTTTGTGTTATAAATAAAGAGGAATGCATGGGTCAAATACATATTAATGAGAAAATCTGTGAGAGTTGATGACTAACTGGCAGGGAGAGGAAAGGAAAGGGAGAGTTTAAGGACTCTGGAACAGTGGCTGGAGAAGAAGGAAAGGATTTGTGAGAGGAAGAGGATGAGTTTGAGAGGATGAGTGAAGTTGCATTTGAGAAGCCTGCAGAACATATACATATTAATTTACTAAATATATCTGTGTGTTAGATCCACTTATTCATTTATTTATTCAACAAATATTGACTAAATGCTCTCTCCGTGTCAGACACTTTCTTCCTGGCAGGACCATATATTAGGATATGCCCCCTTCCTTGTTGTAACAACCAATAGAGGATAGGAAGTGTGAATGTACTTGTAATTTTATATCCCAACATTCTGTGTTCAAAAAGCAAGAAAAGTGACTATCATGGCTGAATTCTGACCTCCCAAATTCATATGTTGAAGTCCCAATCCTCAGTACCTCAGAATGTAAGGATATTTGAAGACCTTTAAAAATGTGATTAAGTTAAAATGAGTAAAGCTGTCACTGTTTGCAGATGACATGATACTATACATAGAGAATCCTAAAGATACTACCAGAAAACTACTAGAGCTAATCAATGAATTTGGTAAAGTAGCAGGATACAAAGTTAATGCACAGAAATCTCTGGCATTCCTATATACTAATGATGAAAAATCTGAAAGTGAAATCAAGAAAACACTCCCATTTACCATTGCAACAAAAAGAATAAAATATCTAGGAATAAACCTACCTAAGGAGACGAAAGACCTGTATGCAGAAAATCATAAGACACTGATGAAAGAAATTAAAGATGATACAAATAGATGGAGAGATATACCATGTTCTTGGATGGGAAGAATCAACATTGTGAAAATGACTCTACTACCCAAAGCAATCTACAGATTCAATGCAATCCCTATCAAACTACCACTGGCATTTTTCACAGAACTAGAACAAAAAATTTCGCAATTTGTATGGAAACACAAAAGACCCCGAATAGCCAAAGCAATCTTGAGAACAAGAAAAGGAGCTGGAGGAATCAGGCTCCCTGACTTCAGACTATACTACAAAGCTACAGTAATCAAGACAGTATGGTACTGGCACAAAAACAGAAAGATAGATCAATGGAACAGGATAGAAAGCCCAGAGATAAACCCACGCACATATGGACACCTTATCTTTGATAAAGGAGGCAGGAATGTACAGTGGAGAAAGGACAGCCTCTTCAATAAATGGTGCTGGGAAAACTGGACAGGTACATGTAAAAGTATGAGATTAGATCACTCCCTAACACCATACACAAAAATAAGCTCAAAATGGATTAAAGACCTAAATGTAAGGCCAGAAACTATCAAACTCTTAGAGGAAAACATAGGCAGAACACTCTATGACGTAAATCACAGCAAGATCCTTTCTGACCCACCTCCTAGAGTAATGGAAATAAAAACAAAAATAAACAAATGGGACCTAATGAAACTTCAATGCTTTTGCACAGCAAAGGAAACCATAATCAAGACCAAAAGACAACCCTCAGAATGGGAGAAAATATTTGCAAATGAAGCAAATGACAAAGGATTAATCTCCAAAATTTACAAGCAGCTCATGCAGCTCAATAACAAAAAAACAAACAACCCAATCCAAAAATGGGCAGAAGACCTAAATAGACATTTCTCCAAAGAAGATATACAGAATGCCAACAAACACATGAAAGAATGCTCAACATCATTAATCATTAGAGAAATGCAAATCAAAACTACAATGAGATATCATCTCACACCAGTCAGAATGGCCATCATCAAAAAATCTAGAAAGAATAAATGCTGGAGAGGGTGTGGAGAAAAGGGAACACTCTTGCACTGCTGGTGGGAATGTGAATTGGTTCAGCCACTATGGAGAACAGTATGGAGGTTCCTTAAAAAACTACAAATAGAATTACCATATGACCCAGCAATCCCACTACTGGGCATATACCCTGAGAAAACCAAAATTCAAAAAGAGTCATGTACCAAAATGTTCATTGCAGCTCTATTTACAATAGCCCGGAGATGGAAACAACCTAAGCGCCCATCATCGGATGAATGGATAAAGAAAATGTGGCACATATATACAATGGAATATTACTCAGCCTTAAAAAGAAATGAAATTGAGCTATTTGTAATGAGATGGATAGACCTAGAGTCTGTCATACAGAGTGAAGTAAGTCAGAAAGAAAAAGACAAATACCGTATGCTAACACATATATATGGAATTTAAGGGGAAAAAAAATGTCATGAGGAACCTAGGGGTAAGACAGGAATAAAGACGCAGACCTACTGGAGAACGGACTTGAGGATATGGGGAGGGGGAGGGGTGAGCTTTGACAGGGCGAGAGAGAGTCATGGACATATACACACTAACAAACGTAGTAAGGTAGATAGCTAGGGGGAAGCAGCCGCAAGGCACAGGGATATTAGCTCGGTGCTTTGTGACAGCCTGGAGGGGTGGGATGGGGAGGGTGGGAGGGAGGGAGACGCAAGAGGGAAGACATATGGGAACATATGTATATGTATAGCTGATTCACTTTGTTGTAAAGCAGAAACTAACACACCATTGTAAAGCAATTATACCCCAATAAAGATGTTTAAAAAAAAAAAAAAAGTTAAAATGAGGCTGTTAGTGTAGATCTAAGCCAGTATATCTAGTGTCCTTGTAAAAAGAGGAAGAGCCACCAGAAATGCTCATGAACAGAGGGACAGCTACATGAAGAGGCAACAAGAGGGCAGACATCTGGAAGCCACGGGGAGTGGCCTCGGTGGAATCCAACAGTGCTGGCACCTTGATCTTGGACTCCAACCTCCTGATGTGGGAGAAAATAAATTTCTGTTATTTATGCCATCCAGCCTGTGGTATTTTGTTATGGCAGCCCTAGAAAAGAAATACAGTAACTGATAATTACAACATATATTCACATGCACACAGAGCAAATAAATTAATGACAGGGAGATCAAGAATCAGATAAAGAAGATGAACATGAATTATATTTTCTTTTTTTCCAATTTTATTAAGGAATAATTGACATATATATATATTTAAAATGTGCAATGTGTTGATTGACATACATATACGTTGTGTAATGATTTCCAAGATCAAGATAATTAACACATCCATCACTTCACATGTGTGTGTGTGTGTGTGTGTGTGTGTGTGTTAAGAACACTTAAGATCTACTTTCAGGGGCTTTCAAGTATACAGTACTTGAAATAATACATTTTTTTTAAACATTTTTCAGAGTAACTAAATATTTAAATTAATATTAAATTGGACTGTATTCTTTCTGCAAGGAGTATAATTTATTAATAGAACTTGTAAATGTTTGAATCACTTCTTTTATTATCTTTGCTATTTTCTTTGGTGACAAGTGAAGTTTGTATTATTGTTTAGAGCCTCAGAATGATTCAATCCAAGCCTAAAGTATATAAATTAAAATGTTTCTTATTCTGTGACATGGAGTTATTAGGTGTTATGCTTCAGTATGTTGACCTTTTGTTTATAAGCTAATTTTTGAAGCATTATTCTTTTTTGTGGCTTCTCCCGTTGCGGAGCACAGTCTCCGGACGCGCAGGCTCAGCGGCCATGGCTCACGAGCCTAGCTGCTCCGCAGCATGTGGGTTCTTCCTGGACTGGGGCAGGAGCCCGTGTCCCCTGCATCGGCAGGCGGACTCTCAACCACTGCACCACTAGGGAAGCCCTGAAGCATTATTCTTAATGTATTATACAGAAGCAGTGTTTTCAGAAGGGTAAATAACAGAGTTAATAACATTGTATTTTTTTGAGTAAATTCCAATTCTTCAGCCTTTAACCAATTGTTGGTAGGAAATAAACTCATACTTCAGTGTTTTTGGAACACATAGTTTGTGATATCAATATGAAAACAATAGCTGTGAAGAGAAAATAAATCTTTTGCAGACATAATTTGCTCAAATTCTTTGGACTGAGAAAGCTGGATCAATGATAGCCAAGTAGTCAAAGAGGGTAGTTTCTGAAGGCCACTTAAATTCAAGGTACTTTATTCCCAATCACTGCCTCTCTGCTAGAGTGTACACAAGTTTACCAACAGTGTTCACCTTTAAATGTTTCTAAAGACCAAGATTTAAGCGATATTTTTTCCCATTGGTGGATTTACTTTTTAAAGAAGTATCACTTAGATTATGTTTTAAAAGCATATGATTTTCACTTTCAGTGCTGGAAAAATATGATGAAGTCTCATTTGCAGAGATGAGACAGGCTTCTGTGACCCTGGGCCTCTGATTTGGGTAATTCATTAGTTTGGAAGCCAAGTCGAGCTGGCGTAAACAATGAAAGAATTTGCTGGTGCCCATGCTGAAAAGTCCGGAGTATTGGCAGACTACAGACACAGATTAATCAGGCTTCTACTCCATCTTTCTGGAACTCTTTTGGCAATTCCTCCTTGGCTTGTTTGGCCATATTCTCTCAAGGTCTTAGAAGTGTTATAGCAGGTCTTGACCTTACTGTGTGAATTGTGGCTAAACAGGACTCACCCTAGAGACTGGAGTGGGTTTAATTCCTAGTAGCAGCCCAAAGAAAGGAGATACTAAAAGAGCCCCTCTATCCTTAGATGTGATTATGCACCAAGGTCTTTTTTATTTTACGTAAAAATGAGCAAAATTTATTTTGAATGAATCACTAGTCCATGAATTTGATTCTAATAATGACCAAATAATTTTGCTTTTAGAATAATACACATGTAGGCATGTACAGTATGTCTGTCTCAGAATAACCAAGCAAATTTATGACATAGATAGTATTTTTATTTCTTGAGAGCAGTACTACTGTGCTTATTTTGAAAAGGGTAGGAGACCATCTAATTGAGCCTAGACTTTCTAAGAAGAGCCCACTGGTTGATTTAATGTAGAGATAAGGAATTAAAAATCAATACTTACAAGGTTCCTTTAGGGAAATACATTTTATTAGGTGTTAATCTAGCTGATTAGGCAGCAATCAGGCTTCTTTGTATTCCAAATAAAGCAGTTAATATGACAATGTTGTGTCATTTACTCTGATTAGGACTCTCAATTAGGGCATGAAGGATATTTAAGATAAACGACAGGTGTAGGAAGAAGTTGGGATCTGGTTTAGAGCTGATGTTTCCAGATGACAGCTAAATAAGACATCACTTATATTCATGTCTTAATATTTATTGCATGGATACAATATTATCTCTGTGGCACAGAATCTCATATATATACTCATTCAACAATCATTTCCTGAATATCCTAAAGATACAAAATTAAGAAAGACACATGCCTTACATTCAAAGATCTTACAATTTGATGGGGAAGATATATACATACATGAAGATAAGTCTAAGTACTGAAAAGAAATATAAATAAAATTCTGGTAGAAGAAAGAAGAAAGAGCAATGTGAATACCCTGGGGGATGTGAAAAGTCTCCCTAAAGGAAGTGATATTTCAACTGGTGCTTGAAAGACGAGAACAACAGTGATAAGCAGATGTGAGACAGGACTTTGCCTACCCCCAGGAATTAGAAAGAGTGATGCCATTAATGAGGAATATACATAAATGTAGGTCACATAGTGGGAAATGATGGTATAAAGGTATATTATGACTAAATTTACAATGAAAGATACCTAGTCTCATGCTAAAAATTTTAAACTCCATTTTATGGATAGTGGGGAACTGTTGAAGAATGTACAATGACAGAGTAAAGGATTAATAAAATAGTGATTATATAGACTAAGAATTCTTATGGTTGCCTGAAACATTGTTCATTGAGAAATTCCAATTTTCAAAGGAAAGGAGGAAGAAGATGGAGGAAAAACAGTTATCAAATGATCACAATAGTCACACTTGCATAGTTATCATTGGGGTGAAAAGCAAGAGTCAGAAATGAGAGACATTTAGAAAGTGGGATTAATAAATTTGATGATATGAAAGTTGAGGTAAATGTTGAAGTCAAACATAACTGTGGCTGAGAATCCTGGTTACCTTTCAATATTTATTCTCTCTTTCATATTTAATAACATTGCCCAGAGTTTTAGCTGGACACAGGGCCACCCAGGTAAAAGATTATATTTGGGGGATTCCGTACCTGAATGTGGCTGTGAGATTAAATTTGAGCCTGTGAGGCATAAGTGCAACTTCTAGAAATTCTCATTAAAAGAGAAGTGTTTCCTTCTCCCATTTCTTTCTTCAAGGCACTGAGATGTGGACAGAATTGCCAAAGCACCACCAACCCTCCTGTGTCCTGAAGTGGAAGCCACATGCTGCAGACAACTTCCCTGCTGGTAAGGAGCGGAGAGTCAGGAGCCTGAGTCACTGATGATTGCCGGGCAGCTCAAGGATGCTTGTTTCTGGACACCTTTCATCTGCCACAGAAAAAGGTAGAAGTATCTTTCTATCATTCACATTTAAATTTTTTGTGTTGTATATACCTATACTTATTCCTGATTAATTCAGTGACATCAGATTTCATATGTGAGAAGTTATATAGCAGTCAGAGTGGACTCAGTTACATTTTAATAACAAACAATCCCCAAATTTCAATGGCTCAGAACAACAAAGGTTTTCTTCTCACTCTGTCACATGATCATGCTTAACTTTAAGAGAATGTAGAAGTGTCATCCTCTTGTGTGCCTAGAAGAGTAGAGAACCAGAAATACTGGTGAATGTCATTAATATTTACTGCAGAAGTGTTTTAAAAATGATGACATTAACCAGAAAGAGAAAGCAAGAAAGAAGATGGTAGAGAAAATGGGTATAATTATGGATATCTTGTCTGTGGAATTCAGGTTTCTTTGTATGCAATATAAAACTGAAAATATGGATCTGGAATTTGAGTGACACTAGATGTAAGGCTGAAATTCATCTCTATATTTATAGACTTTGTGGGGACAATGAGACCGTCAGGGACCAGATTACAGAGAAGAGAAGGTATGTAGCAAAATCTTGGAGAATCACTGCATTTAAGTGTGCAGAGAGAGGGAAAGGAGCTAGAGAATGTGAAGACTGGTCAGAGAAGTAGCAGGAAAGCCAGGGCAGAGTAGGGTCACAGAACCCAGGGGAGAATTTTGCAGAGAAACCATGTCAAATTTTACAAAAATGATGTGAAGTATTTGAGCAAGCAAGTTTCAGAGCAGTGGTCCTGGGGAGCAAGCTTGCAGTGAGTTATGAAGCAAATGGGGTGAAATGGAACCTATGATCCGAAAGTAATAGTGAGGTGTTTAGAGAATGATAGAAAAAAAATAGATTAACTAGGACATACAGGAGCTCAGTTAGCCTTAAAAATGTCTATGCAGATGCTGATTTTAGGAATTAACATTTTACTGAAGAGTCATCTAAATTTTATAAGCACCTACTTGAGACCGGTATTGAATACTGATCCAGCCAATCATCCTGCATTTATACTGTTATCTGTGAGAATTCTTTCTTGACAGAAACATATAGTTACACAAAGGACTTTCTAATCACTTTACCCCAGTGGGACTGTAGTGTGCAGGAAAATAACGCCATAAACCCAACGGCAAAAAAGTAAAAACTCAATGTAATGCAGCAAATATCTAGAAACGAGCAATGCCAATAGCCAAGATTGAGATTCTTCTAAACAAACTGGAGTGATTCTCAGCACACCTAATAAAGAACTCTGTCTGCTAGGGATGATCTATTGATAGAATCAATTTTCTCCCTGGTCCTGGCCTCCTTTACCTACTTAACCACCTACTTCAGGACCAAATAATTTTTACTTAGCAACAGAATAAATGTTCCTACTTCAGTTATTTGCTTCAACTTCCTTATTTTTTACTGGGTTTATGACTAAAGTGTAACATTGAGGTCTGAATAATAAATGTAACGATCAAGGACAAATCTGAAATAATAAACTTTTATGTAAGTTCAAATGAAACTTTAATTTTACTCACTATATGACAAAATTGTGCATAATATGTGTGTGGCAGAGTGAAAAATCAACCAGTGGTCAGTAAGCTAAAAATTGGAAGTATAATGGATTTTTTAAAAATTTATTTATTTTATTTTATTTTTTATTTTTGGCTGTGTTGCGTCTTCATTTCTGTGTGAGGGCTTTCTCTAGTTGCGGCAAGCGGGAGCCACTCTTCATTGCGGTGCGCTGGCCTCTCACTGTCGTGGCCTCTCTTGTTGTGGAGCACAGGCTCCAGATGCGCAGGCTCAGTAGTTGTGGCTCATGGGCTTAGTTGCTCCGCGGCATGTGGGATCTTTCCAGACCAGGGCTCGAACCCATGTCGCCTGCATTGGCAGGCAGATTCTCAACCACTGCGCCACCAGGGAAGCCCCAGTATAACGCATTATTAATAAAGAGCAATAGTTATAATCTCTAGGTGAATAAAGCTGAATTTTCTGTTTAAACTTATGAAAAATCTTTTCCTGTTGGAAGCACCAAAAGTGTCATAATATACAATTATGATACAATATGGCAATTATAGGAATCTTTAAAGAACTAATTTGGAAGTTGACTTCTGCAGCTATCTATATTTTAATATATTTAAGAAACTGGTTCAAATAAACGTCCAGGTTCTTTCAGTAGCAAATTCATAAACTAGACACTGTGCCTTACTTTGAAGCAAATTTGAATTAAATAATTTTCCCTTTTACAAATAATGAGGTCTCTGGGGGAAAAAAAGTATAGTACATATTGCAATAAGTTAGAAGGAAATCCCACTATCTTCCAAGTGCTTAGTAACCATTGCATAGTATGGAGTTCACAATTCAGAGGGCCTGTCTGCTGAGCTTATAAAATATGTAATGATCACACACACACACTCCTAAGAATGTTATATAGAATTATATCAAATATTTCCATTTTGAAATATCCATAATTAATGTTTAGTTGAATTCATTTTCTAAATGAAAAATTCAATTTCATTGGTTTTGAGAATGTTTAAAAAATTAACCACAACTAATTATCTAGAAGCATAAGCTTGAATTAGATTGGGAATTGTTGTATGTCATGAATTAAACTGGTACCTGAAAACAACCTAAACAGTATATTGGTAGGAAAGCAGTTTATGGTGGAGTTGAAGAAGGAAAAGTATGGTATGTGTCCACGTTTATCATTGGCTTTCTGCATTGCCTCCTTGAAGTTACTTAATCGGTATGTTTTAAATTAATTCATGTAGAGTGTCATGATAACACATATACCTAAGAATAAATTTGTTCCCTAATTGATTGTTCATTAAAGCCTCCAATTTACAATTAAGAGGCACCACAGTATCAATGGGATGAGAGCATTACCAAAACTCCACTTCCAGAGCTATTATGAGCCACTGATAGGTGGCAGATAAATCACTGTAATTCTTCATAAGACAGAAGAATATTCAGACTCATTGTGAAGATACAGAATGTATCTTGATGGGCTTTGGTATTTGAAACAGTATGATAAATTAAAAGAGTGGAAGTGGGTGAATATTTTTAAAAAAATAGGGTAAGAGATGGAACTGGGGGCAGAAGTTTTGAATTCTCACCAGGAGAAATTTGAAAAGAAGTTGATTATGGGAGGACTTAGATAACAAACACCATTTATCTATTCCTTCATTTGTAAAATACCAGGAACATTTCTGTGGAAAAAATATTTCAGATTTGATGAGTTCTTTCCTTTCTTTCTCCTCTCCACCCCCTGGAAATAGTGTTGATTTCTTGTGGTAATTCCCTGTTTACAAGATCTTCATTACTTGTAGAACTGATTGTATCGAGTAGGTGATTAATTACTGTGACCAAATGAAATTTTATGACATTCTATTTCTCTGTAAAACTTCAGCCTTATAGGTCCTTTTTGGAGAAATATTGAAAGCAGTAGGGCTATTCTTGAAAGCAGGGATTCTTAATCAGGCAAGTAACATACATGAGTGAAGCAGGCTGGGTAGAGGACAGCAGGGGACCATGGACTGTAGTAAACTGGGGAGGGTGTCCTGTTCAAAGGAGACATTCACCACTCACTCCAGCTCATTGTTGCCACATTGAAATTAATGCCCATCTTGCCAGATCTTCCAATTTTTAAAGGCAAGACAAAAATCTGGACCTTTATGTAAACATCTCTTGGTTTTTCAAATAAGTTCTTACAAAAATCTAAAGAATAATATTTCATCCAAATAAGACACATCTGTGCACCCTGTCTAGCTGACAGGCTGCTAGCTTACTACCTCTGTCTTGAAGGTATTTTTGTTTCAGATTTTTAAAAATCTCTTTATTTTAAAATCAATTCAGAAACTAGTCATTAAATGTATAATTTAAGCATGGCAATGTCCCAGGTATTGTGAGGTACCAAAAAATGTGTAAGATATTGACCTTAGGCTTTGAAGAACTTGAGAGAACAAGTGAGCACACATCAAAATGAAAACATAAAATGGATCATCAGTGTCTATGTTGCCCACTTTGCTACACACACACACACACACACACACACACACACACACACATTTCAATGGCAAATTAATCTATTTAAAATCCACCCTTGATGTGGGAAAATAAAGACAGAGTAGTAACTTGTAGCTTTTCATATAAAAGCAAATAGCTGCTTCATAACATGATAAAATTTATTGATTCTGGGAATTTGTACTTTCTAAGGAATCAGTGCCAAAGTCAAAATACCATCCTACACCTTAAAGGAGAATTTTAATTTTATTATTTTGTACAAAGCTCTAAATTCAGTACTCAGTGGTCAACACGTGCTAGATTTTTAGGAGATTCGAATAACTGCTAAGCATGCAGGGAAATTTTGTGCTGAACTGATAATGTCAGCAAAACAATGAACCCTTATCTTAAACAAGCAGAAGAAAATTGGTCTTAAAGTAGCTGACTTGAACTAAGGGCAATTTTAATTAGGTAGTTCATTTGTAAGTCTTTCTCTTTGTAGTTAAGTGGGGAATTGCGTTAAAGGGAATGAGAAGTTTTCAGGGAACCTAAAAAGCATTGATAATTTATTGTATAGTTTTGAAATGACATTTCTCCAGTCTACTGAAAGAGACAGTATTTTTCTCCCCCAAATTCTCTAGTAGATTTCTTTTTTCTTTCTCCAACAAGGATAATCCTTCCATCTTCTGTACCAAGAGTGAACAAGGATCATCAGAGCTCCAAGTGCCTTGTAACCTGTTTTTTTAACACCCTCCCTCACAATACATCTCAGTCTTTTGCTCCGTCTTGTTCTCTCTTTCCCTCTTGCCCGCCAGTCAAGGAGGATTAACCTCCTGGAGTTCTGAACTAAGGAGCCAGTCAGCTCTGTGTGTGTACCCCAGTTCTGCCTTACTTTTGATCAAAAACCCTCTGAGACTCTACCTGTGAAGTAGAGATAAGAAATATACACATTGCAAGGTTTTTTGTTAGAATGAAATTAAATGATAATGCCTAGTATCTTGTGGGACTTGACTCTGTTCCCTTCACTTTCAGCGCTACTGCTAACTTTATTTTTTTCTTTTCTGTCTTGCTGTTTGGTTTTTCAGGAGTGCTAAGGGGCATCCAAAGGAAAAGCTTTGTCCCCAAAGTGGTGAAGAAGTTTTATGGTCTGAGACCCAGAAAGGCATCTCTAATTATTCATACCTCAGAATATAAAGTTTGAAGCATACTTAGGATTTACTCCATTATTGTGATCTTTCTTAAAAATCTATCAGATAGCAAGTTAACAATAAATTGTTGAATATCTAGTATGTGCTGAGTATTGTACAGGGTCTAATTAAAGTATGATCTTTACTAGAGTTACCACACATCTAGATAAGCAAAATGAGCTTTCAAAAAAAAAAAAAAAAAGGAAAAGACAAAGCAACAGAGAAAAATAAAAGGCAAAATTAGTTGGTAAAGGGCAAATGCACTCCTCTGGATCTTGTGAGCTTTGGAAATGAAATGTGAGTGGAGTTGAAATAGGCAAAGGTGGCTTGTGGTGTATGTGAGACCTGATACGCTTGGAGAAAGAGAAAGAGGAGAACATTCCAGGGGGTAAATGTAACCCAAGGGGAAGTAGGGAGGAGTATGCCTTATCCCATTTGCTCAAGTCTCCACTCCCAGCTTAGAAACTGTTAGATTCATCAATGCCAACAAGGCCCAGAGCCCAGGTCAATATGTCCCTCCACATGTATTTAGTATAATTGAACTTCTAGTTGGACATAGCACTTTATCTCCACAAGTATTAGTGGCCAGATCTCCGGGGATGTATATTTAGATTCAGGCCTCCTAACAGTTGCATATTTACTTATCCCCTGGACGCTCCAGGTTATTCCCTCCATCCCCACCCAAGCATGGAATGCTTTAAGTAAAAATAAAAATCATAATGTCAGCAACTCTCTCAGGTTTATAGCGCTGAGCAAACTTCAAAAAATAAATTTCTGTCCTTCTCTCCCCAAAACATTTCATTGTTGACAATCCAGTCTCAGAAATCCTGATTTGGAGAAGGAAAAAGAAAGATGATTGTATTGATCATTGCCTCATAGCCTTTGGCCCTGGCACTTTATTCTAGAGTCTACAAAGTAAAGACATGTACTTGAAAGAGAAGAGATGAAAGGTAATCCCTGCAAGGGAGCCATTTGACTTCTGAGGCAGTGAGAAGACAGAATGATGTGACTCTATAAAAACCTCCTTCTACTTATTTTAGTTTCTGAGCAGATTTAAATAATATACAATGTTATATTTATTCCATGATGATAAGCTTAAACAGTATGAGTAGGATTTTGCAGTAAGTGTAATACACAAACATGCACACATGTAACTAGATTGTACATGTGTGCTTTTTAAAATTTGCTACCAACAGGTACTTTCATTTAAAATCTGCTCCCATATCCCACTCGGTGTCCTGGAAGATGGGTTTCTAGTTATTGCTTTTCTGTTAGCCGCTTTGTTTGATTTCATTTGACTAAAGGAGTTTCATTTTCAAAGCTTAAGCTATCAGTGTATTTTCCTTCTCTTTAGAAGAGTAGACATCAAATATTATTGGGAAATTTATGCATTATTAGCAACCTACTGAATTTATTTGCTGTCTCTGAGACATTCATAGCTGTATAAGATGCAGAAAAAGTTTATTTTTACTTATTATATAAATAAAAAGTCACTCAGCATGACTTTTAAATAGTAGCTAAAACTTTATTTTTTACACCTTCAAGGCTATAGATTTTAATTATTCCCATTATCCACGTGTACAAAGAGATGAATTTTTGGAAGTGAGATGGGGTAATTAAAAGCACCTGTCATAAAAACACTCCATATTCTTCTGGTTTGAATATTGAGGATTGATAACAGTATCTAAATCAGTAAAGAAGAAGAGGTCACACTATAGTAGTATTCAAAATAAGTCATAAGGAGCCCTTGGGAGGAAAGGAATATTTATAGCACATAAAAATTCCTTCTAATCTATATGTCATATCATATAGTTACTTTGGGAATTGTGGAATGAACAGAAAAAAAGGAGGTGGAAGGAAGAAGGGAGGGAGGGAGGGAGAAAGGAAGGAAAGGAAAGGAAATATGGATTATAGAGTTTGCTTTGTTACTTCTTAGCTTGTTAAATGTCTTCCCTTGCTGTCATTTTCCACATCCTAATTTTTTAGGAGCTGAAATATGACCTCTAAGTGTACCTTAGCTCCACATTCTCTGACTCATTCATTAATCTAAATAAATGGTAGCAGTATTTTTATATTTGGCTCTTCAAAGCTTTAGTGGTAATAAAAGCAAGTTGGTTATGAGCGGCTATGTGGTATGGAAGGAATAAGGACAGAGAACATGCCTCAGAGTCAGACATCCCTTACACAGGTTTCTCCTGAGCCTTAGCTTCCTCAGCTATAAAGCACAGGTGTACTGGCTTCAGTGGGTTGTGGTGAGGACGGACTGGCAAGAAAGTGTTTAGTTTGGTGTCAGGCATTTGGCTCATTGTCAGGATTTCGGGTATATGGCACATTCTTGATACACAGAAAATCTTTATGAGAACTTCTAGGCATCTCTCAAGGAAGGATTAACCATGAATTCATTAGCCAGAGCATAGAGTAATTAGATTTTAGAGTTTGAAGGGATCTTTGCCATCTTTCAGTCCAACTCCTTATACAAATTAAGGAACAGGAATTCCAAGTTTTGGGGACTTGCTAAGACCATAAGTGGTCTAGTTGCAAAGCCAGTAGTAGAATTCTGGCCTCCTAACTCCCAGTCTAGGGTATATTTCTTGAAATAACTCAAGCCTAGAAATGCAGGAGGGCTGAGTGTCGTAATACAAGTTTCTCTGCTTTGATATCCTGACACTTCTCCACCCCTATTCCCTGTGGTTTTTTGCTTTGAAAAATTATGTAGTACCTGAGGTTTACTTGGAGAGAGTAAAGGTAGACCTTCACACAGTGCTACTGGGCATTTCCTCAGGGGCCACAATGAAAAATCTTGACCATAAGAAGGTGTCTTAGGTCTGCAACAGAATTACGTCCTTGGTAAGGTGGCTGTGTCAACAGAGTTCATCGTATGCTCTGAGGAACGCTGGCTCCACTCACTGCCTACATGCATGGAGTTGTTAATTTGCTAATACCTGCATAGAAATCTCCTTATAACACTGACTCAAACTGTGGCTTTTCTGTTACTAATTTGTACACTATTTATTTGCAGCACAGCAAATTTGAGAGCTACAGTGCTTTGCTAATATTTGAATTATACATTAGGATGTATAAGTTTTGAATTTGAATACTCTCATTAGTGATGGTTTGTTCGAGTTTCTTTTGCTGTACCCAGGTAGAAATTTACATACAGGTAGCACAGGGACAAACAGCGAGATGGAGCTGGGGAATGAGCTGTCTGAACCAGAAACTCATAAGAGAGAAAGGCTCACCTCGGCAATCTTAAGCCTACACTCACATCCACTGACTCCAGACTGGGGGTTCAGCTCCAAAGAGGCATAGGATCTAGAGCCAATCACATCGTTCACCAAATACACTGGACCACTATTACACACATTTTATATTGTAATGTCAGCAGGATGAACTAAAAAATTAGCATCAGGAAAACTTAAAGGGTAAAGGAAGGCCCTGAAGGTTCATTTTTAGCTTATAAAATACAGATGTGAGAAAGAATTTTACAAAACTTGCCTTGATGGTGGTGAAAGAGTTATGAACCAATTCATATAAATAGGACTTTCCATGGCACCACTTGGGAGAGCGTATATTGGAGAGGGCTCCAGACCAGGAGGAAAATACTAGGGCTTGTTTATCTTAGGTAAATTTCTTAAACTCAATTTCTGAGACTCAACTTCTGAATCCATAATTGAAATAATAATTTTTACTTACTTCACAAGCTTATTATACAAGTCAGAATAACAGTGCTTATAAAAACACTTTGGAGATGATAAAGCTCCAAACAAATGTCAAAATATACCCTACATCATAACAAAATTGTTCATAGAAGACTTTCTACATTTCATAGATAGGCACTGGTTAGATTACAGTCCAGATCAGAAAGCAGTGATTAATATTAGTATTACATTTCATTTATTAATATTAATGTTATTATATTATTATTAATATTTCTCCCTATGAATAATACCCACTGAAACAAGCATTCCATGCAGTTCTGGAAGTTTTTGAATGATGTAGTCCTGTTTGGTTTTAATGAAATTATGTTTGGGGATTTCAAGAGTTCCCTATAATGGCCACTGGTATTCTAAGTTACCTTTGGTCAGATTGGTCCATTTAGTTAGAAATGCACATGAGGAAGAACTACAGGTTTTTTTTAACATAAAATTGGCTAGAGTCTCTATAGGGGAGGTGCCCTCAAAATACTTAGATAACTGGGATCCCGTTTCTCAGATTTTTTTTTCTTCTCTAGAGAAAAAGACAACTTTCAAACAGCTTAAACAGCTCACAGCACAAGTGGCTTAACTCAAACGGCTTGTAAGCCAATCCTAGCCAGTCCTAAGAAGACAGATTGGTCCGAGTGGAGGCAGGCCAAAGGCTTTTTTCAGTCATACTCCAGAGGACAGTCTTTCCAAAGGAATAGGCCAAAAGCTGAAAAAACAGCACAGTTTCAAAGAAGCAGCCCCTTTCTGGTAGAAGTGGGCTGAAGGCATTTCAGCCAGCTTTGGTTGCAACAGTCTGATTTCAAGATCAGACTGAAGTACCAAACAAGTACTAGCATATAGAATAAGGCCTTAACCAGAAAGACAAAACATTTAAATAGATCCCCAAAAAAGCCTGGAGAGCTTCAGATGCAAAGATGGCATGAGCTCTGATCCAGGAGAAAGATGCGCCTTCAAACACTAGGGTTGCTGAGAAAAGCAGAGTGACATTCAATATCAGCTGAGAATGCAGTTCAAGGTCTGCATGCATGGTGAGTCACGTGCAAGTGCCCCCTCAGCAAGGGAAAGAGAAAACTTTTATAGAAAGGAAAAGGAAGTTGAGAGGGCTAGAGTAATCAAAGGGCGTATGGCTTTTCATTAGCTGAGCTCTTTCCAGGAAAGAAGAGTCTCTCTTCTTGCTCTTGGGCTCTGCTATCATCACGGTGCGTGACAGCCCCTCCTTCTGATCTCTCAGCTCTATTTAACTGAGGTTTCTGTGTATTAATTTTTTACATATAATACTTATCACCATCCAGTGTGTTTTGCAGCTTTCGAATGTTATCAGGAGTCAAAAATTGTCTCTGTGGAAAGTAAGTTTTTAAAATTAACTGAGACAAATGAACAATTTTAAAAAGATAAAATGGCTCCCAAAGCCTCAGATTTCTCTTCCTTGGCTTCTTTGTCTCAGGCTCTGCGTCTTGAGTCATCTTCCTTCTCCCTTCTTCACCATCTGTGCCTTCTCTACACCCTCAATTCCCACATACTAATTCCCTTACCAGACTTTCCGTTTTCCCTGAACTATTTCCACTCCCTTTTCCTCTGAACTTTTCAGAACCTGTCCCTTTAAAATTAAGGCTTCTGAGGATCCAGAGGCTAAACAATTTCTTATACTCCCAGGACTAAAGCTGAATGTTGAGTCATAGTCAAATATTTTCCCAAAGTAACTGAAGATCCTCACAGATTTGCTGAGAAATTTAATATAGTCAGTCAGACTTATCACCTGGTTTCTCTGACTTATATCAGCTAGTCTATATGCTTGTCAGCAAAGGCCAGGCCCAGCACTGGATGCAAACCACTAATTGGAAAAATCCTGAAAGGTCTTTAGAATTATAACTGGGAGACCAGCTTGCTAACTTATTATACAGTCAGGGTTGGGCAGTTGATAGGTGACTTCATCGAGCAATTCTTAGGGCTTTTCAATGGTCTGTTATTAGAACAAAATACAGGCTTGCACACAAATCTCGAGAAGTTTGTCTCTGAACCTATTCCCTTTTATTTAGGCCCTTTAAGAGACGCCCACTCTTTTTTCCTTAGTTCCTCAACCCCCTATCCACTCGCTAGGCTGCTACTCCTTAGTATCATGCTGGAATTTATTTTTCCCAGAAGGGGGAAATAATTCTAGAAATTGACAGTAGGCCTCAAAGCACCCCACCAGGTGAATTAAATGACCCTCTGACATCTTTTATTTGTTCCTTCTCTAACTGTAGAAGCCTTACAGCTATTACAGTCACAGCTTTTTTGGTTAAGACCACCTGGAAAGTCACTGTGGGATCCCCTTTAACCATTTTTGCCCTTCGTGCAATAGAAGCTCTCCTGAATTCTCATCACACTCAACATTTCTCAGCCAGCTGCCTCACCTACAAAGTCCTTTTGTTAACTGCTCCTCACATAACTCTTTTACAATGTAATAACCTTAACCTGGCTCTTCTTCTCCCTCCCATCACCAACGAAGTTTCTCATGACTGCTCAGTGCTGACAGCCCACCTCCTAACTGCTCATAATGATCTAAAGGAAATTCCACTGGGTAACCTTGACTTCCCATGGTTCACTGATGGCTCTTATGTAAAAGGTATCAATGGCAAATATGTGCTGGGTATGTTTTTATAAATCTTTTTGAGGTTGTTGAGGCAGCATCTTTAACTAACTGTGGCTACTTCGACCCAATAAGCTCTTACATGGGCTGGTACTTAAGCCAAGGACAAAACTGCCAATATTTATACTAATAGTAGATATGCTTTGGGAGTAGCTCATAATTTTGGAATGTTGTAGAAGCAACATGGCTTCCTTACTTCCAGCAAAAATAAAATTAAAAGTGGCTCCTATATTCAGGAATATTGAATGCAAAACTTTTACCTGCTGCTTTAGCTATTATTAAGATTCTGATGCATTCTAAACTCGGCGCTCTGGAACCTAAGAGAAATCACCTTGCTGATATTCCTCCAAGGAATGCTGCCCTTCAAGGGACCAACAGCAGCCAAACCTCTGTCATGGTCCAAAGGGACATTTTCCCAAACAATAATCTAGAAAAACTGGCTAGAGCAATTGGCCTCAGAAAAGGAAAAAACAAGATTGTAAATTCAACAATTGTTGGTTTGATAAAAAGAGGAAGATTTGGTTTTAACCAAATAACAATCCAGGCCTACCTGAGACTCTAAAATGCTCACTCCTCACTACTGTACATGCATTAAACCATTGGTCTACTGACAAAAATGATACCATCATGAATCAATATTGGTGGGGAAACATTACCAGGGCCACAAAAAGTGCCTACCTCACTTGTCCCACTTGTCCAAAGTACAGCCCAGGGAAGTCTGTTCCTACTGCTCCCAGACATTTTAAACTGCCAAATGGACCATTTGAGGTCTAGCAACTGGATTTCATATAACTTCCTCTGTCTAACGGATATAAATATGTTTTAGTCATGGTTTTGTATGTTTTCACACTGGACTGAAACCTTCCCTTGTAGACCGGCTACTGCTGCTTCTGTGGCTAAGGTCCTTTTGGAAAAGATTATCCCTACCTGGAAGAACTCCTCTTGAACTTAATAGTGATCCCATTTTACTCGCCAGATGCTTCCACAAGTCTATGCTGTTTGACCCGTTTTACAACACTGTCACGGTGCTTACTACTCTCCTACTACTGCTTTAGATGAACATACTAGCAGCATTATTAAGACTCAGTTGGCAGAATTTGTAGAGGCCCTCCAACCACCTTGGCCAAAAGCATCATTTTTGGTCTTTCTAAATCTCAGATTTATCCCTTTTGAAACTCATAAGCTCTAACACTTTCATATAGTGACAGGACATCCAATGCACTTGGCTCCTTCTTTTTTTTTTTTCCCACAACTGATAAAAAGATACTCCACCATTGAAAAGGCCTACTTGCTTTTATTAAAAATAACCATGATTTTGTATAGCAATCTTGGCTGCACCTTCAGGAGATCAAGACCTTAAGCATCACACCTTGCAACCTGGAGATTTTGTCTATTAGAAAAGACACCTCTGGAAGAACTCTTTTCAGCTTTGCTGGAAAAACCCCATCAGGCACTGCTAACCAATCCTTGCACCACTAAATTCCAAGGAAGAGACTCTTGGATTCAAATGAAACACCTAAAGAAAATGCCAAACCCTGACTAGAACTACACATCACCTGGTGACCTCGAAGTAAAGATATCCCAGAATTGAAGCAGAGGACATCTGATGAGACAGCTCTCCCAATATAATCCAGACCAGGCCTGTCGGAAGTTTTTGCCAAACTTTTGATGATGACATAATGCTTCAGATGATCTCCAATGTCTATATGATCTTGATAACATATGAACTTTAGATAAAAGTTTCTGAGAGTTCTCCCTCCTACCTCTCCTTATTATATGAATGTGACCTTAATAGTGTTCTAATCTGTGCACTTTTCCTCCAAAGTGAGATATTGTACCCAGAAAATATCTTTCCTGACATAAAGGGACAAAAAGTAGCTGAAACTAGAAAAACTGACTCTTGATCAGTGAGGCTTTCAGAGAAACATCTTGATCAAAAGGGGGAAATGTAAAACAAAACAAAACAACAACAAAAACCACAGAAACTTCAATTAAATAGAGTTGGGAGACCAGAAGGGGACACTCTCATACCCTGTACAAATAGCATAGCCCAACAGGAAGAAAAAAGACTCCTCTGCTTTCCTGGTAACAACTGAGTCAGTAAAAAGCCATGGACTCTTTGTTTACCATAGCCCTCCCAACTTCCTTTTCCCCTCTATAAAAGCCTTCTCCTTCACTTGCCATGGGGGGATTTGCATATGGCTCTCCATGGTTGCAGACCCAGAATCTCAATTCTCTGTTGATCTTAAAAAAACCAACTTTGCTAGAGGTATATCTGGCAGTCTATTTGTTTCAGATCAACGTAGAGAGAAAAGAAAAAGTGGAACATGGTAAGGAAAACTGGGAATGTCATTATTGGGGGAAATTTTAAATAGGGTGATCAGAATTGGCTTTATTAAGAAGGTGCAAAGAACTCAAGTTGATGAGGAAATTTGCCATTCCTGTATCTGAGGAAGAGCATTCCAGGAGGAAGTACTAGAGAGGTTATAGAGTGTGGGGTCATGTAAGGTCTTGCATGTGGTTTTAAGGACATGAGCTTTTATTCTGAGAGAAATGGGGTCTTTGGGAAGGTTTGAGCACTGGAGTGACATGACCTACCTTATGTTTTAACATTGTCACTCTGACTGCTCTCTTGAGAATTGGCCTTGGGGAGACAAAAGTGGCAGCAGGGATAGGAGTGAAGAGGTAACTTAGGAGTCTAGGAGCTAAATGGTGGTAGTTCATTCCACACAGTAGAGGTGGATACACTCAAAGTAGAGCTGTGCAACAGCTTAGCTGACATACTGTTACTTTAGTAACAAGTACGTCTTCTATTTAGTGTTCATTTATACTTATGACTAGCAGCTGGGGAAGGCATTTTAGGGTATATCCTAAGATAAGGCAGACTGTAGGACGTTCCTACTGGCAATATTGTGGATACATCTTTTTTTTAAGAACAGGCAGAATGTATCTCTATCATTTTGGATTTGAAACATGAAAGCTTTGCAGTCGAGGTTTTGAAATCAAGTCCTTTTTACCAAACCCCATGATCTCCTCCACGAAAAGAATGGATTTTTAAAATTTATGGTAGAGCATGAACTTCCTCAATGCAATATGACTCTCACCAGTAAGAAATTTGACAGGTCGTTTTTTTTTTTTTCAGTGCTAAGGATTGCTCCTGTGCCTTTTCATTTGCAAATTTTGTTGAGGAGTATACTTATATTGGTTTTAGTACATTCATATTGGTAAAAAAATATAGTTACCTATTTTAAAACAACTTTGCAATGGGAGTCCTAGTTTCTAAGCCCTATGTCTTCCAATAAATGATTCTGAACCCACATTTACCCTTTGGAATATATGTATATATATATAATATTAATAACTCTAAATATGCAATATATTTTATGTATATATATAATAAATTTTATTAACTATGTAGTATATTTTAAATTTTAACATGAAATAACATTACAGTACTTTTGTAAATTTCACAAATAACCTAATTTATAAGTATTATACACATTTTTCTGTAAGGTTTTTAAAATAAGATTTTTGAAGTGCTTAAATTTATCATCTTCAAACTTTTTACTAGGAAAAATAAACAATTAAAAAAAAAACTTTGCTATTTTAAGAGGGCATTTGTTTGCGTCTCAAAGCAGACGAACCTCCTTAGTTGAGGCTCTTCTATAATTTCTTAGGGAAAGGTGTTGGCTGCCACTGAGTTTGTTGACAGGGTTTTACCAATTAGACTAGAGCTGTTTAGGTAGGCAGACCCTTTGAATCTCTGAGCATAAGTATTCCATAATCATGTGAATCCCAATTTGTTTGCCCTCTCTCTTCCCAATTCCATTATCTTCTTGAGATCTTTATGCAAACCTTGTGCCGGTTAATCATAAAGTTAGAGCCACAACCGTCCTTGTAGTTTGATATATAACCATATGCCAGAAACCTTTCCAGCTTTTCATCAGACGTCTAATCTTAATTTGCTTTGTAGTCTCAACAACCAACTCAACAGTCTTTAATTTTTTGACCTGTTCAGGGAAATAAATACATGGCAAAACAGATCTGTCTAATTTCTTTGGCTGATTTCAATTTGTTTTTGTGGTGTTCAGCAATGTTTTCAGCTCTCTGCCTACCAAACCTACGGTAGCATTGCACTTCCTTACTTCTTTAGGAGTTAGGTATGGCCGTACAATGAATAATTTTATGTGTTAACTTGCCTAGGCCACAGTAGCCAGATATTTGGTCAAACACTATTTTTCTAGATGTTTCTGTGAAGGTATATTTCAGATGAGATTAACATTTAAATTAGTAGGCTTAGAGTAAGGTAGATTACCCTCCATGTTGTGGTGGGCCTCATCAAAATGATTGAAGGTCTTAAGAGAAAAAAGACTGACCTTCTCAGAAGAAGAGGGAATTCTGCCAGCAGACTGCCTTTGGGCTCGAGTTGCAACACTAGCTCTTCCCTGGGTCTCCAGCCTACCAGCCTACCTTGCAGATTGTGGACTTGCCAGTCTCCACAGTCATGTGAGCCAATTCCTTAAAATAAAGGAAACACACACACACACACACACACACACATTCTACTGGTTCTGTTCTGTGGAGAACCCTGACTAATACCAGCCAATGTGACGTTTTTTAGCCAATGAAATGTGAACAGAAATAACGTGTGTCAGTTTCAAGCATAAGATTCAAGATCCAGTGCATGATTTGCCATATTCGCTTTTTCTTGCCTCGGAAAATGTGAAAACAGAGAAATGGAGCCTTCAGAGCAAACCATGATGAACATAGAACTTATATAAGAATTAAACTTACATTTCTGTATGATTTCTATGATTTGGAGATTGTTCGTTATTATGATATCACCTATATTTTAGTGATGGATACAACAATCTCTAAATTTACACTTCAGGGTCAGAATTTTCTTCCCCTCCTAGATTTTACTATTTCACCTAATTCTATTTTTAGCTTGGGACTACAAGAATTTAAACTGGGTTCATGCAAATACCTGAACCACTTGCTTAATTGTCCAGTTGACTCGAAGAAAACTTCATCTCCTCAGGAGTGTAGAGCCAACAAATCCAGGGTACACAAGTGCTAATTCATCCTCATTTCCCTGGCTCAAAAAAGTATTTGACTACCCTGCACTTGCGGAGCCTGACCATGAACTTCTCTCTTAGGATATTCTCATCATAAAGTATTCTGATACCTGACAACCTGAGGACTGTACAGAAGATGTTACAATTGTAGTGATCAAAAAGTATTGTCATTCCAAATCAATATGTCTTTGTAACCCTAAGGAAAAGTTTAAATAATCATCTTTGTTTTTTTCCAGTAATAGGGTATGTTAGTTTTCTGTAGCTGCATAACAAATTACCACAAACTTAGAGGCTTAGGACAACACACATTTCTCTTTTTTAATAATTTTTTAAAAATAATTAATAAATTAATTAATTTTTGGCTGTGTTGGGTCTTTGTGGCAGTGCATGGGCTTCTCATTGAGGTGGCTTGTCTTGTTCCAAAGCATGGACTCTAGGTGCATGGGCTTCAGTAATTGTGGCATGCAGGCTCATAGTTGTGGCTCATGGGCTCTAGAGCGCAGGCTCAGTAGTTGTGACTCACGGGCTTAGCTGCTCTGTGGCATGTGGGATCTTCCTGGACCAGGGCTTGAACCCGTGTTCCCTGCATTGGCAGGCGGATTCTTAACCACTGCACCACCAGGGAAGCCCCCGACAACACAAATTTCTGATCTCAGGGTAGCTGTGGCATTCCAGGCCATTCTAGGAGGTTGTCCCACCTGGTGAGTCAGTGGCACAAGTCTGCTTCCCAAAGTCGCAGGCACGTGACAGAAGAAGCGGATGTCACAGTGGGCCCGCTAATCTTCCTTGGAAAGGCTGGTGAGCACGTGTGGAGGGGTCAACCTCTTCTCCCACCTCAGTGACACTGGGCTTAGGCCTGGCCATGATGGTACCCCCCAACTCTGGCTGCTGTTGTCCCGACCCTCCCAGGGTCAGGATTCTGGCATGTTTTAGCTGTGTCTTCTGTTGAGGATCTCACAAGGCTAAATTGAACGTGTTGGCCATTTACGTCCTCATCTGGAGGCTCTAGGGAAAGACAGACTTCCAAGCTCCTTCAGTTTGTTGGCAGAATTAATTTACTTGCAGTTGCATGATTGGGGTCCTGTTGTCTTGTCACCTATTAGAAGCCACTCCCAGGTCCTTGCCAAGAGCCCCCTTCTTAGGTGCCTTCATACTCCAATCTCTCTTCAGTCTGCTCTGAAGGAGTCTTATGTAATTAAAAGTAATCACAGAATGACTATCCTGTCATCATTTGCCATATAACATAATTTAGTCAGGAGACTGACTGTCCCATCATATTCACAAGTTCCATCCATATTCAAAGTCAGGGAATTATACAAGATGTGGACACAAGGGAATGATTATTTTGGGGGTCATCTTAGAAACACGGGGTCAAAGTTGTACAGAATAGATAGGGGAAGTTGGGGCAACAGATCAGGTGACATTCCTAATTTATCAGTTATGATCCCTTTAACCACATGAATGCATTAAGACCTTGATGCACAGACCTCCATGGATATCAAGGAATATCCCTTTTGGATACTGTTCCCATTCTACGTCTTATTTCTTATTTTCAGAAACTCTGTTGCAACCCTTTCTTTTTTATTTTAATCCCTTCCTTGTCCTAGCAATACCAGCTCAAGAGTTTCTATTTAGAAAGAATGTATAATTGCAAGATGGTTGGAGATGTGCATTTATGGTATATGGGAGAGTAAGCTTGAAGCTTCATTGTGAAAGGTTTTTTCCTTGAAGATTGAGAAAAGGTTATATATGCATATCAGAGGGGAATCAGCTGATGAATATTTCAGGGAAAAATCAGGGAATTGACAAGAACATATTTGTATTTAAGAATGATTTCTTTGGGACCAGTGAAGAAGGGATGGGAGAGTGTGTTTAGGAAGGGATGGAGTCGGTAAAGGGAGATTATTATAAACTATTGCAACTGACTAGAGGTTGTAAAATATTTTCTATAAAATGCCAGATAGTAAATTTTTCAGGTTTTGTGGTCCAGACAGGATCGTTGTCATAGTGATTCAGTTCAGCTGTTGTAGTGTGAAAGCAGCCATAAATCGTATGTAAACAGATGGGTGTGGCTTTGTTTCAACACAACTGTATTTACAAAATCAGGTAGCAGGCTGGATTTGGACCACTGGTTGTGGTTTACAGACATATGTAATAGACCATTACTGCACTAAAGCAATGACAGTGGAGTTGGACAGGAGATGGAATTGATTGGCTTAGTTTTACATGTTTGGAACATGTATTTTGGGTTGGGTGCCCTTCTAGACACAAGGAGATATGCAGTGAACAAACCAGACAAAAATTCCTTCTTGAATAGAGTTTTCATTCTAGGAAAAATTTAAATACAAGCATTCTACAATGCAGATTACCTATTAGTAAAGAAAGGAAGATAAATAAGTTGCGGGGGTGGTTAGAAAGTCCCTATTTCAATTCACAAAAATCCATTGTGGCTGGTCCAGGATGGTGCAAAAAAAACATGGTATTAATTAGAGAAAGCTTCCTCAATTACACATTGACTCGTTTTTTTAAATCTATAAACATATGTTACCATGTGTTTTCTGCTCAATGGAATGTGTAAAAAATAATCAGCATACATAAGAAAATATTTCCATGTGAATGAAATGGAGCCTCAGATAGAGAATTAATTTTGCACAAGGATGAATAATGTGACCATACAGTGAATTGAACAAGAACCGCACAGCAAAGAATAATAAAACAGATGCTCCTGTCAGTGGACACTAAGCATGCAGCCATCTGGGGGTCAAGTGGCAATTTTCACAGAAAGACTGGATGATTTCTTACCCTTTTATGGAAGATGTGAAGAGGGCCTTGGTTTATTAGGAACATTGGATTCCCTCTTTCTTGTTGACCTTTGCCAGCCCTCTGTGTTGTCCAGCTGCCCATTCAGGAGGCCAGGTGAAAGGCTCCTCATAGCTAATAATGCAAGAAAAGTTCGTTTCCAACTATGGTATGTGTTGAGTGTGAGTATGACAAGGAATAATGATGTGAAATAATGAGAAGCTATGACATGGATGACGGGAGAGTAATTTGTAGATGGTTTTATCACTGCTTGAATCCTCTGAGCCACATTTAGAAAGTAACCACAGGCTTAATAACTGTTTCTTCTGTAAGCTTATAGTTATATATAAAACATCCAACCAGTGCCTCTATAATCAGCACTGCTCTAATGAAAAATGCCCTTAAAATTGTTAGTGTTGGAGAGTAAAACGATGCTGTTGCTTATTTCTTGTTGTGGGATATTTATTTTTCCTGTGTCTCCTGGATGAATCTTCAAATCAATGCATTTTATATGAGATATATGTTCAACCTCAGGAGACTTTATATATTTTATCATTATTTCATTAATGACAAGGTACAAGACTCTATGAGTTAATGCAGAGCATGGGAAGAATCAATAAAAATCTGTAAAAGCTCTCCATGGCAGGATTGAATGGACAGGAGAACTGTCCTTCCATGAAAGCCAAATAGTCACAGCTTATGTGCTGATATTTTCAGGGTGTAGAGAAGTCCAGAAAAAAAATTACCTCACCCAGTGATGACCCATGGCTCCAATATTTTCAGTAGATGCTCCCAGCCTGGCACCCAGAATTGAATTAGGTATGAGAAAGCCATGCCTTGCAGTGGAGTGGGAGAGAGGGCTTGTAGAGGCAGAGTGGGAAAGGCCTAGCCAGGGGAAAGAACTGGGGTACAGCACTAAGAAGATGAAATCTGCTGCTCTGGTTGTTGCTTCTGCTTGGTGTCCAGCATCTATTCAGTCTTCCTCCATCCTGACAGAACTCCAGTCTATTGAGGAATCTACCCTTCCCCTGAATGACTCAGAGCTGACTTCATCCCAAGTCTAGTCATGGATTCTGATCCATCTCTAGGCTTCCTAAATTTCCCTGATTATAAGACTCACCTGAGAACCTTGTTACATATATAGATTATCAGACTCTTCTATTTAAATTCTTATTCAGTAGGTTTCAGTTGGGAGTCTCAGAAATCTGTGTTTCTACCAAACACTACAACTCTCCTGCCATTAGGGAAGTTGTAATGAACACTGATCTAGGGCTATTTGTGCAAAACCCAGGTGGCTTGTAACCAGTCCAGGAATGGGCTGAACTCTCAAATTGGTCCAAGCTGACCGATGGGAAGGTCGTTAATTTCAATGTTTTTGAGAGAGGATTTTTTTTTCTACTCTTTTTCCTGAATGAACAGACACATAGCTCCAGTTGTTGGTGAAAGCTATCTCATGAAGGCGAGGGTAATTAGCCATAGGATGAAGTCAATGTGTATTTGTGAGAGCAGAAAAGGAAAATGAATTAGAGATCTTAATAAGAGAATGAGCCATCAATCAACTAATCCCGAAGGCTGCCCTGCCTCTGGACTTTTTGTTATGTGACAATCAATATCCTTATTTGTTAAGCAAGTTGTATTTTCTGTTCCTTGCAGGTAAAAGCTTTCTAATTGATACACCTACTTGTGATTTTGTTTCAGATATATGTTCTTTCAATTAGAAAAAGGAGAATCTAGGAGTGTAGTATTTCTCATTTTGCTGCTATTATCATGTAAAATTATAATAAACTATTAGTCCTTATTATTTGTCTCTGATAATAAATTTAGCACCTAGGGAAGACTGATCAATTTTTTACAATCATGTGATGAACACCATTTCAGGGTCAATTTCTACAACTCTTGTGTCTTTGGTATTAGTGACTATGAAAAAATAACATTGGTTAATACATACATGGAAGTGTACATATTTGAAAATAAATTCAGGAAACAAAACTGGTTAAATACCAAAGTAATAAACATTTCTAGTCTACAGATTTAAGGGTGAGATTTAATTTTCCCATGAAACAGTGAAATGAAAAGTTTTATAAAAATATTCACATGTATGTGTATACTCATTTTAGCTGTGAGATAAGCTTCCAGGGCACAGCCTCTGTCTGCTCTGGATGAGGCAGATGTCACATTTCCTGCAAGACATCCATTTGCATTTGGTGTTTGCATACTATTAGTGGGCAGAGTTTATAGGGTTCTTCTCCTCAAAAGCCTTTTGCATCCAGTAGGTTACACATGAGACTGATAACTTTCCTTGGAGGCAAAAAGGAACAGGATATCTGACCTCAGTCTTCAGAATTTTTTTTGTATGTTTATTTTATTTTATTATAAGTCATCCATTTTATACATATCAGTGTATACACGTCAATCCCAATCTCCCAATTCATCACACCACCATCCCCACCCCACCACAGTTTTCCCCCCTTGGTGTCCATACGTTTGTTCTCTACATCTGTGTCTCAATTTCTCCTCTGCAAACTAGTTCATCTGTACCATTTTCTAGGTTCCACATATATGCGTTAATATACGATATTTGTTTTTCTGACTTCCTTCACTCTGTATGACAGTCTCTAGATCCATTCAAGTCTCTACAAATGACCCAGTTTCAATACTTCTTATAGCTCAGTAATATTCCATTGTATGTATGTACCACATCTATATCCATTTGTCTGTTGATGGGCATTTAGGTTGCTTCCATGACCTGGCTATTGTAAATAGTGCTGCAATGGACATTGGGGTGCATGTGTCTTTTTGAAGTATGGTTTTCTCAGGGTATATGCCCAGTAGTGGGATTACTGGGTCATATGGTAATTCTATTTTTAGTTCTTTAAGGAACCTCCATATTGTTCTCCATAGTGTCTGTATCAATTTACATTCCCACCAACAATGCAAGAGAGTTCCCTTTTCTCCACACCCTCTCCACCATTTGTTGTTTGTAGATTTTCTGAGGATGCCCATTCTAACTGGTGCGAGGTGATAACTCATTGTAGTTTTGATTTGCATTTCTCTAATAATTAGTGATGTTGAGCAGCTTTTCATGTGCTTCTTGGCCATCTGTATGTCTTCTTGGGAGAAATGTCTATTTAGGTCTTCTGCCCATTTTTGGATTGGGTTCTTTGTTTTCTTAATTTTGAGCTACATGAGCTGTTTATATATTTTGGAGAATAATCCTTTGTCCGATGATTCATTTGCAAATATTTTCTCCTATTCTGAGGATTGTCTTTTTGTCTTGTTTATGGTTTCCTTTGCTGT
The DNA here is from genome assembly GCF_059928025.1 of Delphinapterus leucas. Lineage (NCBI taxonomy): Eukaryota > Metazoa > Chordata > Mammalia > Artiodactyla > Monodontidae > Delphinapterus > Delphinapterus leucas. The sequence goes on along the minus strand of NC_143136.1, from coordinate 77,358,770 downwards.
GCAAAAGCTTTGAAGTTTCATTAGGTCCCATTTGTTTATTTTTGGTTTTATTTCCATTACTCTAGGAGGTGGACCAAAAAATATCTTGCTGTGATTTATGTCAAAGAGTGTTCTTCCTATGTTTTCCTCTAAGAGTTTTATAGTGCCCGGTCTTACATTTAGGTCTCTAATCCATTTTGAGTTTATTTTTATGTATGGTGTTAGGGAGTATTCTAATTTCATTCTTTTACATGTAGCTGTCCAGTTTTCCCAGCACCACTTATTAAAGAGACTGTCTTTTCTCCATTGTATATCCTTGCCTCCTTTGTCATAGATTAGTTGACCATAGGTGTGTGGGTTTATCTCTGGGCTTTCTATCCTATTCCACTGATCTTTATTTCTCTTTTTGTGCCAGTACAAAATTGTCTTGATTACTGTAGCTTTGTAGTATAGTCTGAAGTCAGGGAGTCTGATTCTTCTAGCTCCGTTTTTTTCCCTCAAGACTGCTTTGGCTATTTGGAGTCTTCTGTGTCTCCATACAACTTTTAAGATTTTTTGTTCTAGTTCTGTAAAAAATGTCACTGGTAATTTGATAGGGATTGCACTGAATCTGTAGATTGTTTTGGGTAATATAGTCATTTTTACAGTATTGATTCTTCCAATCCAAGAACATGGTATATCTTTCCATCTGTTTGTGTCATCTTGGATTTCTTTCATCAGTGTCTTATAGTTTTCTGAGTACAGGTCTTTTACCTCCTTAGGTAGGTTTATACCTGGGTATTTTATTCTTTTTGTTGCAATGGTGAATGGAATTGTTTCCTTAATTTCTCTTTCTGATCTTTCATTGTTAGTGTATAGGGATGCAAGAGATTTCTGTGCATTCATTCTGTATCCTGCAACTTTACCAGATTCATTGATTAGCTCTAGTAGTTTTCTGGTGGCATCTTTAGGATTCTCTGTGTATAGTATCATGTCGTCTGCAAACAGTGACAGTTTTACTTCTTTTCCCCAATTTGTATTCCTTTTATTTCTTTTTCTTCCCTGATTGCCATGGTTGGACTTCCTAAACTATGTTGAATAATAGTGGTGAGAGTGGACATCCTTGTCTTGTTCCTGATCTTAGAGGAAATGCTTTCAGTTTTTCATCACTGAGAATGATGTTTGCTGTGGGTTTGTCCTAGATGGCCTTTGTTATGTTGAGGTAGGTTCCATCTATGCCCACTTTCTGGAGAGTTTTTATCATAAATGGGTGTTGAAATTTGTCAAAAGCCTTTTCTACATCTATTGAGATGATCATATGGTTTTTATTCTTCAATTTGTTAATATGGTGTATCACATTGATTTGCATATGTTGAAGAATCCTTGCAACTCTGGGATAAATCCCACTTGATCATGGTGTATGATCCTTTTAGTCTGTTGTTGGATTCTGCTTGCTAGTATTTTGTTGAGGATTTTTGCATCTGTATTCATCAGTGATATTGTTCTGTAATTTTCTTTTTTTGTAGTATCTTTGCCTGGTTTAGGTATCGGGGTGATGGTGCCTCATAGAATGAGTTTGGGAGTTTTCCTTCCTCTGCAATTTTTTGGAAGAGTTTGAGAAGGATGGGTATTAGCTCTTCTCTAAATGTTTGATAGAATTCACCTGTGAAGCCATCTGGTCCTGGACTTATGTTTGTTGGAAGATTTTTAATAACAGTTTCAATTTCCTTACTTGAAATTGGTTTGTTCATATTTTCTGTTTCTTCCTGGTTCAGTCTTGGAAGGTTTTACCTTTCTAAGAATTTGTCCATTTCTTCCAGGTTGTCATTTTATTGGCATAGATTTGCTTGTAGTAGTCTCTTAGGATGCTTTGTATTTCTGTGGTGTCTGTTGTAACTTCTCCTTTTTCATTTCTAATTTTATTGATTTGAGTCCTCTCCCCCTTTTTCTTGATGTGTCTGGCTAATGGTTTATCAATTTTGTTTATCTTCTCAAAGAACCAGCTTTTAGCTTTATTGATCTTTGCTATTGTTTCCTTTGTTTCTATTTCATTTATTTCTACTCTGATCTTTATGATTTCTTCTGCTAACTTTGGGTTTTGTTTGTTCTTTCTCTAGTTCCTTTAGGTGTAACATTAGATTGTTTGAGATTTTTCTTGTTTCTTGAGGTAGGCTTGTATAGCTATAAACTTCCCTCTTAGAACTGCTTTTGCTGCATCCCATAGGTTTTGGATCATCGTGTTTTCGTTGTCATTTGTCTCTAGGTATTTTTTTATTTCCTCTTTGATTTCTTCAGTGAACTCTTGGTTATTTAGTAACATATTGTTTTGCCTCCATGTGTTTGCGTTTTTTACGTTTATTTCCCTGTAATTGATTTCTAATCTAATAGCGTTGTGGTCAGAAAAGATGCTTGATATGATTTCATTTTTCTTAAGCTTACTAAGGCTTGATTTGTGACACAAGATGTGATCTATCCTGGAGAATGTTCTGTGTGCACTTGATAAGAAAGTGTAATCTGCTGTTTTTGGATGGAATGTCCTATAAATATCACTTAAATCTATCTGGTCTATTGTGTCATTTAAAGCTTTTGTTTCCTTATTAATCTTCTGTCTGAATGACCTGTCCATTGGTGTAAGTGATGTATTAAAGTCCCCACTATTATTGTGTTACTGTCGATTTCCTCTTTTATAGTTGTTAGCAGTTGCCTTATGTATTGAAGTGCTCCTATGTAGGGTGCATATATGTTTATAATTGGATTGATCCCGTGATCATTATGTAGGGTCCTTCCTTGTCTCTTGTAACATTCTTTAATTTAAAGTCTATTTTATCTGATATGAGTATTGCTACTCCAGCTTTCTTTTGATTTCCATTTGCATGGAATATCTTTTTCCATCCCCTCACTTTCAGTCTGTATGTGTCCCTAGGCCTGACGTGGGTCTCTTGTAGACAGCATATATATGGGTCTTGTATTTGTGTCCATTCAGCGTGCCTGTGTCTTTTGGTTGGAGCATTTAATCCTTTCACATTTAAGGTAATTATCAGTATGTTTGTTCCTATTACCATTTTCTTAATTGTTACGTGTTTGTTTTTGTAGGTCCTTTTCTCCTCTTGTGTTTCCCACCTAGAAAAGTTCCTTTAACATTTGTTGTAGAGCTGGTTTGGTGGTGCTGAATTCTCTTAGCTTTTGCTTGTCTGTAAAGGTTTTAATTTCTCTGTTGAATCTGAATGAGATCTTTGCCAGGTAGAGTAATCTTGGTTGTAGGTTCTTCCCTTTCATCCCTTTAATTATATTGTACTACTCCCTTCTGGCATGTAGTGTTTCTGCTGAGAAATCAGCTGTTAACCTTATGGGCGTTCCCTTGTATGTTACTTGTCGTTTTTCCCTTGTTGCTTTCAATAATTTTTCTTTGTCTTTGATTTTTGTCAATTTGATTACTATGTGTCTTGGTGTGTTTCTCCTTGTGTTTCTCCTACCTGGGACTCTTTGTGCTTCCTGGACTTGGGTGACTATTTCCTTTCCCATGTTAGGGAAGTTTTCGACTATAATCCCTTCAGATATTTTCTCGGGTCCTTTCTCTCTCTCTTCTTCTTCTGGGACCCCTATAATGCGAATGTAGTTGTGTTTAATGTTGTCCCAGAGTTCTCTTAAGCTGTCTTCATTTCTTTTCATTCTTTTTTCTTCATTGTGTTCCACAGCAGTGAATTCCACCATTCTGCCTTCCAGGTCACTTGTCCGTTCTTCTGCCTCAGTTATTCTTCTATTGATCCCTTCTAGTGTAGTTTTCATTTCAGTTATTGTATTGTTCATCTCTGTTTGTGCTTTCATTTTTCTAGGTGTTTGTTCTTTAATTCTTCTAGGTCTTTTTAAAACATTTCTTGCATCTTCTCCATCTTAGCCTCCATTCTTTTTCCGAGATCCTGGATCATCTTCACTATCATTATTCTGAATTCTTTTTCTGGAAGGTTGCCTATCTCCACTTCATTTAGTTGTTTTTCTGGGGTTTTATCTTGTTCCTTCATCTGGTACAAAGTCCTCTGCCTTTTCATTTTGTCTGTCTTTCTGTGAATGTGGTTTTCCTTCCACAGGCTGCAGAATTGTAGTTCTTCTTGCTTCTTCTGTCTGCTCTCTTGTGGATGAGGCTATCTCGCAATTTTTTTTTTTAAGTTTAGGAAAGTGGGCAAGTTGAAAAGACTGACTACAGTGAGCATTGGTTGAGGTGGTGGAGGTGCTGCTTCCTAACATTCCCATGGATTGTAAGTAATCTTTAAATCCAAAGAAATTCTATTTCTCAGGCTGTTTGCAAATTATGATATCTCACACAAACCTACCTTGTGTTAATCACAAATTCGTATTCCTATCCACATATTTCTTATATACTTGCCATGCACAGAGCATGTTTAATAATTCAGAGAATAGTCCTCAAGTGTGTGAGGGAATGAGAAATGAACACTATATTTAAAGAAAACAGAAGATACCTTCAGAAAAATATCTAATCAAAATATTTCAGATAGACTATTACATTTTTATAATGTGTCAAGTTATTTCATGTGTAATTTAAAGTTCTGGAACATAAAGAAAGAATTCACATTTTGAAGGCAATTAAACTCTGAAAAAACTCTTAAAATTTTGGCTTGTTTCTGAGATTCCCATTTCAGTTTGGACACTGTTGATTTGCCAAAAAAAAAAAAATTCCATAATTTTGTCTATTAAGGGGGCATGCTGGAGTAAAATCAATTAATTAATAAGTAAAAGTCCTGAACTTTAATTAGCTTTAATCAATTTCAGAGATAATTTAGGAAAGCTTGTGTGGAACTACCTCTACTGGTTCAAGTACAGCGAATCTTGATGTACTATATATAAACCCTCACTGGGAACACAGTTTCTCTTCCCCATCTAATAAAGAAATTCTCATTAGATGAACAGTGTTCTCTTTATCTTTGAAACAGTGACCTACACCAGCCAATATCATGGCTTTTCTAAATTGAGGCTGCAGACACCTCCATGTTTCCCATTGCATCTCTTTTTTTTCAGTTCAATCCAATGAAAATTATTATCTCCACAAGTCATATACGTTTACTTGGGGTAATAAAAATCTGTTTTTCTTACTTCTTCTTTCATTGATGTCTTGAGTGTACCAGATCTTCCAGATTTCTGTCATTTTTCCTAAGACTTGTTCTAAGTATTTTATGCTTGTATGTATGCATGCATGCATGCATGTTAGCTATACCCCTAACTTCTAGCCAATAGGTCTCTTCTTCTAAGAGTATATATCTAAGTCCTCTGAAAGGAGAATTTTCAAACAAAGATAAGAGTCAGAGAAAATCTGTATCGATCCTAGGGTTCAGAAATGGCCCTTTAAGCACAAGGCCACTTTAAGATCCTCACTAACCCTAACTAAGTTTCTTACTTGCAGGGGCACCACACAAAGTGGGAAAAACTCATTAAAATACACCTACATGCCATAATAAGTATGATTTTTTTTCTTTAAATATGTTTGAAAGATTTTTATAATTTTCCTTTTGAAATTATTTGGCCATGAGTAACTTTCTTAAGCTTGACTATAATTTTTCTGGCAACCAATTATAAATGATAGCTGGAAATTTTTGTGAAGTGAAAAATATCTAATCCTTCAACAGTTTTGAAATGTAATACCGTAAGCCATGAATTAAAAGACTGATAATTTTTCAGTACATAAAAGTAAGAGCATGTGCATGTGCGCGCACGTGCGCACACACACACACACACACACATACTAATACATACAAAGCATATTAAGCAACTCTCATGCACCAGTTTCAGACTTTCTCAGCCTCAACTGTCTCTTTTTCCAGTGATGGAAAGGCCAAGGTTTCATGAAGGAGGAGGAGACTTAATTTGACAGCGTTTTTCCTCATATTCACACCAAGCGTTTCTCACATCCTCCCCTGAGGCTTCCCCAGGAGACACTGTCCCACACCCAGCATGCTTAATGTGGTAGTTTGGGGGAGTTACAGTTTGTTTGGAAAATTTTCATCAATTGGAGGTAGAGGCTGTTGGGTAATTTTTTTCTTTCTCCCTTTTGGGGGAACCAAAGGTACAATGTTATCTACATATAAAATTTCAGGAAGAGGTACTTAAGAAATAATTAACACTGGCTAACGTCTGTGGAGTAGGATTGGTAGTGAGAAAACCAAGGTGATGTATTTTCACTTTTTCATACCCTTTTGCATCTTTTGAAAAAAGTTAACATGTTTATATTATGCTCACACTAAAAATAATTTAACAAACACTTATATTTTAAAAAATTATTTCATTAAAACAGGGTAAACAAAAGAATTCCAAAGAGCTAAGCCCAAGGCACCTCTGATGGACATTTTTATCAACTCATTTGGGAAGCCCTGTTAAAAGAAATTGCACATGAAAACTGGGAGCTGTAAAAGTTCAGGAATATATAAAATTGGTAGTATGGACCAATGGATTTTTGACGAAGTCTGACAAATCCTTCTTTCTCATTAAATACAGCTATGACTTTAAAATGTGCATTATACCCTAGGGGTAAAACTTCTTTAACAATCATGGGATTCAGCAAGTGAGAAAGATCAAATTGGTATTGATGTTCAAGAACATGTAGTACTTACATCCTGTTCTTGCTCAAAAATAAACAGCAACCATAGACTCTGTAACATGATCTATATTAAGCCTGAATGAATCAGTACAAATAAATAAGCAGCAACTAAAACAAAGCATATCAACCCAAAATTTGGCTCATTTTAATAAGAAGTTTTAATTGAATGGATTAAAAGATATATAAATGAGCCTTTTATGGGAATTAGAAATATCTGGAAATAGAAAAAGGACTAAGAACTGAACCGAAGTTAATTACAGTGATTATCTGCATTTTTTTCAGCTGAAGATATTAAACCAAACTTTATTTGGTGTGAGGTGGGAGGGAAGTGGCAATTACACATTATTTATTTATTTTCCTCAGTCATCATCTCACTTCAGCAAGTTTAAAATTAGAACTTCCAGTATCCTTAAATGTGTCAAAGATGCAGAGATATTACCAGTCCATGCAAATGACATTAAAGGAAAAGTTTTCATAACTTCAGCCAGTGTTTCTCATAATCCCTTTTAATAAGGCAGAAAAGTAATTTCTCAGCACAAACTGTGAGAAACACTGACACAACCAACAGGTGGTTTTGAAAAGCAATGACCTATTTTGTTGTATTCACTTCTTTATCTCCAGAAGCAGAGTTTAGGCACATGATAATATTTATGACTGACTACATGACTGACTGACCCTAAGTCAGTGGATTGATGAACAAATAAATGGGTGGCTGATCGAATGAGTGTGTAGATGAGTAATTGAATAAATGAGAGGATTAATGAATGAACAGATGCAGGAGTTAGTGAGCTAATGGATACATGGATTAAAATTGAAGCTTAAAAATAAATACAATGACATAACTAAAAGAAAAGCACCACTTTTTCTTCCTTTATCCCAACGGCCTTCAATCCTGCCTGCACACTGGAACCATCTGTGGAGCTTTAAAGTCAAATGTCAGTTGCCTCAGCCATGAGATCTGATTTCATTCGTCCAGAGTGAAACCCAGGTATGGCTATTTTTAAAACTATCCATCAGTAATTCCACTGTGTAGCTGGGGTTGAGAACAACAGCTAGCCCACTCTTTGGATCACGGAACTCCTTTTTAGCTCTCCATCTTCTACATATCATCTCTTTCTCTAAAGAGCCCCGGCATTTTCATCTCCAAGTACTAATTTCCATTCTCTTCTCACTCTGCCTAATTCCTGAGGACCTGGTTGAGAAATTGGGGCCATGGAAGCTAACGTATTTTCTAAACTAGTTAAGCTCCTATGCAGTTTACTTCAGGGGAATAGAGTGAGGATCTTCAGGTCAGAGGGTCAAAAATAAAAGGTGGGTGTAGCAGATATCAAAGATTAAAAATTTATATTAACAGTGACTTTCACAGTCTCCCAAGGCAATAGAAATGAAAACAAAAATAAACAAATGAGACCTAATCAAACTTACAAACTTTTGCATAGCAAAGGAAACCATAAACAAAACAAAAAGACAACCTACAGAATGAGAAGATATTTGCAAATGATGTGACTGGCAGGGGCTTAATTTCCAAAATATATAAACACTCATACAACTCAACAACAAAAAAAGCAAACAACCCTATCCAAAAATGGGCAGAAGACCTAAATAGACATTTCTCCAAAGAAGACATACAGATGGCCAATAGGCCCATGAAAAGATGCTCATCATCACTAACTATTACAGAAATACAAATCGAAACTACAATGAGGTACCACCTCACACCAGTCAGAATGACCATCATTAAAAAATCTACAAATAGCAAGTGCTGGAGAAGATGTGGAGAAAAGGGAACCCTCCTACACTGTTGGTGGGAATGTAAGTTGGTGCAGGCACTATGGAGGTTCCCCATAGAACTAAAAATAGAATTACCATATGATTTAGCAATCCCAGTTGTGGGTGTATGTCCTGACAAAACTATAATTCAAAAAAATACATGTACCCCTATGTACATGAAAACAACCTAAATGTCCATCAGCAGAGGAATGGTTAAAGAAGATGTGGTACATATATACAATGGAATACTACTCAGGCATAAAAATGCTTGATACCATTTAAAATAAAAGATAACATAAATAATAAGTGGTAGAGAATTTAAACCCTATCTTTCTTCCATTTAATGAAATATAATGATATAACCTATCACAAAATATTTTCTAGATGTTCTTACAGCAGTACATCTGACTAATCTTGTGTCATAGATAATATTTCTTGTATCACTGCAAATTCTTTCAGTTGCATAGAAAACCCAATGTGAATTAGCCTCAAGTAAAAAATAGAATACATTGGTTCTAATAATTCAATCATTCAAGGGTATGCCTGGCATCAGGCTCTCCTAGAAACAAAGGATAAAGCAATGTCATCCATATCTAATTTCATTTGTTCCAGAGGGCTCTTTCCTCGTGGCTGCAAAATGGCTGCTAGAGATTATGGGACTGGCAAACCCAGTCAAATCCAACTTAAAAAAAAAAAAAAAAGTAGAGTCTTTATACTCTTTATATTCAACTCTTTATACTCAAGGAACTCTTGCTCTGGGAATTCTGTATAAAGATTTACTCTGATTGGCATGGCTTAGGTTACCTGCCCATTCCTGAACAAATTGATGTAGACATAGGGCACCTTGATTGGCTTAAGTCTCTTTTACATAATCACCCCCAGTCCTTGTGAATAGGGCTCCATCCAGATGACATGAGTAAAGAATGGAGAGGAGCTGAATTTCCAAATAAAAACGGCGATTCTTTGCATCAGAATGAGTCTTTTTATGCAGAAGGAGGGATAGATGCTAATGTCTTCCATGTCTATATTTTACAAAGTAAGAAACTGTGTCCTAATAAATCTTTGTGTACGCTATTTTGCAAAGATATTATTATCACATGTTTTCTTTAGCACTCATAGTTTTGGCTTTTATTTTTAGGTCTAGGATAACATGGCAAAGCCATTAATGCATTACATACTTCAAAGTTGCTAGGAGACTAGATCTTCAATGTTCTCACCACAAAAAAAGAAATGATAATTAAGTGATGTGATAAAGGTATTAGCTAATGCTACGGTGGGAGTCATAGTGCAATATGTAAATGTATCAAATCAATATGTTGCACAACTTAAACTTACACAGTGTTATATAATTATATCTCAACAAAAAAATGTTTAAAAATTGGTAGAGCCATTATTTACAGCAGGTTTTTCTGGTTTCACTATGTCACTGACCATCACAAAATTGCCAACCAAGGATTGAGAAGTCGATACTCCAGTAAGGATGCTAGAAAAAATTTGTGAGACATTGGCGGGAAAATAATCTCTTTCTTGAAAGGTAAGATATAGGGACAAACTAGAAAGAATAGGTTTCAAAACCTGCATTTTATCAGCTGTTTTTATTTCCTGTATTCTGTGATTTTTTTTCTCTTTTCTTGATTATTAGCTTAACTAAAATCTTTTTGAAAATTATAGACTATCTCAGTTGTACTGAAAATATCAAGAGGAAGTGGTTTTATTCACGCTCAAGTGAAAGCTTTAAAAGGTGGAGAAAAAAATCCGTGGGGTCAGTGTGGAAATGGCAGTTGGCTGTCCCTATCAAGAGATTCATTTGGCAGGACAACCACCTCAGGGATTCTAGGCTTTGTTTTAATAAGGGATATTTCATCAACAATTAATTTTTCACCGAATATTGAAGAGTAATTCAAAATGTCAGCATTAATTTAAAAAAATATAGGATTATTCCATGGAAACAGCTTCAACATTAGCAAAATATATATAAAATATTCTCCCTAAAGAATTGCAGTTTGTTTGATTAAAGATTCTCCTTACTCTCAAAATCAGCAGGTGGGAAGTCATAGAGCTTTTAAATATTTCTCATTTCTGCTTACACACCAGGAACTTTAAAGATACAAATAGAGTGCTTTATAAGCCTCTGCAGGTGTTGGGGGGATGAAGGTAAGAAGCTCTTCAATAACTAGGCATTTTTGGAGCATAAAGTATATTGAATGAGCCCTAACCTCCATCTCGGCAGCATAAAACTACAGGAACTCAAAAGGAGCACAACACTAATGTTGAATTTCTAAGGTGTCTCTGACTTGCTAAATTTTCTTAGCCAGGAGTTTTGAATTTTTCATTTTGTCTCTGGTGTAACCCTAAAAGTGAGAGAGAAAAAAACTATACTTAGGGAGAAAAATTAGAAGTTTGCATTTATTTGTAAATATCTTGTCCCTAGAAGCATTTCTTTTTTTATTGTTCATAAAGATATGTACAGATTTTCAGAGAGCAGTTCAATTAATTTTGACAAATTCATATACCTGTGGAACTCACATACCTATGAAGATAAAGAATATGTCACTCCAGAATTTTTACTCTGGAAAACTACTGAATCAGTCCCTACCATGCCACCTACCCCTCACCCCTACCTATGCAGTCCTGTTAGAATCTTGTTTGTTTCTTTTGGTTGCTGAATAATATCTCATGTTTCTTCATAATCCTGCTGGTAGATATTTGGACTATTTCCAGTTTGGGGACTTTATGAATAAAAATTCTGTAAACATTCTTGTACAAGTGCTTTTGTAGACATATATTTTTATTTCTGTTGAATAAATTATAGGAGTAGGAGTGCTGGGTTAGAGTTAGGGTAGACATTTAACTCTATAAGACATTTCCAAACAGTTTTCCAAAGTGGTTCTACCATTTTACATTCCCACTGGCATGCATGAGAGTTCCAGTTGCTCTGTATGCTCATCAATACTTGGTATTGTCAGACTTTTAAATTGTATACCACTCTACGTGCTATCTCATACATATACCCCTGATAATTAATGATGGTGAGCATGTTTTCATGTGCTATTGGCCATATGTATATCATTCTTTATAAGTGTCTATTCAGGTTTTTTTTTTTTCTCCATTTCAGAGGTTTTCTTCTTATTACTGAATTTAGGAGTATTTTATATCATCTAGATACAGGTTTTTAGATATAAATTATGCAAGTATTTCCTCCTAGTATGCAGCTTGCCTATTCATTTTCTGATAAGTTTTACATTTTTATAAAATCAAATTTTTAATCCTTTGAATTTATTTAGACTTAATTTATGGCCAATCATAGTGAATGTTTAATGTTCACTTGCAAAGGATGTGTATTTTGCTGTGTTTGGGTTTAGTGTTCTTTTTTGTTTGTTTACTTATTCTATCAATAACTGAAAGAAGGCTTTTAAAATCTTTGTATTTATAGACTTGTCTATTTCTCTCTTTAGTTCTGGAAGTTGTTGATTAATATATTTAAAATACTTATTTGGTTCATACTCACTTAAGTTTGTCATATCTTCCTAATAAATTGACCATTTATTATTATAAAATGTCTCTTTTCTCCCATAATTCTTTTCTTGAAATCTATTTGTCTGAATTTAATTCATTTGCTCAGCTTGCTTATAATTAGTATTTCCACAGCATTTTACTTCTAACTAACCTGCATATTTACATTTAAAGTGTATGCCCTGTAAAGACCATCTAGTTGTTGTTCTTTTAATTTCTCATCTGATCTCTTTATTTTCATTAAAGTGTTTAATCCATTTTAATGTAATTATTTATATGTTAATGTATAGTTCTACTGTCTTACTACTTGTTTTCTATATGTCCCATCGGCTTTTTTTTCCTTTTTATCTTCCATTATTGCCTTCTTATGGATTGAGTATTTCTAACTATTCCATTGTATATCCTCTATTGTTTAATTTTACATTGTAGTAATTTTATCAGGGTTAAAATACACATCCCTAACTTTTGACTTAATATCACCTAATTTCCGTATGATGTAAGAACTTCTTATTACTATATCTGCATTTGTACTATTTCCTTTCTTTTTACTATTGTTGCCATGAATTTTACTTCTACACACATTATAAATGCACCAAGATAACATTTTGTCATTATTTTTGTTTGAACAGTCCACTGTCTTCTTAAAAATTTTTAAAATAAGAAAAATAATTTATTTTCACTCACATATTTACCATTTCTGGTTTTTTATTTCTTCATCTTTCTATCTGGTATCATTTTCATTTAGACTAAAGAACTTTCTTTAATATTTCTTATAGTGTAGGTCTGCTGAAAACACATTCTCACCTTTGTCAACCTGAAAATTTTGCCTACATTTTTGAAGGATATTTCCACTGTATATAGACTTATATACAGCAATATGTACTTATATACTAACAGCAATTTTTTTCCTTACATCATTTTAAAGATGCCATTCCATTGTCTTTTGTCTTATAGCTTCTGATAAAAGTCAGTAGAAATTCTTTTCATTATTCTAGTTGCTTTTTTTTTTAACATCTTTATTGGAGTATAATTGCTTTACAATGGTGTGTTAGTTTCTGGTTTATAACAAAGTGAATCAGCTATACATATACATATATCCCCATATCTCCTCCCTCTTGTATCTCCCTCCCACAAGCCCTATCCTACCCCTCTAGGTGTTCACAAAGCACCAAGCTGATCTCCCTGTGCTATGTGGCTGCTTCCCACTAGCTATCTATTTTACATTTGGTCGTATATATAGGTCCATGCCACTCTCTCACTTCATCCCAGCTTACCCTTCCCCCTCCCTGTGTCCTTAAGTCCATTATCTACGTCTGCATCTTTATTTCAGTCCTGCCCCTAGGTTCTTCAGAACTTTTTTTTTTTTTTTAGATTCCATATATGTGTGTTAGCATACAGTATTTGTTTTTCTCTTTCTGACTTACTTCACTTTGTATGACAGACTCTAGGTCCATCCACCTCACTACAAATAACTCAATTTTGTTTCCTTTTATGGCTGAGTAACATTCCATTGTATATATGTGCCACATCATCTTTATCCGTTCATCTGTCAGTGGACACTTCGGTTGCTTCCATGTCCTGGCTAAATAGAGCTGCAATGAACATTGTGGTACATGACTCTTTTTGAATTATGGTTTTCTCAGGGTATATGCCCAGGAGTGGGATTGCTGGGCCATATGGTAGTTCTATTTTTAGTTTTGTAAGGAGCGTCCATACTGTTCTCCATAGTGGCTGTATCAATTTACATTCCCACCAATAGTGCAAGAGGGTTCCCTTTTCCCCACACCCTCTCCGGCATTTATTGTTTGTAGATTTTTTGATGATGGCCATTCTGACTGGTGTGAGATGATACCACATTGTACTTTTGATTTGCATTTCTCTAATGATTAGTGATGTTGAGCATTCTTTCATGTGTTTGTTGGCAATCTGTATATCTTCTTTGGAGAAATGTCTATTTAAGTCTTCTGCCCATTTTTGGATTGGGTTGTTTGTTTTTTTGATATTGAGCTGCATGAGCTGCTTATAAATTTTGGAGATTAATTCTTTGTCAGTTGCTTCATTTGTAAATATTTTCTCCCATTCTGAGGGTTGTCTTTTCGTCTTGTTTATGGTTTCCTTTGCTTTGCAAAAGCTTTTAAGTTTCATTAGGTCCCATTTGTTTCTTTTTGTTTTTATTTCCATTTCTCTAGGAGGTGGGTCAAAAAGGATCTTGCTGTGATTTACATCATAGAGTGTTCTGTCCTTCTCAAACTCTTCCAAAATATAGCAGAGGGAGTAACACTCCCAAACTCATTTTGCGAGGCCACCATCACCCTGATACCAAAACCAGACAAAGATGTCACAAAGAAAGAAAACTACAGGCCATTATCACTGATGAATATAGATGCAAAAATCTTCAACAAAATACCAGCAAACAGAATCCAACAGCACATTAAAAGGATCATACACCATGATCAAGTGGAGTTTATCCCAGGAATGCCAGGATTCTTCAATATATGCAAATCAATCAATGTGATAAACCATATTAACAAATTGAAAGAGAAAAGCCATATGGTCATCTCAATAGTTGCAGAAAAAGCTTTCGACAGTATTCTAGTTGCTTTTTAGGCTTTTTTTAATCTTTGGTTTTCAGCAATCGAACTATGATATGCTTAGATGCAGTTGTATTTATTCCAGTTGAGATTCTTTAAGTTTCAAGGACATGTGGACTTATATTTTTTACTAAATTTTCAAACTATTTGGACACTATTTCTTCAAATATTTCTCTAAATTTTCAAACTATTTGGACACTATTTCTTCAAATATTTCTAACACGCCACTGTCTCCCTCCTGTTCTCTGAACTCCAAAGATTTCCAATCCATGAGTACAAAATGTTTTTCCACTGATTTGGATTGTCTTTAATTTCCTCCAACAATATTTTAGGTTTTCCATTGTATATGCCTTGCACATTTTGGTACATTTTTAAACTATTTTATTCTTTTTTATGCTATTGTAAATGAAACCGTTTTCTTAACGTCATTTTCAGATTGTTAATTGCCAGTGTGTAGAAAGAGAATTGATTTTTTCGGTATATTGATCTTTACCCTGAAACTTCGCAGAACTTATTAGCACATTTTTTGGTGAGTTCTTTAGGGTTTTCCATACATATGATCATGCTATTTGAGAACAGAGATAGATTTACTTCTTACTTTCCAATCTAAACGTCTTTCATTTCTTTTTCCTGTCTAATTTCCCAGTCTAGGTCTTCCAGTACAATGTTTAATACAAGACACATTGCACTGATTGATTTTCGTATGTTGAACCACCTTGTATTCTTCAGTAAGTTCTACTTGGTCATGATATATTATCTTTTTAAGATGCTGCTAGAGTCAAAATGCTAGTATCTTGTTGAGAATTTCTGCATCTATATTCACAAGGGATATAAGTCTGTAGTGTTCTTTTCTTGTGATATTACTGCCTAGCTTTGGTATCTGGATAATGGTGGGATCATAGAAGTTTGGAAGAGATTGAGATCTGTGTTAGAGATTCTAGTTTGTTTGTTTTTTGACTGACTGTTTCTCTTTACTTTCTATAGGTGTTTTCATATATCCTATTTCTTAATAAGTTTTGGTAGTTTTTGAGTTTCTAGGTATTTGTCCATCTCATTTAGGTAATCTAAACTTGTTGGCATATAATTGTTCATGGTATCCTATTATAATCTTTTCCATTTCTCTAAGGTTGGTAGTAATGTTTGCTCTTTCATTTCTGATTCTAGTAAAATGAGTCCTCTTTTTTTTTTGTGGTCAGTCTGCTTAGGTTTGTCAATTTTGTTGGTCTTTTAAATAACCAATTTTGATTTTGTCAATTTTCTCTTATATTTTTCTACTCTCTATTTCATATATCTCCACTTTAATCTTCATTATTTGTTCCCTGTTATTTGCTTTGGATGTAGTTTGCTCTCTTTTTCTAATTTCTTAAGGTAGAATCGTAGGTTATTGATTTCAGATTCTTTGTCTTATTTTAATATAGGTCCTTACAGATATAAACTTCCTTTAGAACACTGCTTTTGTTCCATCCCATAAGTTTTGGTACATTGTGTTTTTGTTTATCTCAATGTATTATCTATTTATCTTCTGGTTTCTTCTTTGTCCCATCAGTTGGAAGTGTGATGTTTATTCTCTACATAGTTGTGAATTATTCAGGTTTCCTTCTATGATTGACAGACAGCTCCTGGAACCAGCTCAGCCTCTGAAATTTTCACTTATTTGAGGCAACATATTTCCTTTTTGTAAAAACCAACTTGATTTGGATTTCCTTTCACTTTCAACCAAGACACTCCCAAATTACTTACTCTTATCACAATTACCTATGTTCAAAAAGGCCTCCCTCACCAGCTTAAGGTTTTAGCAAGCATTTTTACCTAATGGCTGCATCCCCGTGACACAGAAGTTTTAATTCAACTCCAGAGAGCTAACCTTGTAGCTCAATCTTCTTTATTGTCTAAATTATCACTTACCCTCTACCAGGATAACTACATTAGGACTGGCCCATAGAAAGTCAGAATCTTGGGCCAATGCCAATTTTTTCACATTATTATCAATCCCTATAGTGATAAATAATATAATTATGAGAGAAAACTGAATATTCACTTACTATGAGATAAGACCTTAAAATTCACCTTGATAATTTATTATTTATTTTTTTACTCTTTTTCTTTAGAATACTAATTGTCATTTTTAAAAA
Organism: Delphinapterus leucas; assembly: GCF_059928025.1. Lineage (NCBI taxonomy): Eukaryota > Metazoa > Chordata > Mammalia > Artiodactyla > Monodontidae > Delphinapterus > Delphinapterus leucas. The sequence continues at coordinate 77,342,202 of NC_143136.1, read as the reverse complement.
TTCAAAAAATACAGATGTGTATAAAACAAAAAGTGAGAGTTGTCCTTTATCAATTCATTGTTTTTCAGAATCGTACCTTATTCATTTTCAGAGTTACGGATTTCCATAGAGATGTACACATTTTTTGTGTCAAGCAGCTTCTGAAATGTCCCCTAATGATCCCCTTCTGAGATTAGGTTAAAAAGCTGTGGCTTCCTTCTTGGGCACAGTCTCATTCTCTCTTAGATTACTTGCTCTGGGGGAAGCCAGTTGCCATGATGTGAGGCAGCCCTTTGGAGAGGGACACGTGAGTGAGTTTTGAAGCAGATCTGCTGAGGCCTGTCAAAGCCATGTGAGTGAGTTTGGAAGTAGCTTCTCCCCTAGTCAAGCTTGAGATAGCTGCAACCCTGGCCAACACCTTAACTACATCCCATGAGACACTCTGAGCCTAAACTACCCAGTTAAACTGCCCCGAGATTCCTGACCCAGAAACTATGAGATAATAAATATTTGTTGTTTTAAGCTTCTATGGTTTGGAGTAATTTGTTATGTAGCAATAGAAATCTAATGCACTTTTTCAACCTGCAGTTCTGATACACCTTTCTCTGTATTTGGTTATTTGTTTTGATTAAAGTATATTCTTCCTTTTGCATGTTCCAAGTATGAGTCGCAGCCCTCCAAATCTAGATGATGTCCAAACCACCAAAATTTTAAGGTTGTTTTTACCCCTTTGTATTAAAATTTAAATTGTTTCTATGTATTATCAAAACTTTCACTGTATATGAATTTCTAAGGCTATAGGCATTGTTTATGACCCTTGTCTATATGTTTGCTCCTAAAAATTACATTGCTTTATTTTTTATTGTGTATATTTTATTTCTCAAAAATATGGTCTTGCTTTTTATATAAGGTATTGCTTCAGGCCAGAACATGAGGGTGATTTTAATGACCACCACATCTACTCCATTGTTTGTAAAGCTGTAGGAGGCATCACAAGTTTCCTCCAGCACTCTTCTCACACAATGTAGTATCCCAGGTAGGGACTACTCATTCTGCCTGGGTTCTAGAATGAGAAGTCAAGTGGATCAGAGCTGCTACAGAGGTGGAGCCATCCTTGCATCACTGATTTATAATCTAAAATTCTTAAACAAGATATTGACAGTATTAATTCAGAAATATTTTTTAGAAAGAATAACTCAACATGACCAAAGTACGTTTACATGCAAGGTTGGTTCAACATTTAAAAATTGAATAAAGTAATTTACTATATTAACAGATTATAACATAATAGATGAATGAAAATTATGTAATAAAAATTGAATTCCATGCATGATTTTTAAATATACTTTTTCTCAAATATTCCACGGTAACAGAAAATGAATTCCTGGGAAGTGATTAAATACTTCCCATTAATGCCAAGAAAAATATGATTGTGAGGATAGCCATACAACTTATCAATGGGACTTTAAAATAAAAATTTTAGGGTTTATTATATCAGCCAGATTTGCGGCAAAAGCAAATAACCCTGAAAACTCAGTGGTTTGTGACCATAGACATTTACATGTTTTTATTCCCAATGTTTTATTTCTTGATTTAGGTGGTGTTTACTGAATGTATGCTTTATAATTATTCTTTAATCTATAAAACCATACATTTATGCTTTATGTACTTTTATTACATTGTATTTCAAAGACATTTTTTAATTCAAAAAATGGTAATGAATGAATTTTCCCAGGAATAGAATTTAGAGTTTAAAGAAAAGAGGTACCAGAATTTAACCCAAAGAGACTCTCATTAATAGTTGAAAGTTTTCAGAAAAGAAATTGCTGACAAAGCAAAGAAAAACCAATCAGAGGAGGAATTAGAAATCTAGGAGAATGATGTGCCATGGAAGTAAAAAAAAAAAAAAACAATGTTTCAAGGAGATATTGGTTAACTTCTTACAATGTTATAGAAAAGTTGTGAAAGATGATGACTTTCTATTTGAGCTCTAAAAGGAGCCTTAGCAGTGTTCTATTCCATGCCCTCATTTTACAACTATTTCAAGGAAGGAAGGAAAGGAGGGAAGGGGGGAGGCAGAGAGGAGGGAGAGAGGGAGAAAGGAAGGAAGGGGGGAGGGAGGAAGGAAGAAGAAAGAAAAAGGTCCAGAAAGAGGAAAGAACTTGTACCATGCTATAGAAAAGTAATTCTGGAAATAGAACTGAGTTCTTTGACTTCCCACCCAGTCTTAAAACATAAGAATTTTGTTCTGGCTGGAGTAGTGGGGTTATTACGTTTCATGAGTTTATACAGATCTTCTGTAAAATCTCTGATACTGGCTTCAGAATGTAACAGTTAGAAATGTCTATTTTATGTAAAGCTACTAGAATTTTTTAGTCTCTTCCATTTTAGGGGAACTTTTGTAGTCTACTTGCTCTTTCCTTCAGTATTCATTGCTGGGCATTCAGAAAAACTCACATTCAGCTGCCCTGGGAAAAGCCTCATACATACTGAATATTGAAAGCTCTCATGATAGAAAAGACTCTCCTTTCTCTTCTGAATTTCATTATTCCATGTGCTAACTTCTGCGCATTTGGAAGTTTTCCAATTCCTGGCTTCTTTTTGGACTACTTCTTCCATTTTACCCATTAACACAACATCCACAAAACATAGTTTGCTAATCAGCATTTTTTTCCTGTTTTCTACTGGTTCTGCATTACAGTAGTTCTGTGGCTCTACACTTATGTGGGGGCCAGATTCCTGGAAGCCTGACCATTCCAGAATATAGTTATACATTCAGAATTAAGAGCACAGCCTCTGGCCTGTCAAAAGAACTTTGCAAAAATTCAGACCTTTATTCCTCAGAATGTCAAATGATTTACATTATTAACCACGTAACGTGCGAAGCTCAAAAAAGCTTATTACAGAGTTGACCTGATTAGAGAAAATTGGACACAGGAAATACAAATGGAAGTATTAGGTGGTTCTATTAAGGCAGCTTCATGTTATTTGTTAAAGAAGTAACATTTGTTAGCAAGGGAAGAGATAGAGCAACTACAAAACAAGAATTGTACAAGCTCAGCAGTGTAGAGCCATTAATGTAAGTCAAACCAAAAAAGGTCAGATTACATTCAGTGGATACCATTTAGGAAGGCAGGGAAGTGTGTAATACATTCCAGAAAGATTCCCATCAAAATACTTGTTCGTGTTTACTTGCTCTTTAGTTTTAGTGCTTAAAAGACAGTTTTAATAAGAACCCCTCAGTACTCAGCAGTGTTAGAATGATGAGGCATTCCTGTAACAAAGAAAATAAAAATAGCCCCTATATTTTCATCACTTTCATCAGCAGCATCTTTTTCTGATTATTTTTGTCTTGTCTTTCAAAAGAGACATTGAATAACTACCTCTGTCTCTCACCCACACAAATTCTTGTTTGTATTTGAAAATCTGTTTATTTGCAGTAACATTTTGCATGAAACATGCAGTGCAAAAATAAACGTAAATTATTGAGTTCATTTACACATCTGATTAGATGATAGGACTAATGACGAATAATAATTGGAAATGGGTCCCTGATCTCTCGTATACAAATTCAGTCTATTTTGTTATATTTTCAGAGTGTTAATGCTTGTTTTCTTGTAAAATAATGTTTAAAAATATTGAATGGGGGGGTGGGACCTTCAAGACAGCAGGGGAGTAAGACATGGACATCACCTTCCTCCCCACAAATACATCAAAAATACACCTACATGTGGGACAACTACTACAGAACACCTACTCAATGCTGGCAGAAGACCTCAGACCTCCCAAAAGGAACAGAAGCCTAAGGACAACCTACATGCAGAGGTGGGGCCAAAACCAAAGCTGAGCCCCGGGACCTGTGCAAACAAAGAAGAGAAAGGGATATCTCTCCCAGCAGCCTCAGGAGCAATGGATTAAATCTCCACAATCAACTTGATGTACCCTGCATCTGTGGAATACCTGAATAGATAACGAATCAACCCAAAATTGAGGTTGTGGACTATGGGAGCAACTGTAGACTTGAGGTTTGCTGTCTGTGACTGACTTGTTCTGATTTTTATGTTTATCTTAGTATAGTATTTAGTGCTTGCTAAAGCTGGTGGATATATTTATTGGTTTGTTCTCTTCTTTTTTTAAATTACTAATTAATTTTTTAATTTTAATAATTAACATTTTTTTATTTTCATGATTTTATTTTAATTATATTTTTGGAATTTTTTTCCTTTCCTTTTTTTCTCCCTTATCTTCTGAGCCATGTGGCTGACGGGGTCTTGGTGGTCTGGCCTGGTGTCAGGCCTGAGCCTCTGAGGTGAGGGAGCCACGTTCAGTACACTGGACTACCAGAGACTTCCCAGCTCCACATAATATCAATCAGCAAGAGATCTCCATGTCAATGTGAAGACCCAGCTCCACCCAAAGGCCAGCAAGCTCCAGTGCTGTATGCCCCAGGTCAAACAACTAGCAAGACAGGAACACCACCACACCCATTAGCAGAGAGGCTGCCTAAAATCATACTAAGTACACAGACAACGCAAAAAACACCACTGGATGTGGCCCAGCCACCAGAAAGACAAGATCCAGCCCCACACACCAGAACGCAGGCACCAGTCCTCTCCACCAGGAACCTTACACAAACCACTGAACCAACCTTACCCACTGGGGGCAGACACCTAAAAAAAATGGGAACTACGAACCTGCAGCCTGTGAAAAGGAGACCAAAAACACAGTAAGTTAAGCAAAATGGGAGGACAGAGAAATATGCAACAGATGAAGGAGCAAGGTAAAAATGCACCAGACCAAACAAATTAAGAGGAAACAGGCAGTCTACCTGAAAAAGAATAAAGAATAATGAAAGTAGAGGTGATCCATATCTTGGAAATAGAATGGAGAAAATACAAGAAATGTTTAATAAGGACCTAGAAGAACAAGAGAGCAAACAAAAAATGACGAACAATACAATAAATGAAATTAAAAATACTCTAGAAGGAATCATTAGCAGAATAACTGAGGCAGAAAAACGGATAAGTGACCTGGAAAATAAAATAGGGGAAATAACTGCTGAGGAGCAGAATAAAGAAAAAGAATGAAAAGAATTGAGGACAGTCTCAGAGACCACTGGGACAACATTAAATGCACCAGCATTCGAATTATAGGGGTCCCAGAAGAAGAGAAAAAGAAAGGGTCTGAGAAAATATTTGAAGAGATTATAGTTGAAAACTTCCCTAATATGGGAAAGGAAAGAGTCAATCAAGTCCAGGAAGCACAGAGAGTGCCATACAGGATAAATCCAAGGAGAAACACACCAAGACACATATTAATCAAATTATCAAAAATTAACTACAAAGAAAAAATATTAAAAGCAGCAAGGGAAAAGCAACAAATAACATACAAGGGAATCCCCATAAGATTAACAGCTGATCTTTCAGCAGAAACTGTGCAAGCCAAAAGGGAGTGGCAGGACATACTTAAAGTGATGAAAGGGAAAAACCTACAACCAAGGTTACTCTACTCAGAAAGGATCTCATTCAGATTTGATGGAGAAATTAAAAGCTTTACAGACAAGCAAAAGGTAAGAGAATTCACACCACCACACCAGCTTTACAACAAATACTAAAGGAACTTCTCTAGGCGGGAAACACAAGAGAAGGAAAAGACCTACAATAACAAACCCAAAACAATTTAAAAAATGGTAATAGGAACATACATATCAATAATTACCTTAAATGTAAATGGATTAAATGCTCCAACCAAAAGACATAGACTGGCTGAATGGATACAAAAACAAGACCCATATATATGCTGTCTACAAGAGACCCACTTCAGACCTAGGGACACATACAGACTGAAAGTGAGGGGATGGAAAAAGATATTCCATGCAAATGGAAATCAAAAGAAAGCTGGAGTAGCAATACTCATATCAGATAAAATAGACTTTAAAATAAAGACTATTACAAGAAACAAAGAAGGACCCTACATAATGATCAAGGGATTATTTCCAGAAGAAGATATAACAATTGTAAATATTTATGCACTCAACATAGGAGCACCTCAATATATAAGGCAAATGCTAACAGCTGTAAAAGGGGAAGTTGACAGTAACACAATAATAGTAGGGGACTTTAACACTCCACTTTCAGCGATGGACAAACCCTCCAAAATGAAAATAAATAAGGAAACACAAGCTTTAAATGATACATTAAACAAGATGGACTTAACTGAAATTTATAGGACATTCCATCCAAAAACAACAGAATACACTTTCTTCTCAAGTGCTCATGGAACATTCTCCAGGATAGATCATATCTTGGGTCACAAATCAAGCCTTTGTAAATTTAAGAAAATTGAAATCGTATCAAGTATCTTTTCTGACAACAACACTATGAGACTAGATATCAATTACAGGGAAAAATAATCTGTAAAAACTAAAAGCACATGGAGGCTAAACAATACACATCTAAATAACCAAGAGATCACTGAAGAAATCAAAGGGGAAATCATAAAAGAGCTAGAAGTGAATGACAATGAAAACATGACGACCCAAAACCTTTAGGAAGCCAAAAGCAGTTCTAAGAGTGAAGTTTATAGCTATACAATCGTACCTCAAGGAAAAAGAAAAACCTCACATAAACAACCTAACCTTACACCTAAAGCACTTAGAGAAATAAGAACAAAAAAACCCCAAAGTTAGCAGAAGGAAAGAAATTGTAAAGATCAGATCAGAAATAAATGAAAAAGAAATGAAGGAAGCAATAGCAAAGATCAATAAAACTAAAAGGTGGTTCTTTGAGAAGATAAACAAAATTGATAAACTACTAGCCAGAGTCATCAAGAAAAAAAGGGAGAAGACTCAAATCAATAGAAATGAAAAGGAGAAGTAACAGCTGACACTGCAGAAATACAAAGAATCATGAGGGATTACTACAAGCAGCTATATGCCAATAAAATGGAAAACCTGGATAATATGGACAAATTGTTAGAAAAGCAGGAGACTGAACCAGGAAGAAATAGAAAATATAAACAGACCAATCACAAGCACTGAAATTGAAACTGATTAAAAATCTTCCAACAAACAAAAACAAACATGAGGCTCTAGCATTTAACACCTCCATCTCCAAGGCTTTGCCTTCATTAAAGGGAGGAAAGATTGCATGGGAATATTTAGCTACTAGATATCCCAGTGTGTCACAAATCACAGCAATGCTGCTTATGACTCACTGGTAGCATTTAGTGGGTCTGTTTCCCATGAGCCTGGCTCTGGGGCATCCTTTAATTAAGACTAGTGGACCTTCTTACACTCACCCAATTGGATTTCAGTTCAAGTGTCAACTTTCAAGGAATAGGGGAATACTTGGGTGACTTCTGACTTCTCACATTTACCCTAGCACCTCAGGATTGAATTTCATCCTGTTCCTTGATGGTCAATAGATTTGATGCCTTTTCACCTTAGCTCAGTTGAGTTCACCTGTAGATGATATAGGCAAGCTCAGCAGAGCAGCAGTCTAATTCTTACTAATTTCTGCAAATTGCTTTCATATGAAGTTGACTTAGGTGCTTCTGAGTATAAACTCACAAAGTGTAAACTTTTCATACTGTTTCTTGGCAGATGGCATAGTAATTCTTCTAGTATGGACACAAAGACAGAAAAATATTCCCTTGTTCACAAATATTTACTAATAGTTGTAGCATCTGATTATGGGTAATGGTCCAGCCTACCATACATTCATTCCAGGTAGTGAGTCAGTCTCCTCAGGAACCTCATTCTTTGTAACTTTGATTTCATACTATGTTTTAGTGCTAGACCTGGCATTCTCTTCTAAGAGTAATGGCCATTCTCTGACTCCAAAATGGCCAATTCCTGAATCATGTCTTTCTTAATTTAGTGAATTCTCATTTGATTGTTTCAGTCATATCAGTGTGGTCTTTATGGTTTTCTTTAGTTATTCCAATAACCATCAATTCAGGTATGATACCACTTTCTGCCAGTTAACCTCCCCTCATCTTTCCACAACTGTTCCAACAATTTGGCGATTATGATAAATAATCTCTCAGCTCTAGTATAGTATGGTCATGTGCCTATGTAAGATCTAGAATCCTGACTGACAGTCTCCAAAAGAATAATTTTTAGAAATTTGGTATCTACATAGTCCTGATTCAAAGTAGTGGCATAGTTTGAGGAAGCGTGATTGGGAACTAAAAGGAGCCTAACAAACACTCAAAAATATTTGCTTGCATGGAAAATTATGATAAGGCTCTAAATGCATAGTCCTTAGGAATCCCCTTTACCTGCTTTCTTTATACTCCAGGTATTTTAAACAATTTCATTATATTAACCCCAGCTTTCCCTTCATACCCATCTCCCATGCAAGTATTCTCTTCCTTTCTTCTCTCCTGCAACTCTATCACTATATGATGTTACGGGATCTAATATCTGTCTTATCAATTAAGAACACTCTCTCTACAGAAGGAGAGAGAGGAAGCAAAACATGACTATCGTAGGATTCTGGAGAAAAGAAAGCTGTGAACATTCCAATGTTAATTCTTGTTGTATCACTAGGGGAGGCCAAGCTACATTACAGTTTGAAGTAATGTTTCTTCTACTTACCTGTTCCTTGGACTCCAACCAATTTTCTCTTCTTAGTGTAAAGTCTCAACAATAGTAATTTGAGAAAGCATTACATGTTTCATGGAATATAGCCCTCCCAGTTTCTAGAACAGTTGTGGAATCCAAGAATAGCTGTCAGAATATTGCTCCAGTTTGAGACCTACCAGTATAAACCATGACTGTACTTAGCATCATGGTATGATGTTAGTGGAAGGGAGGGTAATAAAAATCTTCTGAAATTACTAAGAACAAAATGAGAATAGAAGAAATAGTCTGAAAACATAGAGAGAGCACCAAACTGAAATGCTTCAATGAGGCTGATCTTGAAGATGGTAAAATGAACAACCCAGGTATAAAAATTGAAAAGTGTCAAATTAAATTGGATAAAAATTTGGCTTCCCTTTGGTTTTGCTGAGAAGTAGGGACAGGAACTGGTTTGATGGGAAGAGAGGGAGGCTGGCTAAGGTTTTTATTTTTCCTGTTCTCTCTTGCTAGGTCACCATCATATGGCTGCTTCCATTACAGAAGGCCATAGGCCTATCAGATAGCCCTTCCCATCTTTTTTCTTCCTCTCTTTGTTTTTGGTAGTATTACATATACTTTTTATTTTTTATTTATTTTTTTAAATTTTTATTTTATATTGGAGTAGAGTTGATTAACAATGTTCTGTCAGTTTCAGGTATACAGCAAAGTGATTCAGTTATACATACACATGCATCTATTTTTAAAATTCTTCTCCCATTTAAGTTGTTACAGAGTATTGGGCAGAGTTCCCTGTGCTATACAGTAGGTCCTTGTTGGTTATTTATTTTAAATATCGCAGTGTGTACACGTCAATCCCAAACTCCCAATCTGTCCCTCCCCCCGAACTTCCCACGCAGTTTCTCGTTCTTATTTCCTCCTTGCTTGTCCTTTGGTACTGCAGTATACCTTGTAAACCCCACCCACTCTTTTACAAATGGTTCCTTTATCAAATTCCTCTCAGTTGTTGAGTTCAAGTGTGCTATTTCCTGACAGCACCCTAATTCAGAATTCTTAAAAGGGGAAAGAAAAAAAGATTGCCATGCTCTGAAACAACATTGTGAATAAGTTCCGAACAAAATTATTTTTTGTTCTTATCCTACATTAACTTCCCACAATCTTCTCCCATCAATATTCTTTACAGTGTGACACATCCTCATACATCCAAGCTAAAGGAAAATATTATATCACATAAAATACAAAAGAAGTTTTATTAAAAATTATATTATTTGTCTTTGTATTGCATTATAATTTGTGGTGTGAGATGGGGAATACATTTCTCTTCAGAGATTTCTTGTGTTTGTGCCCCCAAATCAGTTTGCTTTTGAGGGTTGAGAGTGAGAAAACTGCTGATTTACAGAAAAAATCTATCCTGAGATGAAAAATATGACTGTAATTTTAATAAAGTATTGACCTGACCTCCCTGTAACATACACATTAACCTCCTCCTAAATGCAAGCCATGTTAGCCTCACACAGAAACAGAATGATTTGAAGAACGTTAGAGGAGCCTCCAATAGCCCCAAAAGTATCTCCCTCCTACAAGTGTCATAATGTTTGAAAGGTTTCCATTAGTGATTCTTTGGGTTTGGTTAAGCAGTTGGTTAACCATTGCCCTTTTCTTTCTATCTTCTCTCTATCCTCTTCTTTGCAGAAACATTTATCTATATGGCAGGAGCCACATAATAAATCATTAATAGCTTACAGTGAATTTTCTATTAGATCTTCTCTTGTTAGCAAGAGTAAGGCCTGCAAGCTGCCTAAGAGTACAGGGCTTTTGTAAACATGAGAGGGGGGACTAGCAAACAGAGAAGGAAAGTGCAGCATAGAGATGCTTTATGTGCTTCATAATTGATGTAATTTACAATGCACACTTCTGTAGGTGGGCAGCACAAGTTTCTCAGTAAGGCCCTTAAAAAGAGACAGAGAAGGACGAGTAAAGAGGAAAAAGAAAAGAAAAAGAGGTAGCACTTTGGAAACTTTCCATTAAATCCACGTAGTAACCCATGAGTTAATTGCTGTAAACTAAATTATGAAATATTTTCTGACTGTCCCTATTCCCTGCTTGTGATATAACAAATTGTTCTTTGACCTCTTGCTAAAGACTGAGCTCACAATGACATAAAACACCATTCTCACAAGCTTTTACCTGCATGTGGGTAACTGCAAAACCCAAAAAATTCTTCAAGGACTGAATCTCTAATAGTGGAATATCGGTCCCAATGACAGATGGTTTGAGCTTCAGGAAGCCTCACGTGGTCCTCAGTCCCATCACAGAAGTGATCAGAAAGCCTGCATATATGTAAATCAGCCTTAATCTGGGTATCAGTGATTATGTGAATGGCTCTTCTTCAAAGTTCCACCCTCGTTGTACACTTTCAACTTTTCTACCTTCCATGACTTAAAGTCATAGACCACCTAAGTATTAAGAAAGTAAAAAAGTAATCAGATTTAGGAAGTGTAGTAGATATATGCTAAGAATAACCGCAATAACAACAGAAACAGCTGTAACAAAACCTTGGTGCTGGGGAGAAAGAAGGCACATCCTTTAATTCTCTGAGATAAGCTGCTCATTTGTTTGAATATGTTCCAAATTTCTCCTAAATTATATGCTCAGAGCAAGTCTGGTTTAGCTGCACACAGGGCTCTCTGAGAATTCCTTTATGCCCAGATGTGTGTTCTATTCTTGAATCATAATTTTTCTTTCTCTGTTGAATTTGTTGAATCACTCAGTTTGAACGATTTTTCTAACTCAGATATCTTTTTGGTTGGCACCTGGTGACACTCTCTGAGAGACCTGCTCTTGCTGCCTTCAAAAGGAACATTTTACTCTACCCTAAACTCTAAGCATATTTATTATTGCTGGCTCAACAATTGTGCTGCAAAGATTTAAGTCCTTTAGCAGCACCCTGAGTGGCTCTTCATTATTTGCTTATTATTTTTTCTAATTTAGTATCATGTACAAGACAGAAGTCTTGCTTTCTAAACCATCGATCAGCTCAACATTACAGATAATGATAAAGTTAGTGTGTAAATGTTCACAGTTGCCATTACAAAGACAAATATAAGGGGCTACATTTCCATATTTTTACTGCAAGTTTCTAATTGCATGTTGTCAATTCCTGAAAGGAGTATTCATTTCCCTCACTATTGTGGGCTAAACGTGCTGGTAAAATCCTTTCTTGTTCAAATATTCTACGATTTCATCCCTCTTCCGTTTCCCATTAATACATTTTCATGTAATTTTTCTGGTTTTCATATCTTAAATTATCTTCCCTGCTTCACAGTTTTAAGTAGAAAAATAAAGACCTCCTTTGGGTTGACATTTAAAGGTTTATTATTCTCTCTCTGATACATGAGCTTAATTCTCATTAACACTAAAATGAGCCAGCTGAGAAAAAAAATCTGCCTTCAAAGATCCTGGGATAAATAATGTAACATAGTCTCGTTCTTTCCTCCACACTAAAATGATATTAAACAATTCCACATTCTTTCAAAGTAAGCTTTTAAAAGTTTAATACTGTCTGCTTTCACTTTTCAAGGGAGTGCTAGTGCTGTCCTGGAGTCTGGTTGCCTTGTTAGGAATTCTTTTTCCTCAAAATAGATTTAACGCATCTGCTTCCATTCCATTTTTTATATTTGTCCTTTAAATTTAAAGCAACCTCAAATCACCAAGTTCTTTGAAATTAAACATAAATCATGTATTCCTTTGGGAAATATGTTCACTTGGTCGTCTTGGAATTTAGGGAGCTCAGTAGTCAAGGTAAATTTTTTTTAAGTGAAAACTTAACACAGGTATTTAAATCAATATTTGTCCTTAATAAACATTTTTTTCAGAATCCCTTTCTGCTATGTATTTTTACCAGTTTCTTTCTTTGTACATTTATTTCTCTCTTCTATTGGAATATTTCAGGCTAAAGTCAAAACTACCTAGACTGTGCTAGGAACTACTAGAAACACAATTTGTTTCTTTGGGCCTTTAAATCATACCCTTTTACTCCACATCAGCAGAGAATACATCCTGCCGTATTAGTCTGATGGCGATTTTATATAACTCTTCACAGATGACCTATCATATGAATCATGTACAGTTCAGGAAATCTGCTGTGTTTCTCTCTCCATCATGAATCCTAATTACCAAAATGATATTAAAACCTGGGATTTTCTGAGATGGAAAACACTTGGATTTTCTGGAACAAATATTAAATTTCCCAAAGGGATAAGAAGTTGTTAATTTTGCAAGGTGGGTGACAATTATCAGAAGTCTTTCCTCAGGGATTTTAACTTCAGTGGATAGCCTTCTATCCACTATGGTAGTTTTGAAAACAGAAGTTCTCCAGGAATAGGAGGTACAGATACTTGTATTGGTGCTAACTTCAATTCCGATCTGGAGTCCCCTTTCCAGAATTTTCCACTTGCTCAAATTCTCCTTCCTCAAGTTTCAGTTGTTAATGCTGATCAGGATTATCTCAGGGTTCAGTTTTGTGTAACAGACTGTATGCAGAGATAACAAGATAGCTAGAGTTTTCATATCTGATGGGCCTTACTGTTTCAGCAGTCCGGATAGTGGAGCAACATTTTCCATAAGCTTGTCTGATACGTAGGGTCAAATACTGCGTAACTCCTCTAATGCAGGTTTTGACCCTTCCTGTGTCAGACATAGAAATGAGGACCAGCTAACTTGGGCTTCATTCATGGAAAACCAAAAGTCAAATGTATTAAATCTCAACTGTTTTCCTCAATTTGACAAGACATTGGCCTTTAACACCAAGTTTTATCACTGCTTCTCAGACTTCAGTGTGTCTGGCTCTCTGAAAACCTTATGATGCAGATTTTCATCCAGTAGGTCTGGAATTGTCATGGGGTTCTGTATTTCTAACAGCCTCCCAGGTGATGCTGATGCTGGTCCACAGACCACACTCTGAGAAATAAGAGACTCCAGAAACTTAGAAGTTCTCAGATTTTGGTGTGCCAAAGAACTTCCTGGCGAACTTATTTAAAATCCAGAGCCCCAAACTCCATGCCCAAAGGATCTCAGGTGGAGCCCAGGCATCAAGTTTTTGAAAAGCACTCCTGATGCTTAGGCTTCAGGGCATCAGCAGACCACTTGTTAAGTAGGACAAGTTCGGGATGAGCGGGATTCAACTTTGGGCAAGGCATCAGGCCAAGGTGCCATTCTTGGCTTTATGACTTACTAAGTCTGTGATCTGAGATAAGTAACATCTTTTAGGCATAGTTCCCAAGGCTTTAAAGTGGGTTTTGTATCATCTGCTCCATTGGCATCCTTGCATTGCTGTGAAGTTCCAGTGGGATCATATGTTTATGAACTGTACGAATGTAAGTTGCCTGACCACCCTCACCCTCTGTAATCATTTTCAGAGTCATTTGATACCGAGATGTCACCACCTTCTCCCTGATGTGGTGCCAGTCCCGCTTTTCCATGCTTTGAAATATTCAGGGAGGATCACAGTAGAATGCTCTGAGGGAGTCCTGGAACCTCACCAGTAAGCCTCAGATGCTGAGAAATGCAGCAGAGCATTTACTTAGGAGAGTCAGCCAGAGAGACAGCTCCACCTGCGTCTGTTAGAGTTGGCTATCGTTCAGGTCAGGAATAATTGCAGAGGCAAATTTGAATCTATAAAGCCCCAATCTCCTAAGAGATCACGTTTCTCTTCACACTCCAATAATACCTTTATATTCTTTTATCCTTGGAGCCTAAGCCTTTGGTTTAGAGACCTGTATGATGCAGTGACGATTTCTTTTTTTCTCCCTGATGAGTAAAAAAGAGGATCAGTGACCTTTGGTGTTTGCATCAGACACGTCTCTGAGGCTAAAGTGATGACGGTGTTTTTGATAAACTGAAAACAATGCAAGTGTCAAGTGATACTCTAGCTCTTCTATTTCTTCCATTTCACTGAACATCTATTCAATCTCATAGTCCCATCAGCCAGCAGAAATATCCTCTCATCTTTCCGAGTGCATCCCCTTCCACTCCCAGCTCCCTCACATTCAACATCTGTTGTTTACTCAAGATGCAGGAAATTCCCTTTTGGGAGAGATCATAATTCAAAGACACATGAATGTACAATCCCTTGGAAATAAGTATCTGAGCCAATACAAAATCCAAAGTACTGACTTTAAAAATAAAATTAAGTGAAATTGAATATGTAAAAATGCTCTAAAAAGTATCTGAATCCACATTCATGCTAAACGGTGGATAAACACACATATACACATATACGTGCAAATTTTAACCCTTTATAGCTCAAAAGAATTTCATATGCAAAACTTGCACTGAACCAACAAGGACCTACTATATAGCATAGAGAACTCTGCTCAATATTGTGCAACAACCTAAATGGGAAAAGAATTTGAAAAAGAATAGATACATGTATATGTATAACTGAATCACTTTGCTGTACACCTGAAACTATCACGACATTGTTAATCAACTCTCCTCCAATATAAAATCAAAACTTAAAAAAAAGCATTAGGGATATAATGTACAACATGGTAAATATAATTAATATAATTAATACTGTATGTTATAGATGAAAGTTTTTAAGAGAGTAAGAGTTCCTAAGAGTTCTCATCACAAAGAAAAATATTTTTTTCTTCTATTTCTTTAATTTTGTATCTACCTGAGATGATGGATGTTCACTAGACTTAGTGTGATAATCATTTCATGAGGTATGTAAGTCAAGTCATTACGCTGTACACCTTAAACTTATACAGTGCTGTATGTTAATTATATGTTGATAAAACTGAAGAAAAAAAAAAACTTGCACTGAGCACAGTTGAGTTGGTGAGTCTCTGTGAGACTTGCAGAAAGAAAGATGATTCCTGGGAACCTGTGTACTGTGAAGGTCTCCTGGAAAGTTCTTCCCGTTGTAAATGCTCACCACTCATCTGCCTGCACCCAACCCCACATATCTTCCCTAGAAGACTGATTCCTGAAATTTTAACATTAGACAGTCTTTGGACTTTCTTTGGAGTTAAAAAAGAAAAGACCATATGTTAAACTTTGTCATTTGAATAGAACTCCATGTGAGTAAATCTCCTTCTTTCAGATAGATTTCTGTATTTGTTTCCTGTTGTTGCTGTAACAAATTACCACAAATTTAGCAGCTTAAAACAACACAAACTACTTACAGTTCTGGAAGACAGAGGATCAAACTGGGTTTCACTAGTCTAAAATCAAGGTTTTAGCAGGACTACATTTCTCCTGGAAGCTCTAGGGGAAAATTCATTCCCTTGCCTTGTCCAGCTTGTAGAGATCACCCACATGCCTTGGTTCATGGCCCCTTCCTACATCTTCCTAGCCAATAGTGTATCTTCAAACATCTCTTTCTTTCTCTGACCTCTGTTTTCACCTTCATATCTCCTTCTCTGACTCTTCTGTCTCCCTCTTCCATCTTTTAAGGACCCTGTGACTACATTGAGCCAATCCACATAACCCAGGATAATCTCCTCATCTCAAGGTCCTTAATCACATCTGCAAAATCTATTTTGCCATAGAAAGTAACATATTTGCAAGTTTCAGGGATCTGGACGTGAATATCTTTGGGAGTCCATTATTCTGCCTACCACTATATCTAGAAAATTACTCTAGAAAGAGGTTGACTTTGATAATAGAACACAAGTAGCAAAGGATTTAGGAGGCAGGACCTGGGTAAGAATGGGTCGACACCAAAGTAAAAATATTGAACACCTGGAAAAGAGAAGCTCAAATTAGGGAGAAAAGCCCTAACAAAAAAAAGTTGAAAAGCGATGAAGGAAAATTTCACCTACTTTATAGTTTTGCTTTGTCTCTGCTACGAAATAAAAAATATGTAGGTGGTAAGCACAAATATGCTTATGACTATATATACATATATGTATATACATAAATATGTATATACATATAAACATATTTGATGGGAATTATACTGGTTGTTTATTCATGGTGTTATATGGGTAATTTTTTCTTCTATTTCTGTAATTTCTCTTGAATCTACCTTCTAATATTCTCTGCTCCTGCTGTGAACTGCCCTAGTCCAGGTTATATCTCTTCTCCCTGGGGTTACTACAGTAGCCTCTAAAATTGTCTCTTTATTTTTATGTTTGCTCCTTTAATCTCTTCTCTAAGCATCATCCAAAAATAGAATTCTAAACTGCATATCTGCCACCTTAGTCCCTGCTGCTTCTCCACCCTCAGCTTTTGGCTGGCTTTTCTCACACACTCTGCTTCAGCCACACTGAACTTCCTGATGGTCCTTGAAACCAGACCACCTGCTGTGTTCTCCCGGAGAACCCTGAATACCTCCCCTACTATTTCACGCTGTCCTGATTTTTCACTAAACTCTATCTCCTTAAAAGCAGGGATTGTTATACCCAGGATTTGACATGATGCCCAGCATATAATAATTCTTAGCAAATGTACTTAATAAATAATTAATGCACCACTTTTAAAATAAAAATACAGATAAGGTACTCCTCCCTCTCTTCTCAGAGAAGAACATAGAGTGTGCCGTTGCTAACATCTTGCCAACTACTCTTTCTAAGAGAGAACTTTATCCATGAGAGCCCAATAATCATTGGTCTACATCCTTTGGCCGAAAATGATACACTTCAGAAAGCTAATCATTAAGACAGCAAAGAAATGACTAATTATATATGAACTCTGGTCACAGTGATAGGAAACATAGATAAGCAAGCACCAGAAAATCTACAGCATCTGTAGCAAATCTAAGATAGTTTTGTTACTGTAGTGGCATTATGTGTAGTGAGCTTTCTATTTTTTTTTTTTTTTTTTTTTTTTTGCGGTACGCGGGCCTCTCACTGTTGTGGCCTCTCCTGTTGCAGAGCACAGGCTCTGGACGCGCAGGCTCAATGGCCATGGCTCACGGGCCCAGCTGCTCCGCGGCATGTGGGATCTTCCCAGACCGGGGCACGAACCCGTGTCCCCTGCATCGGCAACCACTGCGCCACCAGGGAAGCCTTGAGCTTTCTATTTTTAACATGATTTTTAATTTTGTTTATGCATCTCCTCTCAGAGAAAATGCTTGCTATTATTTACAGTGAACTAACCAGACAGAGCATCACATACACACACACACACACACACACACACACACACACACATACACATACACGAAGACATACCCACACACAGTTCAACTCAGTCAAATAGTAGGAGTTCTTCTTACATGTCTCCAGACAATTAGTTATTTTATACACACTTGACAGATTTGATACTTCATTTGGTAGTCCAAAAAATGGATTATTTCCTTTTGAAGATAAGCATCCTAACAGCAAATATCCAGTAAATCCATTAACTATGACATGGACATGTTTTTTATTCTATGAACTAGACCATCTGTCAGAAACTCTAGAGCAAGAGGAGGGGTAATGCCTCATGATTCAGCTCAAGAAACAAAAGTTACCCTTACAGTTTTGTGTAACTCCCAAGCCAGCATAGTGGTGGGGATGGTGGTTTAGGGATGCAGAGCTCAGGCAGTGACCAGAGTAACACTAAGGGGAAATGTTCACATATGAAATCTTTAGAAAATTTTCCTATTTTTCTTTGTGCCACTATGTGATCCTAGGTTATGAGTAAAACAGATAAATCACAACCCCCAACTTTAGTGAGTTGGTGAGGAAGACATGCTATTTTCAGCACTCTCTCTCTTCACAGTACAGATGTTGATATCTTTTTCAGTCTAAAAACTCAAGTTGTAGCATATTACATAAGTATTGCAATGATAAAAAAGTAGCAACAGGGCTGTTTTCTGAAATGCTTCAGACAATATATCATTCTGTAATTACAACCCATCTGGTGAATCATCTATCTTAATCTTGATATTTCTATCAATACTACCCAATTAACAGTCATGACTGAGACTGGTGGCCACAGTCAACATTAACGGATCCTTGAACCTCTGTCAAATCAATCCCTAGAGATCAATTTTGTTTATTTTCTAAGAAGATAGAATGGTATTTTGGCTAAGACATTTAAAGAATAAATAAACAAGGGGGGAAAGGCAAGGAAAATTTAAAACAAAGTCTAGATTTAGATCTTTTAAATTTCATAGATCACAATTTAGAAAATGCTGTTTATTCTGTCATGTTAATAACTATATGATAATTGCAGCATCAGGTTATATTTTCACAAATGGATAATACTAAATACATCTAATACTCTATTTTCCTTATACATAAAGTTGTAGCACTAAAGTATATCTTCAGTTTTTCTAAAGAAACTGTCAAGAAACTTCTCCATGCAAGGTGCAAGATAAGACTTTTAAAAGACAGAGGATCATAATATGTAGGAATTTTAAAAAATCATGCCTTGGTCTTGCCCTCAGTTATTCTACAAAGAGTACTGAACATGAAAAAAAGTTCCACCACACAAAGTTACAGAAGTGCAATAGAAACAAAATGAGGAGATGAGTATGGTGCACTGGGCCCTGTTAACACAGGAGGTGCTTAATAATAACAGTTTGGGGGACTTCCCTCGTGGCGCAGTGGTTAAGAATCTGCCTCACAATGCAGGGGACACGGGTTCGAGCCCTGGTCTGGGAAGATTCCACATGGTGCAGAGCAACTAAACCCGTGCTCCACACTACAGAGCCTGCGCTCTAGAGTCCGCGAGCCACAACTTCTGAGCCTGTGCACCTAGAGCCCATGCTCCGCAACAGACAGAAGCCACCACAGTGAGAAACCCATGCACTGCAACAAAGTGCAGCCCCCACTCACTGCAACTAGAGAGAAAGCCTGCGCACATTAATGAAGACCCAACGCAGCCAAAAATGAATAAATAAATAATAATAACAGTTTGGCAATGATGTATAATAAAGTTAATCTCACTCAGAGGTAACTTCTTTAACAGTGACAGCATTTTTGTAACCATTGCCACCAAAATTCTTTAATAAATTTTTAGAGAATAAAGCACTTTTATAAAATTGTAATGGCCATGAAGAAACATATAGGGAATGGTTTTCAAACTTTAATTTTAAATAATGCTCTCTGTGTGAAATAGCCATGTTATCAGATCTCTTTGACACTTCAAACATTCCTGCTTAGATTAAGTTCAAGGCTAGCCTACCTTGTGCTAAAATTCTTAGCTAAAAACAGTAATCACAGTATTAAAAAATATAGCTAAGAATTTTGGGGCAAAACAAGCAATTAAAAATTTAAAAGACAAGGACTCTGTTTATGTCTGATTGCATTTATTTATTTAATAATTATCCTATCTGGATTTTTAATAGATAATAACAAGATGATTTGAAGAAGGGCATAATAAAAATACAAAAACAGACATTTATTTAAAAATAAATCAATTTCTTGCAATTGTTCAGATGTGAAAACTGAGCTTCACAGAAGGAAGCAAACTGCCTTTAATCACGCTGTTAGGAAATGATGCTGCCAGCATTTTGATCCATGTCCATCTTGACTCCATTTCCATGCTCCTAACTACCTTGCTGTACAGCCTTTGAATATAAGAAAACAAGTTAAAATAATACTCTTCCACAACATTTCATTGCATTTGTTTATTGAAGAGGTCCTACATGGCAGCTCATTGTGTCAAGTTGTGCCCAAAGTATACTCTATTTGGTTGACAGTTTACTTCTTTCCCACCTCATTCTTCCCTGGGACTGAATGTATTTGAGTTACAACCTCTAAGATAGCATAGTCTGTATTTCCATTTATTTTCAATGTATTTTCTCCTAATTGCACTTGCTACTCAGAATAAACTGAAAGGTTAACAGAGATGCAGTACTATGCCTATACACAGAAAATTTAAATAACTCATCCAGGAGCACATGTAAAACAGTGGAAAGAGCACCAGCTCTGACATAGATCCTCATCTGACTACTTTGGGCAAGTTTCCAAAATAGTCTGAGCCTCAGTTTCATCATCTATAAAATGGAGTTTGTATTACCTTTCCCACGGGGTGTGGTGAGGCTTAAATTAGAATATACAGATAAACCCTCCAACGGACTATCATCTAACAGATTCTCAATAAATTTTATTTTCTGTTGGCAATGACTGAGGACTAAGTTAAAATGTATGAAGAAATGAGGTCAGTAGATAAAATAATAAAGATCCCTTCTGCTCTGTCTCCAGGGTATGATCCTACTCACCATTGTGAATACAGATTAGAAGCTTAATTAAAATTGAAGAGTAAGATCAGTATATTCTTGGGCTAAATGAAAAGAGAATCAATGTCTAACTAGATTTTTAATTATAAAAATGAATATATGCTTATGGCAAAATGAAATCCAAAGATTAATAGGAATAAAATTAAAAGTCATCTGACTCAAAGCTACAACAACACTCCAGAAATAATTACTGCCAGTTACATCTATACCCTTATACTTTCTATATTTTTTCTAAGCATTTTTATAACAAATAATCATATGGACATTAGTATTTATATGTAGCTATCTACATAAAACAGATTATAAATACATATTTATGTGAATACACCCACACATATATAGAGACATGCACATATATGCATATATTTATATTAAATATAGCACATTCTTTATAACATCTTTGAACTACTCCATAATTCAGAATTTTTCTGCCATCTTTAAACCATTTGAGCTATTATAACAATACTGCAACAAACATAAATCTTTGCACATGTTTGAAGCTCTATCTCTAGAATACATCCTAGAAGTAGATTTCAGACAAGTCATTCTTAATTGTGATAAGTTTTACCAACTGTACTCTAAAAAGTTGTTTATCCCTCCAACAGTGTGTGAGTGGCTAGTCACCACAATCTCTCTATTACTGTTTAATATTTGACAATTTGAGAAGAGAAAAATGTAATCTCACTGCATTACCTTAATCATTTGTAAAGGTTGAAAATATTCTTTTTGCCTTTGTAAATCTTTTTCTGTGACCCACCATTAGCTCATTTTCATATTTTTTTAAATTTGTGACAGATTTTGTATATAAAGAAAATAATCTTTTTAGCATTGCTAATAAGTTAAAATTAACCTTTTAAAGCATTGCAATATTTTCTTATATTGTTCCTCATCTTTTGATTATGTTTATAAGGGTTTTTTTTTCTTGACAATCTAAAACTCTTTTTAAACGAATTTTATGTCGTTTTATTAATGAAGTTTAGACTCTGGTTCATTTGTATAAAGGCTTTTGTTACTCAGGATTATAAATTCACATAAAAATTTATTTTCATGCCTTTGTTTCAGTGTTTACATATACATATGAACTCCACCTGTGATCCCATTTTGATGTATCTAGTGATATAGAAATACAGTTTAATTTTTTTCCCACTTGATACACAGTCCTCACAAAAAAAATTATTGAAGCTTTTGCCATTGATTTGAAATTGTTCATATTCTAAAATCTCATATGCATTGGTGTATGTTTTTGAACTCTTTATTTTGTTTCATTAATTCACCTTTGTATTTTTAGACGTATATTATACATGTTAGCTTTAAATGTATCAAACACATTTAATTGTTCACATAACTTTCCTTTCATGAAATTTTCTTGGCTAATCGCATATTCTAAATGAATTTTGTTGAATACAAATAAAGTCTGATTGATAATTTTGAGAGACAATATGGCACATTTAGGGTCCCTGGGTTATTATTAGCTGTATGCACATGAGAAAGTTATTTAAATGCCCTGTGCCTCTGTTTTCTCATATATACAATGACCATAGTGCTTGTATTTTTTCATAATATTATTGTAGGATTATGGAGAAACAAAAGCAAGTAAAATACTTAGCGTTATGCCTGGCATATGGTCAACATTATAAATATTAGTGATTCTATCATTATTTATAATTTATAGAATAATTCAAAGAAAATTGGCATATTTACAATATCACGCTTTCTACAATTGAATGGGTTATATCTTTCCATTAATTCAAAGGAAGGTTCCTTTTACATCATTTTCTAGGGCTTTAAATTTTCACGTATATAGAAGCTGAATGGTTTTGTTCAGCTCATTTTGAAGGAGTCTCCCTCTGCTATTAGTCATTATATTTTCTCATACATTAATTTTATTAGTTGACATTCAAATTATCCTACAGGTTACATGATTCCTGGGTTTATTCTCTTGTGTCTTCTAGATATAATCATTTCATTTTAAATTATTGATAAAATAATGATTAACCCATTTTTTTAGTGTTTTTTTCCCATCCCAACCTCTGTTTTTAGTTTTTTAATTTATATATTTCTTCTAATTACCTTGCCTTAAAATTAAACATGTCATTTAACACTAAGGATAATCTAACCTTATCTTTTCTAGTATTCATACTTCTTTTCTTTTCTTTTCTTTTCTTTTTTTTTTGCGGTACGCAGGCCTCTCACTGTTGTGGCCTCTCCCGTTGCGGAGCACAGGCTCCGGACACGCAGGCTCAGCAGCCATGGCTCACGGGCCTAGCCATTCCATGGCATGTGGGATCCTCCCTGACAGGGGCACAAACCTCTGTCCCCTGCATCAGCAGGCAGACTCTCAACCACTGTGCCACCAGGGAAGCCCCATACTTATTTTCTTAATACTTAATTACTTGTCTAATTACATTCACTAGTACTTTTAGAAAAGGATGAATAACTTGTAATTTCATAACTTTTATACTTTCATAACTTTTATATTGCACGTATGATAACTGACATCCTTCTATAGTGTCTAATTTAATGGTATTGCTTCTAATATTTCACCATTAAACACAATAGGAATTTGTAATTTGCAATATGTATTTTATAATAATAAGTGTATATCCATGACATACTAACATGAGTTTCTCTTACAAATAAATTCCAAAATGTATTAAATATATCTTGCATAATGTGTAAATATTAATATTTTTCTTTGGATCTGTCAGATCTATATAACGGATTTTAAAATATTAAATATTTATAATTCCATTCTACATAATTCTACTTTCTTTAGTGAGAGAAAATAAGAAGGGAAATGAAAATGAGAGGGAGAGAGAGAAAGAGTATGATAAGGAGGAGGATATATTTTATACATGAATCTCATTCTATTAAATATATAAGTCACTAATCTGAGCAGCATGGTAATGCAATTAAATTGGGATTTAAAAAAATATGTTTCTTTCTGATGACTCAAAATATACTATACTATGAATGCTCATCATAATTTAACATTTATTTACTAATAGTTATGGTATAGGTATTTAACAAAGTATTAAATCTCAACATATTTCTCGCTCAGAATTTTTTATTTAAAATTAGACAAAGGTAAAAAAATCACAACAATTTACAGAACAACTCTCAGTGAAAGTGACTGGAATATAACAGAAAATATCTTCTACAGCTAAAGATATAAAGAAGGAACCTCAGCAAGATAGGTAGGAGGGGCAGAGTTGCAGTATATTCAAGACCCAGTCCCCCACGGGGGTGATCCACAAATGGGAAAATAATTACAATTGCAGAGATTCTCCCCAATGAGTGAGGGGTCTGAGCTCCACAGCTGGATCCCCAGCATGGGGGTCCTGTGCTAGAAAAACGAAACCATAGAACGTAAAGGCCAGCAGGGCTTACTTTCAGGAGACCCAGTAGTCTGTCAGAAACAGAGACTCCTTTCTTAAAGGGTTCACACATAATCTCACAAGCTCTGGGACCCAGGTCAGAAGTAGTAATTTGAAAGCAGACTGGATCAGATGGGCAGGAACCAGACCTGGGATTTTCTGGACCCCTACTCCACCCACCAGATCCAGCACTAAACCCAGGGCCCGCCAGGGCTCTGCAGTCAGCCACCTTGTAACCTGGCCCCTCAAACCAGTGGCCAGAGCCTCTGCACAAGGCAAGGCCTGGCAACCAACCAGACAGGGGACCAGCCAAGAATCCCAGACAGTGTACAGTAGTCATCCCACCACAACAAAAGAACACACACAGCCCACATAGGGGGCACCCATAGAAAATATAGTACTGGTGATGAGAGGGGAGTGTACTGCTAGGATGCATGGTACATCTACAAAAAGCCACTCATTCAAGGCTGGGAAACATAAGCAATGTACCAGCTACATAGAAATAAAAACAAAAAGCTAGACAAAATTAGGCAACAGAAGAAGATGTTTCAAATGAGAGAACAAGATAAAAACCTGGAAGAAGAACTAAGAGAAATGGAGACAGGCAATCTACCCAAGAAGGATTTCAAGGTAATGATTGTAAAGGTGATCGAAGAACTTAGGAGAAGAAGAGCAAGAAGTTAGAATTTTTTAATAAAGAGTTAGAAAATATAATGAACAACCAAACAGATGAAGAATACAATAACTAAAATGAAAAAACACATTGGAAGGAATCAACAGTGGACTAAATGATACAGAGGAATGGATCATTGAGCTGGAAGACAGAGTAGTGGAAATCACTGAAGATGAATACCATAAAGAAGAAAGAATTAAAAGAAATAAGGACAATTTAAGAGACCACTATGACAACATTAAGCTATAATACAAATGGATCCAAAGGAGAAGAGAGAGAGAAAGAGCCTGAGAACATATTTGAAGACATAATAACTGAAAACTTCCCTAACCTGGGAAAAATAAAGCAAACATCCAAGTCCAGGAAGCACAGAGAATCTCAAACGAGGTAAACCCAAAGAAGAACACATCAAGACATACTGTAATTAAAATAGGAAAAATTGAAGATAAAGAGAGAATATTAAAAGCAGCAAGGGCAAAGCCACAAGTTACATGCAAGGGGACTCCCATAAGGCTATCAGCTGACTTTTCATCAGAAACCCTGCAGGCCAGAATGGAGTGGTATGATATATTTAAAGTGTAGAAAGAGGAAAACCTGCAACAAGTACTCTATTGGGCAAAGCTCTCATTCAGATTTGATGGAGAGCTCAAGTTTTACAGATAAGTAAAAGCTAAAAGAGTTCAGCACCACCAAACCAGCTTTACCAGCAATGTTAAAGAGACTTCTCCAAGCAAAAAATAAAAGGACACAACTAGAAACATGAAAATTGCAAAAGGAAAAAGCTCATCAATAAAGGAAAATATACAGTAAAGGTAGTAAATCTTCCACATACAAAGCTAGTAGGAAGGTTAAAAGACAAAAGTAGTAAAATTATTTATATCCACAACAAGCAGTTAGGGGATACAAAAAACAATTCAATGTATAATGTGATGTCAAAAATAGTAATCATGAGGGAGGAAAGTACAAACACAGGGTTGTTAAAATGTCTTTGAAATTAAGAGATCAGCAACTTAAAATAATCAAGAATATATATAGATTGCTATATATAAATTTCATGGTAACCACAAAGCAAAAATCTATAATAGATGAACATGCAAAAAAGGGAAAGGATTCCAAACATAACACTAAAGGTATTCATCAGATCATGAGGGAAGAGAACAAAAGAAGAAAGAAACAAAAAAGAATAACAAAAACAACCTCCCCAAATTAACAAAATGGCAATAAGTATATACTTATCAATAATTAATTTAAATGTAAATGGACCAAATGCTCCAGTCAAAAGACTTACAGTGGATGAATGCATACAAAAAGCAAGGCCTGTATATGTGCTGCCTATGAGAGACTCACATCAGATATAAAGACACACAAAGACTGAAAGTGAGGATGGAAAAAGGTATTCACGCACAAACATACAAGCAGAAATCAAGAGAAAGGCAGGATAGCAATACTTATATGAGAAAAAATAGACTTTCAAACAAAGACTGTTCCAAGAGACAAAGAAGAACATTACATAATGATCAAGGGATCAAGCCTAGAAGAAGTAATAATAATTGTAAATATATATTCAACCATCATAGGACCACCTAAGTACAGAAAGCAAATATTAACAGACATATAGGGAGAAACTGACAGTAACACAATAATAGTAGGGGACTTTAACATCCCACTTACATCAATGGACAGATCATTCAGATGGAGAATCAACAAAGAAACAGTGGCCTTAAATAAAACATTAGATCAGATGAACTTAATAGATATATAGAGAACATTCCATCCTAAAGCAGCAGAATACACATTCTTTTCAAGTGCTTGTGGAACATTCTCCAGCATAGATCACATGCTAGACTGACCACAAGACAAGCTCAGTAAGTTTAAGAAAATTGAAATCATATCAAGCATATATTGTGACTACAACGTATGACACTAGAAATCAACTATGAGAAAAAAACTGCAAAAAACCACACAAACAGGTGGTGGCTAAACAATATACTACTAAACAACCAATGGATCACTGAAGAGATCAAAGAAGAAATAAAAAAAAAACCAGTAAACAAATGAAAATGAAATCACAATGATCCAAAATGTATGGGAACAGCAAGAGCAATTCTAAGAGGGAAGTTTATAGCAATACAAGATTACCTCAGGAAACAAGAAAAACCTCAAATAAACAACCTAACTTTACAACTAAAAGGACAAGAAAAAGACCAAAGAAAACTCAAAGTTAGTAGAAGGAAAGAAATCTTAAAGATCAGACCCAAAATAAACAAAATAAAGACTAAACAAAACAGGGCTTCCCTGGTGGTACAGTGGTTAAGAATCCACCTGCCAATGCAGGGGACACGGGTTCGAGCCCTGGTCCGGGAAGATACCACATGCTGCAGAGCAACTAAGCCTATGTGCCACAACTACTGAGCCTGCATGCCACAACTA
Organism: Delphinapterus leucas; assembly: GCF_059928025.1. Classification (NCBI taxonomy): domain Eukaryota; kingdom Metazoa; phylum Chordata; class Mammalia; order Artiodactyla; family Monodontidae; genus Delphinapterus; species Delphinapterus leucas. The sequence goes on along the minus strand of NC_143136.1, from coordinate 77,314,978 downwards.
CTGAAGCCCATGCACCTAGGGCCTGTGCTCCACAACAAGAGAAGCCACCACAATGAGAAGGCCGTGCACCACAACGAAGAGTAGCCCCCACTCACTGCAGCTAGAGAAACCGCACACAGCAACAAAGAACCAAAGCAGCCAACAATAAATAAATTTTTAAAAGACTAAAAAAACAATAGAAAAGATCAATAAAACTCAGAGTTTGCTCTTTGAAAAGGAGCAAACTTGATAAACTTTTATCCAGACTCATCAAGAAAAAAGAGGGCTCAAATCAATAAAATCAGAAATGAAAAAGGGGAAGTTACAACCGACACCACAGAAATAAAAAGTATCATAAGAGATTACTATGAACAGTTATATGCCAGTAAAATGGACAACCTAAAAGAAATGGACAGATTCTTAGAAATGTACAGTCTCCCAGTACTGAACCAGAAAGAAATAGAAAGTATGAACAGACCAATTACCACCAATAAAATTGAATCAGTTAAAAAAAAACAAAAAACTCCCAACAAACAAAAATCCAGGACCAGATGGCTTCATAGGTTAATTCTACCAAACATTTAGAGAAGAGTTAAAATCTACTCTTTCAAACTATTTCTAAAAAATTACAGAGGAAGGAATGCTTCTGAACTCATTCTATGAGGCCACCATCACCCTGATACAAAAACCAGACAAAGATATCACGAAAAAAGAAACTTACAGGCCAATATCACTGATGAACCCAGATAAAAATCATCAACAAAATGTTAGCAAACTGAATCCAACAGTATATTAAAAGAATCGTATACCATGGTCAATTGGAATTAATCCTAGGGGTGCAAGGATGGTTCAACATCTGCAAATCAATGTGACCACATTAACAAATTGAAGAATAAAAACCATATGATCATCTCAACAGATGCAGAAAAAGCTTTTGACAAAGTTCAACATCCATTCATGATAAAAACTCTCCAGAAAGTGGGTATAGAGGTAACATACCTCAACATAATAAAGGCCATATATGATAAGCCCATAGCTAATGTCGTACTCAACTATGAAAAGGGTCAGGAACAAGGCAAAGATGCCAAATCTCACTGCTTTTACTTAACATAGTATTAGAAGTCCTAGCCACAAAAATCAAACAAACAAAAAAGAAATGAGAGGAATCTAAAATGAAAAGGAAATGAAACTGTCGCTGTTTGCAGATGACATGACATTATATGTAGAAAATCCCTAAAGGATCACCAAAAAACTGTTAGAACTAATAAATCATTTAATGTGGCAGGATATAAAACTGATATTCAAAAATCTGTTGTGTTTCTGTACACTGATAATAAACTACCAGAAAGAGAAATTACGAAAACAATCTCATTTACAGTAGCATCAAAAAAGAATAAAATACCCAGGAATAAATTCAAACATCAAGGCGGAAGATGTGTATACTGAAAATTACAAGACATTAAGAAAATAAATTTAAAAGACACAACTCAATGGAAAAATATTCTATATTCATAGATTGGAAGAATTTATATTGTTAAAATGTCCATACTACCCAAAGCAATTTACAGATTCAATTCAATCCCTCTCAAAATTCCAATGGCATTTTTCACAGAAATAGAACAAACAATCCTAAAATTTGTGTGGAACTTCAAAAGACCCTTAGTAGCCAAAGCAACCGTGAGAACAAAGCTGGAAACATCATGCTCCCTGATTTCAAATTCTATAACAAAGCCATAGTATTTAAAACAGTATGGCATAGGCATAAAATGCACACATAGATCAATGGAACAGAACAGAGAGCCAGAAATAAATTCATGTATATTTGGTCAATTAATTTTTGACAAAGTAGCCAAAAATAAACAATGGGGAAAGGACAGTCTCTTCAATCAGTGATGTTGGGAAAGATAGCTTCATGCAAAAGAATGAAATCAGACTACTGTCTTACACTGTACACAAAATTTATCTCAAAATGTATTAAAGGCTTGAGTGTAAGACCTGAAAAAATAAAACTCCTTGAAGAAAACCTAGGCAATAAGCTCTCTGACACAGGTATTGGCAATGATATTTTGCATTTGATTCCAAAAGTCAAAGCAACAAAAGAAAATACAAGCAAGTGGGACTACATAAAACTTAAATCTTCTGCACAGCAAAAGAAAACATCAACAAAATAAAAAGGCAACCTAATGAATGGGAGAAAGTATTTGTAAATTATATATCTGGTAAGGAGCTAATACCCAAAATACACAAAGAACACATACAATTCAATAGCAAAAAACATACAATCTGATTTAAAAATGGGCAAAAGACTTGAATAGACAGTTTTCCAAACAAGACATACAGATGGCCAACAGGTACATGAAATGATGTTCAAAATCATTAATCAACAGGGAAACGCAAATCAAAACTACAGTGAGATATCACCTCACACCTGTTAGGATGGCTATTATCAAAACAACGAGATAACAAGTGTTGGTGAGGATGTGAAAAAAGGGAACACTTGTGCACTGTTAGTGGGACTATAAATCGTGCAGCCACTGTGGAAAACAGTACAAAGTTTCCTGAAAAAATAAAAATAGAACTACCATATGATTCAGCAATTCCACTTCTAGGCATTTATCCAAATAAAATGAAAACACTAACAAAAAAAAAATGGATGCACCACCATGTTCACTGCAGAACTATTCATAATGTGTGATATGGAAACTACCTAAGTATCCATTGATGGATGAATGGATAAATAAATTGTGATGCGCACACATGTGCATGCACACACACAGTGGAATATTCTTCAGTTATAAAAAGAATGAAATCTTGCCATTTGAAACGGATGGACTTTGAGGGCATTATGCTAAGTGAAATGTTTGACCGAGAAAAACAAATACCACATGATATTTCTTTTATGCAAAACCAAAAAAAAAAAAAGCTCATAGATACAAAGAGCAGATTGATGGGGTTGGGGGGTGGAAGAAATGGTGAAGAAGTTCAAAAAGTTTTTTAAAAATGTATTCAATGTCAGAAAAGAGAGAGAGAAAGCTAGGTATTTATCTTTAATCAGTGGAGTTATTGCAAGTATTGGTCTAGATAAATGGGATAACCAACATTGTACAATTAATCAGCTAAAAGGCATAGAGTGACTTAGGTGGAGAATATTCTAAAGACAGGGATATAAGTTTAGCAAGTAAAATTGGCCATCATGTGGTCAAAATTTTTTTTTAATTTTTAAATACAAATAAAGAGATAAAGGCTCTAAAGTGTTGATTTTTGACTTAAAAGTTATGACTGACAATTTGGATGACTATCAACTTGAATTTATATTTTATTCCACTAATAGTATAAAGACAAGTACATTCTCTACTGTTTGACTTATTACAACAGTGTTGCTTTGAAGCTAGTCAGGTCTGTTTTAGTGATTTGTCAGCTATCTAATGAAGGATTGCATAATCATTTTAAAATTTGAATTAAATTAAGGAATTTTTACTTTAAAAAGTGCATTAGAAGTCAAGCTACAAAGTGGGAGAATATATTTCTATACACACAGATGACAAAAGATCTGAATTTAGAATATATAAATAACTAAAATCAACAATAAAAAGCCAAAAGAACCCAACTTAAAAAGGGGCTAAAGACCTGATAAAGGAGAGGATATTCAAATATCCAATAAACATAAGAATATGTGCTCAAGTTTAACTGGCCATAAGAAACTACAAATTAAATGTGTACTGTGTCTTCTAGAAATTTCAGACTGTATTAACAAAACAAAAAAAAAATAAGAAATGTCATATATATGTAGACATTTCATTTATGAAAGGTGACATTTCAAATTAATTTGAAAAGGAGAGACTATTCAGCACATGGTGTGGGGAAAATTGGCTCTCCATTTAGAAAACATATTTAGATCACTACCTCACATCATAAAGAAACTTAAATTTTTTTTTTAATTTTTTTAACATCTTTATTGGAGTATAATTGCTTAACAATGGTGTGTTAGTTTCTGCTTTATAACAAAGTGAATCAGTTATACATTATACATATGTCCCCATATCTCTTCCCTCTTGTGTCTCCCTCCCACGCTCCCTATCCCACCCCTCTAGGTGGTCACAAAGCACCGAGCTGATCTCCCTGTGCTATGTGGCTGCTTCCCACTAGCTACTTTACGAAGAAACTTAAATTCTTGACTGATTAAAGACCTAAGTGTAACATTAAAATTATTAAAAGAAAATACAGAAGAATATATTTTATTTTTCTACTGGGCAAAGTTTTCCTATATAAAGCAAAAAAATATATGTAAAGGAATAAGTTTTAATAAATTTAACTAATTAAAAGTATAAAGCTTTCCTATGCAATGCAAAGTGTAAAGACAAGTGATAGACTGGAAAGAAAAGCATTACAATATATAATAGACAAAGAGATTTTATCAATAATATATAAAATTAATTTATAATCAATAAGAAAAACACTGATACAGAAACAGGCAAACACTAGAAATAATAAACAGGAAATGAAATTCAAATGACATCTAAAAATATGAAAAGATATTGGTGATGATGTAAGGAAACAAGTACTCTCATAAACTTTTTTTTTTAACATCTTTATTGGAGTATAATTGCTTTACAGTGGTGTGTTAGTTTCTGCTGTATGACAAAGGAAATCAGCTATACATATACATATGTCCCCGTATCTCCTCCCTCTTGCGTCTCCCTCCTGCCCTCCCTATCCCACCCTTCTAGGTGGATACAAAGCACCAAGCTGATCTCCCTGTGCTATGCGGCTGCTTCCCACTAGCTATCTATTTTACATTTGGTAGTGTATATATGTCCATGCCACTCCGTAGGAATATGATTGACACTTTGGCAACTCCAGTGTTTCAATTTCAATGGGAAGGATCAATAAAAACATTTGTCTGTATTTTAGCCTCAAGTTTCACTTCCTGGAATCTACCTTACAGAAACACTGACACATGTATATAAAAGTATACTATTTGTAATGCCAAAAAACTAGAAAACACACACTTATTAATAAATCAGGATATAGCCTTATCATGGAATACTTTCTCTCCATTAAAAAGAATGATGTAGCCAGAAGACAAAAGGGTATCCTTTTGTTCTATTTACTTTGGGTAAGATACTATCTGCCAGATTTCTCCACTGTTAAAATAATTACTGTTTCCTTTGCAATTAATAAATATCTTGTGGGGAGGTACTTTGAGACTATATGTATTCTGTTTCCCATCAAACTTTTACTCAGTAAAAGTTTCGATTTTGAAAAAAAAAAAGGATGTAGCAATATCTTGAGACATGAGAGAGAGATGTGAAGTAATCTCCAAGACATATTGTTATAATCAAAGAGAAAGTTGTAAAGGAATAGTTTACTGTGATGCCATTTATGACATTTTAAAAATCCCTAAGTTAAATGTGTGTGTCTCTATTAAAAAGGCCTGAAGAAATGCCCTCCAAACTATTACCAGTAATTACTTTTGAGGAACTGGGCTAGGAGGAGTATCAGAAGTTAGAACTTGATTTTAAATTTCTTATTATTTGACTTGTTTATCTCTATCAGGTATTTCATATATTACATTTATAATTTAAAAAAAGAACATACTTGCAGTTAGAAATTTGTAATTTACCAAATGATTAATGATAGAAAGAAAAGAATGCTAACATGCCAAGTCTGGTTGACCACAGTGTTGGTAACACCTACAGTCTTTGGAAAGAAGGAATGTAGGCAACATTTGTGAGACAGTCTTCATAGTGTATACCTTAAAAATCCATCGACATGAAGGCAACAAGAGGTGGAAGTGGATAAGATCCTGAGAGTAACTGGAAGTAGAGGACATGAGATCTTTAATATTATTCAAACCTCTGGTAGCAAATGAAAGACCAAGGAGGTGAGAGCAAAGAGAATGCATCCATACCTAGAAAACCAGGAGGTTTTGACAGGAAGAGGAAAGGTTCCAAATGCGGAGTCTACCAAATACAGGAATTTGGCTTCCCAGCCCCAAGCTATAGAGAAGCCAGTATATGGAGCAGTTACAACTGACGTCAGGTACTGAGTTCCCAGATTTATTTTATCACCACATCTCCCCCTGGCATCTCCTCTTCAGCAGTTCTATACAGAACTCCCCCACTGTAAACATCTCCTTCTCCTTTACAGTTACTCACTCTGCCCACTTCTGCTTGTTAGAAGCAAAATGGAGTTGGCTAGAGAATGTCCTGGTACAAAACAGCAAGAACAGAAGAAAGGTGGTACCCATTTCTAGCTGACCACTGCTTCAGTCTCATAGTCTCTGCCCCCAGTGTGGTGTTCTTACAGTGAAAGACCCAGTGAGCCAGGTGTCAAATAATGGCAGGCAGGCCATGCTTGAAAGATATAAATTATCTTAACAACATTTGTGAGAATTACCAGAGCTACTCCTGCTGAACATCCCCAAGGAGTCCTCCTAGATGCTTGCTATGGTAAACAATAAATAATAAACTGAGCTAAAAAGGAAAACAGTCTAACCTTCATGCTATTTCTGACATTTATTTCAGGAACAAATTAGAAATATAAAAAGGATGAAATTTAGTTTCAAATGTTATATAAAATTAAGAATCTGAAAAATTTATGTAATCACACATACACAGTATATTTGACCAACAGCCATGACATTTGTTTGTTCTCCAGTTGAGACAACTAAATGAAAAACTCACCCTCCTGTGACCATCCTTGAAAAACAGCAGTAGCTTAATATAATCCTCTATGTTGCGTCTTCATGAGCAAGGCCATTTTAATTCCCAAATTTGATCATGAGCAATATATAAATATTTCTGCACCAACCATGACTCTGCAGACACTTTTTAATTATCATAGTTAATTATAATAACTATGATCAATATCACCTTCAGTTCATAGCATTACATCAGCAGATGACAAATCCAGCCATCATGGTGGGCCATTCTTTGGACTCCAGTAAGTAAGAAGTATAGGGTAAGAAGCATTATATTGGAGACAATTTAATTAAAACCATAAAGACGACTCTATGCAAAGGACAAAGAAGCAGCACTTCCTACCAAATTTCTACCTAGTACCATTTAAATCTGTTATTTTTACCTCATATAATCTAATCTCTTTCTCTTTGTTTTTTGTGTGTGTTCACTTTTTAACAATCATGACTGTGTGTCTCTGCAATTTAAATTGCATTTGGAACCAAAGCAAAGGAAACTGGCTAAGAGGTAGACACTACATATAGTAGGTGAGAGTTTAGGCATTGAAGTCAAACTGCCTAGTTTTGACCTCAGCTGTATCACTTGCTAGTTCAGAATCTTAAGAAAAGTTACTAAAACTCTTAACTACCATCTAGGACATGGGATTGATGCTGGAATTAAGTGAGCTGATTCGTGGGGAGAACTCAGTTAAATGCCTGGCATTAGACTGTTAGCCCATGGGAATAGAAGTGCTGTGTTACTCAGCATGACCTTTTCAGTACCTAACATGTCTGACACAGAGAAGGTGCCCAGAAAGTATATCACATGTTGGAATGTTTCTGTGGAAAACCAGTTTGCTACATGTGCAGATTACTACATATGGACTGCAGATTACTTGCATCAGGAGTTGAAAATCAGCTTTCAAAACCAAATTCTAGATCTCAAAAACTGGGTCTTTTGAAACAATCATGTGAATAAATAAGGTTTTCCATCCCTGGAGACCCATACTCGTTTAATTAGCTTAAGCTTCCTTCTAAAGATCCCCATCTTTCTGATTCCGAATTACATTTGGGGGCGTTAAGACTGAGTAAGGGAAAGCACTTGGTTAGTGGTGTAGAGACGTGTCTTTTCCTAACTTGGTCAAATATCTCAAATTGACATTCCAGTTGAAAATCTCACATTTCATTGAAGCACCACTATCATGCGTTCTCAAATAGACATCAGACAATAATATCAAAGTCACGGATTTCATTATTTCATATAATGAATTTTAGCTTTATATGCCTTGACTGGGCAACTATGAGATAGGATTATTCTGGATCCCAGTGACCTTTCAAAATTAGATGTGAAGAGGAATGCCCAACCTCAGGACAGTGTGCTGTGCTCTCTGAAAACCCAGGTAGGCCTCCTTAGGAAGCATGAGAGCACATTATGAAAATGAGGCTCAAGTAGACCCATGTTAAGGACAGATGAAAAATCCCTTGCGTATATGACACTAAGGTAATACATTGGGATGCTTAATAATATAATTCCTGGAGCTTTAAATTAGTCCCTTTGAAGAATTACTCCTAATGAACCTGTTAGCACCATTGTTGCTATTTACCCAGCTCAGATATTTTTTTAACCAGACTGCTCCAGCCACGTAGCACTCTTCTTATGTCATAAAAGTGGAACCTCAGATACCACCTAGTATTCAAAACAGTTGCTCAGGATGCTGCAGACCTGCCCTCATTGACTGACTTTCACCTGACCTAGATCCTGAACTTAGCTCTGATTTATCATCACTTCTGTTCCTTCCGCCTCAATTTGGCATTCATCAATACTCTCCTTATGCACCTGGAGCTTACTCTGCAGCTAGCCCCTCTCTTTCTCCTGGGCTGTGTTCCAGGGTAGAGACCCAAATCCATGGAATGAAACCCCCTCTCAAGGCAAGCAAGCCAAAACCTGATCCTACATAAAAAGAAGAAAAATTTTCAAAGCAGAATTTTTCAAATTTGAGCATTAAATGGATGCTTATTAAAGGAAAATATTTATTTTCCTGAATCATAACTTAAAGTATTTTTAAATAGAATGTGACTTTAAAAAGTACAGACATGAGGGTTTCCCTTGTGGCTCAGTGGTTAAGAATCCACCTGCCACTGCAGGGGACACGGGTTCGAGCCCTGGTCCGGAAAGATCCCACATGCCGTGGAGCAACTAAGCCCATGCGTCACAACTACTGAGCCCACAAGCTTCAACTACTGAAGCCTGCAGGCCTAGAGCTGTGCTCCACAACAAAAGAAGCCACCACAATGAGAAGCCCGTGCACCACAACAAAGAGTAGCCCCCGCTCGCCACAACTAGAGAAAGCCTGTGCACAGTAATGAAGGCCCAACACAGCCAGAAATAATAAATAAATAAATTAAATTAATAAATAAAATTTTTTTAAAAGTACAGACATGAAATTAGGTATATGCTTCTTTTATACCTTTTTGTAACTATTCCTAAACATCTATAAAGCCAAATTAAGTAGAAACTACAAAACAAATACAAGTCAGATTAACAAAATTAATATAATGTGACTTAATATTGTTTGGCTGAAAATAAATGTTTTGCTTTTGGTATGAATATAACACTGACTGCGTCAAGGCAGATTTTCTTGGGATCTTCCACAATCCTAATGCCATGTGACGATTCAATTCTATCATCCCCTCTTCCAGATTAAGTTATTATAAAATCTTTTACATAGAGCACCATATGACATTTGGCCTTCATTTCATACAAATATATCATTTACCTCTGAGTCTGTGTGTATTTTTGTATGTTAACTCATAGAATTTAAAGTAGCTTTGGAATAGTAGGTAAGTATTAAAGGCATCATCCAGGTAATTTCACAGATAGATCAATAGATCAATCGATAAATAATCATTGAACTAAAAGAAAAAAATACTAAGCTCCTGCCACAGGTTGAATATTTGTATCCTCCAAAATTCATATGTTGAAACCTGACCCCCAATGTGATGATATTAGGAGGTGGGACCTTTGGGAGGTGGTTAGGTAATGAGGGCAGAAGCCTCATGAATGGTTTTAGTGCCCTTATAAAAAGCTTCCAAGGAAGATCCCTTGCCCCTTGTGAGGATACAGTGAGACATGGCTGTCAGTGAGAAAGCAGGCCAGACACTGAATCTGTTGGTGCCTTGATCTTGGACATCCCAGACCCCAGAACTGTGAGAAATAGATTTTTGTTGTTTTATAGCCACCTAGTTTATAGTATTCTGTTATACCATGTACACAGCCTGAACAGACTAAAACAGTTCCCATCATAAATTCATATGCTACTGAGAATAAGTACAAGGGCACTGAATGGGTCCACAGACTCCCATTTGAGATCCTGTGAACCTCCCTTTAGAGATAGAATTTTGGTAAGAATCCTACATAGATTTGAGTACTTACAGGAATCAAAAATATTGACACAAGAAGCATTAGCTCAGAAGTAATCCTAAGGGGTGTGTGATCTATCACAAACTAGAGAGACAAAGACCTGCCTAAAGAAGAAATTGCCACTCACCACCAGAATATGGTGGCCATGTAAGAACCATGCCATGTTTTAATTTTGCATGGATTTCAGTTTTTTAAAAAAAAGGAGAAATGGAAATCAAGATTTTTATGTGAAACCTTCTAACTCTAAACCTTGTAAAGTAATTTAAAAATGTTAAGCCCTCTATGGGCCAAACAAATTTATATTTGTAGGCCAGATGTGCCCTGAGAGCCATAATTTCTAATATCTGATTAGTGCTGACTGGACACTATTCAGAACTGTTCTGCAGGTCAAGGGATAAAGGTGACCCCATGGGAGTCATAAAGGAAAGGTTTTTAGATGCAGCTACTTTGGAGAGATATAACCAATGCTAGCCAGTAGGAGAGACCACTGTGACCTATGGCAGTAAGCTGGTAAGAACTTGAGTTAAGAAGAGTCTCTAGAAGCCATTGGTTCAGAGTGAGCCTCCTGGGCAGAGAGTAGCTGCCAGTACTACCAAGAAAGATGATCTGCTCTGGGAGAGGCAGATAAGAGGGTTAAGTGGGAGAAACACAGTCCAAGTATTGAGGGTCTTACAACGAACCCTTTCATGTGCTACTCCCAGAACTATCTCCAGCATCTCAGAATGAGTTATCATTGATAGCTGAAAGCTGTGAGCTTTGCCGTTTTTCCAATATACAGCTCACTGTGGAGATGAATGAATTTTTTTATGAGACAGCAAGTAGAATAAGATTCTCTGGAATTATGAAGAAACCTTAAATGATAGGGACTTTCATTGTGGTGGATGTGGCCTAAGAGAAGAGCTCTATATATAAAACAAGCAAATTCACTTTATTAGAGTTTCTACCCAGGAAGTAACAGAAATGAAACACTCTCACCTAGGAGGTATCATGTGACCAATGACAATTATACACTCTCTAGGCAGCCTCTGATGTTTTTAAACAGAGAATCTGTGGTTTTAAAATAGCTTGCTTTGTTCAGCTCTGAATTTAAGGTTTAGGTTTGTGCCCTTGCAACACACATTCTGTGCTATGAATGAAGTATCACATCCTATGTCTTTACCACAGATTATTTTACTACAATCTGTTAATTCCTGAACATATCAAAGCATGTGTTTGTGTTGCTTTGAAATTGATTCTTAAAAAAAAAAAAAACAGATGCTGAAGTTGGAATTAAAGGTTAATGTTATTCTGACATCCTTCCTGAGTATTGACAAGGGGCAGTGCATGTTTTGGCATTTCCTTTTCCAGCAGCTGAAAATCACCACTCAGCACCATAGAAAATAACAGGACATATGCAGCTAGGGAAGGAGATCTTTTCTGAGAGTCAGGTCCTTAAGAATCACAAGTACAGCTGCTGAAACCAATCTAATTTAACCCTAAATTAAATATTCCCTTGCTAGTGGGACCTCTGCATAAAGAAGAGGTAAATTGTCCTTTCTTTCTCATCTAGGAAAAATATGCATTGTTTTGAAGTTCAGGACAATAATAGCCAGAAATGAAATTTGCTATGTCTATATTTCTAAATAATCCTTCTTATGAGCTACTTCTTTGTGATTCCTTCAACAAGAGAAAAATTCTGAAAAGGGAGAATAATAGACGTAATAGCTGATAATTGATGAGTTTGTGTCATTTATTTCACAGGATAGCTTAAAGGAACCATATTTGTGCAACTGAAAAGTATCTACCCTATTATTAGTGTATATGTTTAGGCTAGAATCCTAAGAGTCTACTCTGATGTTTATTTTTAAAAAAACAAAAAACTTTCTATGAATTCAACCGTTAAGCTGTTCTGTTTTCCTCTCATGAATAAGATGCAAATGCAATGCCGAATCTTAAAAGAACATGACTTTATCATGTCCAAATGAGAGCCCTATTCCATACTAACAGCACTATCACATCGCTTCACCATCTGCAAACTCTTCCCTGAAAAAGAGAGATGTGATAAACCAAGGAAGATGTGAACTCTCTGTGCCCTAGAGCTAATTTGCCTCTATTTTTTTTAACTGAGCTCAAATTTCAAAATTCTCATTTAAAAACGTCAGACAATTGGTTTGGGGTGGGAGAAGAAACCTAATGCGTCTGCTGGCATTGTTCCAGCCTCAGTATCATTGGCCTACATTCCTGGGAGTATCTCCATTAGCTAGAGGTGAAAAAGCTAAAGTGCAGTTTAAGCCAAAGAAAGAGATTGGAGAAGAAGGAAAATGCCTAACATGCAAAGCAGTGGAGGAACATTAATCAATCTCTCCCGCCAGCCACAGGTTAGGACAATCAAGAAAAGCATCATAAGTTTCCATGACCAGATCTAAAAGAAATTTGGATGAGCCTAAAGGAAGTCAGGAAAGAAGATTTTAAAAGCTGGGGCTCTCCTTAGATAATTTAATAAGGTCTATAGCTTATCTTGAAGATTTCATGGTACTGTATACATGGGAAAACCCTCCAAATTCAAATCCTGAAGACTGAAAGCCTGTATTCTTCCTTTCTAAGTCTAGAATCAAAAGGGAAAATTGAAGAGGAAAATAAAAAGGATGTGGAAGTAGCCTGTCAACTTGCTACGGGGAAGATGGATATAGTTTCTTAATTTTGAAAATATTCCTAGATGTGTATGTATCTATTTAAATCATGAGTTGTAATCATCCTAGGAGGTCGCTTTACTGCAGTCCTGAGTATCTGACTGCCCTCTATCAGCCATTGTGAGCAACATAAAAGAAATGTCATAACATCACGATGAATTATTTGGGGCTCCTCTGTGTCACAGCTAATAAGATTCTGGCTTTGTGCCATTATTAAGTCAGCATCAGGCGGAAGCTGATTTAAAGCAGCAAGATACATCTTTGTCATAAGAGGAGCTGCTTAAGAATGGTGTAGAGTGCAGGAAAATATTCACCACTGTTGGCCTGAAAGGTAAAATTGTTCTCTAAATCATAATGCTTCTATATTTCTGACTATGTCAGATTGATTAACCCAAAAAGAGAACCATACGCAAGGTTATTTATCTACTTACAAGGAAATTTTTAAAAGAGTAATAATAAGAGCAGCTCTTCCCCAAATTCCACTAGAGACCTTGATTCATCCCTATTCCAAAATTACGTTAATCTTCAGCACATAGAAATAAATTAGCAGGCCTGATAATTTATTGCTTAATTCAATCCCTCCCGACACCCACTTCCTCATAACCACCCAGCATGTACTCACAGGCTTCTGGAGAGGAACCACATATGAATTCATTTGACCAAATATTTAATGCCTCTATCAAATTTCTTAGAATAGAAAGTCCAAAGCTTTCTAATATTATCCGACAACTGGAACATACTTTACTGGGCATCGCGGTACCAAAGTGCTGAGTGAATGAATATATAGCAATGAAACTCCATTAAGAAAAGAGTTTTTAGCAAGTGTTCTCTGCTCTCTTACCATTTAAGACTGTCTTCTCCCTCTGCTATGCTATAAAACTGCCATAGTTTTGACATCTGTCAAATGTCATGGCAACTTGTGAAATGGAGGAGAGATCAAAAGACTTCCCAGGGAATTTAAGTGCTTTCTGGGCAGACAGAAATTTGGAGGTACTATTTCCTGACTGAACACTACTAAATGGATACTTTTCAGACTACTATCAAGTCATCAGAAGAAAGAAAAATATATATACCAGTCTATAAATACTATTCATGCTTATAATAAAAGGAACAACTAAAAATGAGTGACAAAATTTAGTGTATCATGTACAGACCCATTCAACCAATGATCATTTTCAGGAAATAGAATTGGTTTTTGCCTCAAAAATGGTAGATGATTGCTCCAGATAAGTGGTCGGCAATTTACTTGCACTTTACAAAAGGCTGCTGATTAAACACCACATAAAGAATTTACCCAGAAGGTTAATAAATATGAACTCAAGAAAAAGATCCTTTGGCATGATAGGAGGCAGCCTGGCTAAGGTACAGGGAGGGTAAGGAAGAAGTTTAGCCTGGAGATGAGTGACCAGCCAAATGTCACAAGCTTCAGTATTAGAACCAGTTTGCTTATTTACTTGAAAGATTAAAGTCTTGAAGAAGAAAGGTGTGAGAGTGATGACATTTCTGATATAAAGCTGGAGAACTCTCCAATTCAAGTTCCCTTTCATGGAGAATAAGATGAAGAAGGAGGAAAGCTATGCTTTAAAGTGCGTGCACCACTCACACCTGAAAACTAGAACTGGTACAAAAAGCATGAACAGAAAGAACCATAACCTTGTAGAGTGGACTCACTCAGAGAAAGCAGTGGGTAGAATGAAAAAAAAAAAAGTTCACACTCTTTAACTATATTAGAGAGCCTTTGGACCCTGGTTCCCTGTATTTTACTGAAAACAAAGTTGGTCAAAGTAGTTTTCTGCCTCAAATATCTGGATTTGAATACAAGATAATTAATTACAAGTCATTTCTACATCCTTAACCATCTCTTACTCAGAAATTCCTAGCACTGGTCAAATAATTTAATTTTTCTACCTAAACACAGAACTTTTAGAGATGGAATAAAATAAGTGCAAGTATATGTTGGAATTGAAAGCTAATAAAGATTAGTGTAATTGTGCTTTGTTGATATCCTGGTATTATCTCCATTCATGAAGGTACCCAAAATAATTAAATGCAGGCATTTTCAATATTTAAAAAGAAAACTAATCTAAGCCCTTGACATAGGAGAGTAATAGAATTTCAAAATTAGAAAAGATCTAAGATATATATTTTTTTAAAACATCTTTATTAGAGTATAATTGCTTTACAATGGTGTGTTAGTTTCTGCTTTATAACAAACTGAATCAGTTATACATATACATATATCCCCATATCTCTTCCCTCTTGCGTCTCCCTCCCTCCCACCCTCCTTATCCCACCCTCTAGGTGATCACAAAGCATCGAGTTGATCTCCCTGGGCTATGCGGCTGCTTCCCACTAGCTATCTATTTTACGTCTGGTAGTGTATATATGTCCATGCAACTCTCTCACTTTGTCCCAGCTTACTCTTCCCCTCCCCGTATCCTCAAGTCCATTCGCTAGTAGGTCTGTGTCTTTATTCCCGTCTTGCCCCTAGGTTCTTCTGACCATTTTAGTTTTTTTCTTTTTCTTTTTTTTTAGATTCCATATATGTGTGTTAGCATACGGTATTTGTTTTTCTCTTTCTGACTTACTTCACTCTGTATGACAGTCTCTAGTTCCATCCACCTCACTACAAATAACTTAGTTTCTTTCCTTTTTATGGCTAATATTCCATTGTATAAATGTGCCACATCTTCTGTATCCATTCATCTGTCGATGGACACTTAGGTTGCTTCCATGTCCTGGCTATTGTAAATAGGGCTGCAATGAATATTTTGGTCTGTGACTCTTTTTGAATTATGGTTTTCCCAGAGTATATGCCCAGTAGTGGGATTGCTGGGTCATATGGTAGTTCTATTTTTAGTTTTCTAAGGAACCTCCATACTGTTCTCCATAGTGGCTGTGTCAATTTACATTCCCACCAACAGTGCAAGACGGTTCCCTTTTCTCCACACCCTCTCCAGCATTTATTGTTTGTAGATTTTTTCATCATGGCCATTCTGACTGGTGTGAGATGATATCTCATTGTAGTTTTGATTTGCATTCCTCTAATGATTAATGATGTTGAGCATTCTTTCATGTGTTTGTTGGCAATCTGTATATCTTCTTTGGAGAAATGTCAGTTGAGGTCTTCTGCCCATCTTTGGATTGGGTTGTTTGTTTTTATGATATTGAGCTGCATGAGCTGCTTGTATATTTTGGAAATTAATCCTTTGTCAGTGGCTTCATTCGCAAATATTTTCTCCCATTCTGAGAGTTGTCTTTTCATCTTGTTTAGGGTTTTCTTTGCTGTCCAAAAGCTTTTAAGTTTCATTAGGTCCCATTTGTTTATTTTTGTTTTTATTTCCATTTTTCTGGGGGGGGGTCAAAAAGGATCTTGCTGTGATTTATATCATAGAGTGTTCTGCCTATGTTTTCCTCTAAGAGTTTTATAGTGTCTGGCCTTACATTTAGGTCTTTAATCCATTTTGAGTTTAATTTTTGTATGGTGTTAGGAAGTGTTCTAATTTCATTCTTTTCATGTAGCTGTCCAGTTTTCCCAGCACCACTTATTGAAGAGGCTGTCTTTTCTCCACTGTATATTCTTGCCTCCTTTATCAAAGATAAGGTGACCATATGTACGTGGTTTTATCTCTGGGATTTCTGTCCGGTTCCATTGATGTATATTTCTGTGTTTGTGCCAATACCATACTATCTCGATTACTGTAGCTTTGTAGTATAGTCTGAAGTCAGGGAGCCTTATTCCTCCAGCCCTGTTTTTCTTTCTCAAGATTGCTTTGGCTATTCGGGGTCTTTTGTTTTTCCATACAAATTGTGAAATTTTTTGTTCTAGTTCTGTGAAAAATGCAAGTGGGACGTGGGCCTCTCACTGTTGTGGCCTCTCCCATTGCGGAGCACAGGCTCCGGATGCGCAGGCTCAGGGGCCATGGCTCATGGGCCCAGCCGCTCTGCGGCATGTGGGATCCTCCTGGAACGGGGCACAAACCCGCTTCCCCTACATTGGCAGGTGGACTCTCAACCACTGCGCCACCAGGAAAGCCCGGACAAATTTTTTTTTTTTTTTGCGGTACGCAGGCCTCTCACTGTTGTGGCCTCTCCCGTTGCGGAGCACAGGCTCTGGACACACAGGCTCAGCAGCCATGGTTCACGGGCCCAGCCACTCTGCAGCATGTGGGATCCTCCTGGACCAGGGCACGAACCCGTGTCCCCTGCATTGGCAGGTGGACTCTCAACCAGTGTGCCACCAGGGAAGCCAGTATTTAATTTTTGATAGTTTGATTAGTATGTGTCTTGGTGTGTTTCTCCTTGGATTTATCCTATATGGGACTGTCTTTGCTTCCTGGCCTTGATTGACTATTTCCTTTCCCATGTTAGGGAAGTTTTCAACTATAATCTCTTCAAATATTTTCTCAGTCCCTTTCTTTTTCTCTTCGTCTTCTGGGACCCTTATAATTCAAATGTTGGTGCATTTAATGTTGTCCCAAAGATCTCTGAGACTGTCCTCAATTCTTTTCATTCTTTTTTCTTTATTCTGCTCTGCAGTAGTTATTTCCCCTATTTTATCTTCCAGGTCACTTATCTGTTCTTCTGCGTCAGGTATTCTACTATTGATCCCTTCTAGAGAATTTTTAATTTCATTTATTGTGTTGTTCATCTTTGTTTGTTTGCTCTTTAGTTCTTCTAGGTCCTTGTTAAACGTTTCTTGTATTTTCTCCATTCTATTTTCAAGATTTTCATTCATCTTTACTATCATTATTCTGAAATATTTTTCAGGTAGACTGCCTATTTCCTCCTCATTTGTTAGGTCTGGTGGGTTTTTGCTTTGCTTCTTCATCTGCTGTGTGTTTCTCTGTCTTCTCATTTTGCTTAACTTACTGTGTTTGGGGGTCTCCTTTTCACAGGCTGCAGGTTCATAGTTCCCGTTGTTTTTGGTGTCTGTCCCCAGTGTCTAAGGTTGGTTCAGTGGGTTGTGTAGGCTTCCTGGTGGAGGGGACAAGTGCCTGTGTTCTGGTGGATGAGGCTGGATCTTGTCTTTTGGTAAGCAGGGCCACGTCTGGTGGTGTGTTTTGGGGTGTCTGTGGCCTTATTATGATTTTAGGCCTCTGTGCTAATGAATGGGGTTGTGTTCCTGTTTGCTAGTTGTTTGGCATAGGGTGTCCAGCATTGTAGCTTGCTGGTCGTTGAGTGGAGCTGGGTCTTGGCATTGAGATGGAGATCTCTGGGAGATTTTCACCGTTTGATATTATGTGGAGCTGGGAGGTCTCTTGTGGACCAGTGTCCTGAACTTGGCTCTCCCACCTCATTGGCACAGCCCTGATGTGTGGCTGGAGCACCAAGAGCCTCTCTTCCACATGGCTCAGAATAAAATGGAGAAAAAAAAGAAAGAAAGAAAGAAGAAGATAAAATAAAATAATGTTATTAAAATAAATAATTATTAAGAAAAAATATTTTTAAAGTAATAATAAAAAAAAAGAACAGACAGAACCCTCGGACAAATGGTAAAAGCAAAGCTATACAGACAAAATTACACACAGAAGCATACACATACACACTCATAAAAAGAGAAAAAGGGAAATAAAAATATATATCATTGCTCCCAAAGTCCACCTCCTCAATTTGGGATGATGGTTGTCTATTCATGTATTCCACAGATGCAGGGTACATTAAGTTGATTGTGGAGCTTAATCCGCTGCTTCTGAGGCTGCTGGGAGAGATTTCCCTTTCTCTTCTTTGTTCTCACAGCTCCCAGGGGCTCAGCTTTGGATTTCGCTCCGCCTCTACGTGTAGGTCGCCTGAGGGCGTCTGTTCTTCGCTCAGGCAGGACGGGGTTAAAGGAGCAGCTGATTTGGGGGCTCTGGCTCACTCAGGCCGTGGGGAGGGAGGGGTGTGGATGCGGGGCGAGCCTGCAGTGGCAGAGGCCTGCGTGATGTTGCACCAGTCTGAGGCGCGCTGTGCGTTCTCCCGTGGAAGTTGTCTCTGGATCCCGGGACCCTGGCAGTGGCGGGCTGCACAGGCTCCCAGGAGGGGAGGTGTGGATAGTGACCTGTGCTCGCACACAGGCTTCTTGGTGGCGGCAGCAGCAGCCTTAGCGTCTCATGCCTGTCTCTGGGGTCCGCACTGATAGCCGCAGCTTGCGCCTGTCTCTGGAACTCCTTTAAGCAGCGCTCTGAATCCCCTCTCCTCATGCCCCAGGAAACAAAGAGGGAAGAAAAAGTCTCTTGCCTCTTCGGCAGCTCCAGACTTTTTCCTGGACTCGCTCCCGGCTAGCCGTGGCGCACTAGCCCCCTTCAGGCTGTGTTCACGCCACCAACCCCAGTCCTCTCCCTGGGATCCATCCTCAGAAGCCCGAGCCTCACCTCCCAGCCCCCACCCGCCCCAGCAGGTGAGCAGACAAGCCTCTCGGGCTGGTGACTGCCGGTCGGCCCTGATCCTGTGTGGGAATCAGTCTGCTTTGCCCCCCGCAACCCTGTTGCTGTGCTCTCCTCTGTGGCTACGAAGCTTCCTCCCTCCACCACCCACGAAGGGGCTTCTAGTGTGTGGAAACCTTTCCTCCTTCACAGCTCCCTCCCACTGGTGCAGGCCCTGTCCCTATTCTTTGTCTCTGTTTTTTTCTTTTTTCTTTTACCCTACCCAGGTATGGTAAGTTTCTTGCCCGTGGGGAGTTTCTTGCCTTTTGGGAGGTCCGAGGTATTCTGCCAGCATTCAGTAGGTGTTCTGTAAGAGCTGTTCCACATGTAGATGTATTTCTGATGTATTTGTGGAGAGGAAGGTGATCTCCACATCTTACTCTTCTGCCATCATGAAGCACCTCCACTTCTAAGATGTATTTTTGATCCTCTCATATTATGAATCATATAACTACACCCCTACAGTGTCACTTACTCAAGGCCAGGCAGGATTTTAATAACCAGAGCACAGAATTCAGAATTTATGACCCCTACCTAGGTATCCATCTACAACACATGTGCTTAATTTGTGTCTTCTTTTTATTGTTGTGTTAGTTTCTGCTTTATAATAAAGTGAATCAGCTATACATTCCCCATATATATATATATATATATATCTCCCCATATCCCCTCCCTCTTTCATCTCCCTCCCACCCTCCTTATCCCACCCTCTAGGTGATCACAAAGCATCGAGTTGATCTCCCTGGGCTATGTAGCTGCTTCCCACTAGCTAGCTATTTTACATTTGGTAGTGTATATATGTAAATGCTACTCTCTCACTTCATCCCACCTTACCCTTCGCCCTCCGCGTGTCCTTAAGTCCATTCTTTACATCTGCATCTATATTCCTGCCCCTAGGTTCGTCAGAA
This sequence comes from Delphinapterus leucas, assembly GCF_059928025.1. Classification (NCBI taxonomy): domain Eukaryota; kingdom Metazoa; phylum Chordata; class Mammalia; order Artiodactyla; family Monodontidae; genus Delphinapterus; species Delphinapterus leucas. The sequence continues at coordinate 77,294,918 of NC_143136.1, read as the reverse complement.
CCTTTTTTTATTTTAAAGATTCCATATATATGTGTTAGCATACAGTGTTTGATTTTCTCTTTCTGACTTACTTCACTCTGTATGACAGACTCTAGGTCCATCCACCTCACTACAAATAACTCAATTTTGTTTCTTTATATGGCTGAGTAATATTCCATTGTATATATGTGCCACATCTTCTTTATCCATTCATCTGTCGATGGACACTTAGGTTGCTTCCATGTCCTGGCTATTTTAAATAGTGCTGCAATGAACATTTTGGTACATGACTCTATTTGAATTGTGGTTTTCTCAGAGTATATGCCCAGTAGTGGGATTGGAGGGTCATATGGTAGCTCTGTTTTTAGTTTTTTAAGGAACCTCCATAGTGTTCTCCATAGTGTCTGTATCAATTGACATTCCCACCAACAGTGCAAGAGGGTTCCTTTTTCTCCACACCATCTCCAGCATTTACTGTTTGTAGATTTTTTGATGATGGCCATTCTAAGCGGTGTGAGGTGATACCTCACTGTAGTTTTGATTTGCATTTCTCTAATGATTAGTGATGTTGAGCATTCTTTCATGTGTTTGTTGGCAATCTGTATATCTTCTTTGGAGAAACGTCTATTTAGATCTTCTGCCCATATTTGGATTGGGTTGTTTGTTTTTATGATATTGAGCTGCATGAGCTGCTTGTATATTTTGGAAATTAATCCTTTGTCAGTGGCTTCGTTTGCAAATATTTTCTCCCATTCTGAGAGTTGTCTTTTCATCTTGTTTAGGGTTTCCTTTGCTGTGCAAAAGCTTTTAAGTTTCATTAGGTCCCATTTGTTTATTTTTGTTTTTATTTCCATTTTTCTAGGGGGGGGTCAAAAAGGATCTTGCTGTGATTTATATCATAGAGTGTTCTGCCTATGTTTTCCTCTAAGAGTTTTATAGTGTCTGGCCTTACATTTAGGTCTTTAATCCATTCTGAGTTTAATTTTTGTATGGTGTTAGGAAGTGTTCTAATTTCATTCTTTTACATGTAGCTGTCCAGTTTTCCCAGCACCACTTACTGAAGAGGCTGTCTTTTCTCCACTGTATATTCTTGTCTCCTTTATCAAAAATAAGGTGACCATATGTACGTGGTTTTATCTCTGGGATTTCTGTCCGGTTCCATTGATATATATTTCTGTGTTTGTGCCAATACCATACTATCTCGATTACTGTAGCTTTGTAGTATAGTCTGAAGTCAGGGAGCCTTATTCCTCCAGCCCTGTTTTTCTTTCTCAAGATTGCTTTGGCTATTCGGGGTCTTTTGTGTTTCCATACAAATTGTGAAATTTTTTGTTCTAGTTCTGTGAAAAATGCCATTGGTAGTTTGATAGGGATTGCATTGAATCTGTAGATTGCTTTGGGTAGTAGAGTCATTTTCACAATGTTGATTCTTCCATCCAAGAACATGGTATACCTCTCCATCTGTTTGTATCATCTTTAATTTCTTTCGTCATGTCTTATAGTTTTCTGCATACAGGTCTTTTGTCTCCTTAGGTAGGTTTATTCCTAGGTATTTTATTCTTTTTGTTGCAATGGTAAATGGGACTATTTCCTTAATTTCTCTTTCAGATTTTTCATCATTAGTGTATAGGAATGCAAGAGATTTCTGTGCATTAATTTTGTATTCTGCTACTTTACCAAATTCATTGATTAGCTCTAGTAGTTTTCTGGTAGCATCTTTCAGATTCTCTATGTATAGTATCATGTCATCTGCAAACAGTGACTGTTTTACTTGTTCCTGTCTGATTTGGATTCCTTTTATTTCTTTTGTGTTTTCTTTTTGCTTTGCATCCTTCAGCAACTCTAGGTATTGTATCTTAAAGCTCAGTGTTCTATGTTACAATACTGACTATCTGAGAGCTTTGTTGGACATTATACCAATCCACATCCAGGTCCAACTTGTAAGAAGTATAGCAACTTGAGTCTTTGTTGAAATTTTTGTCATTCCTGTAACTGGCCTTAATTATGCTTAAGTTATGAACAGAAATGATGAATTTTAAATTTCTCAGATTCTGAATTTATTCTACGTGAGCCAAAAGAATATGACCATTTACTCTAGGATTCACTAATAATTCTGTCAAAGCATAATGTGTAGGAACATGGATCATCCAGCAATTTTTCATTATCTTGTTTTCGCCAAAATCCCCATAAAGTCAGGACTATCTTTTATTACAGTCCTTGAATCCTATTGGATTCCTAGAAAAACTAGAATATGAGTACATCATCTAAAGATGCAGCCAAGCATATATTAAAGTATAAGAAGAAGTTGAAGGCTTTTAAATACAGATTTAGTTACTGTATTTAAGTGAGGTTGGGGAAAATTTAAACAAATTTTTAAAAACTAGCAATGGAATTAAGCCATATCAGCTCTCATCCACGTTAGCATAATTCTTTGCCAACTCCTGACATCACCCTAAGCAGTTACAGCAACCATGTGGTCTATTCATTCAAGCCTGTATTGTTCCTTTACCTCATCAACTCTAATGGTCTTCCTCTCCACTCCAAGTACCATGGCTGATTCTCTAAAGAATTCTCTAAAAAGCAATCTCACCTTCCTTACCCTCTCTCTTCTACTTCATTGGCCCTAAAAATCCCCAACCAGAGGTCAGTCCTGTAATTTGCCTGCTCATATTCATCTACCTAGGTGTCTTAGCAAATACCATACAATCACTTGAGTCAATGCCATGACAGATTTGAGAATTATAATTTTAGTGGCCCACTCAAATCTCTTTTGTCCCCATCTGGCAGATTTCATTCTCATTTCCTTGATGTCTTTTCTAAAACTTTACCAGTTTATTCAAGTATCTTTCTCATCAAATGATATGATCTCCTACTTCACAAAGATAGCATAGATGAATCAGGGTAATCAGGTTTGAATTGTCCAAATACACCTTCTTAAGAAAAAAAGCAGACCTCTCTTTGTACTTGTATTATTCTCCAGTTTCAGTGGATGAAATAGCCATGTTGCTGCTCGAAACTACCTCTGATCCCAAGATTCTTTACTACTCCCCCTTCCTCTTTCTCTTCTGAGACCTTCCTACATGAGTTATCCCTTCCCTTTCTATATCTTCAGCCCCTCCCTGTCAACTGATCCTTTCCCTCAGTTTGTAAAACTGCCCATATTCTCTTGAACTTTTAAGAAACAAAGCCATCCTTTGACTCTGTGAAGCTCCTCTTTTCTCTTCTTCCTATAATGGACAGACTTCTTAAAATTGTCTTCACTTATTATCTTCATTTCCTTCATCTCATACCCATTCCCTTAACTAGACTCAGGTTCTGCTCCCTTCTGTACTTGAAGGCAAAGGTCATAAATCACTTTCTTATTACCCTCACTTGAAACTGCCCTTTTTGAGATTACCAAAGTCATAATGTCCAAATCCAATGGGCATTTTTCATTCCTAATCTTACTAGCCTTCCCCCCAGTCTTAATTTCTATTATTGACAACCACCTTGTTCTTGAAATTCCCTCTTCTCTTGATTTCTACAACCTCCGTCTATTCCTGGTTTTCCCTCAATCTCTCTGACCATTTACTCTTCGGCTTCATAATAGACTCTTTTTAATCTGTCCCTTCTTTATATGTTGCTCCACCCCAGGAGACTGTCACTTCCCCGCTTATTTCCTCATTATACTTTGTATCTCCAAAGGCATCTTCTCTATTCTCTTGATTTTACTGCACTTTACCTGCTTATGACTTCTACTCCTGACTTAGATTTGCTATCTACCTGGATCTTTCTCTATTTCCCTAAGGTGAAAACTTAGGTTATGGATTTTAGGTCTCTTTTGTAACATATCTATTTAGTACTATAAATCTCACTCTGAGCTCTGCTTTCATGTTATGCCACAAATTTTAACAAGTTTCATATTCACTTAAATTTAGTTGACAATATTTTTAAATTCCAATATTTTTAAATTCTTCTTTGACCCATGTGTTCTTAAGTGTTTTGAGTGATTTCCAGAGATGTGGGGATTTTCCAGCATTCTTAATATTATTGATTTCTAGTTTAATTCTTTTAAGATCTTTGTATGATTTCTATTCTTCTACATTTTTATGGTGTAAATGGTGTATTTTATGTTCAGATTGTGTTGTATCTTGGTGAATGTTCTATAGGAGCCTGAGAAAATTTCGTATTGTTACTGTTAGGTGGAATATTCTATAGTGTCAATTAGATCAAGTTGATTAGTAGTGAAGTTCACGTCCTCCATATGCTTACTTGTTATCTGCTTGGTCTATAATTACTGACAGAGAGCTATTGAAGTCTTCAGCTATACCATTGGATTTGCCTGTTTCTCCTTTCAGTTCTATCCGTTTTTGCCTCCTGTATCTTGATGCTCTTACATTAGAGGCATACACATTCATGATTGTTTTATCTTCTTGTAGAATTTACCCCTTTATCATTATTTCATGACCTTCTTTATCTTTGAAGTCTGTTCTGAAGTCTGCTTTGTCTAAAATTAATATAACTACTCCAACTTTCTTTTGATTAGTGTTGTCATGGTGTATTTTTATTCATTCCTATGCTT